>NC_052475.1:29818218-30147729 GCF_009730915.1 Dioscorea cayenensis subsp. rotundata
CTTAGGCCCATTTATCTAAGGAATAATTATTGATAGTGGAACCACTGACCTACTGGCTGATTGATATGTTTCTGAAAGAATTAACATGAAAGGAAAATAAATAGGTTTTTTAGTAAATAAATAAAACAACTATCCAACTTTTCCTAATTTTATTCCTTTCTTTCTTTTCACTTAAATCTAAATCTAATATGTGGGAAAAAACAACCTTAGATCATATCTCTATTTCAAGTCTTAATAAACAATTTGGAAATTACTAATGAAATTAAACACTACATGTTGTTCATTTGATTGTATTTAGTCATTATAATTCTATTAAGTTATTATTGTGAATTTAAATTGGTCTCAATACTATAAAACAAACATAATGAAATAAATATCAAGTAATTTGTTTAACTTAAAAGAAATCTATAATGCAAGACATATGAAAGTTTGTAAGTATAAAATATACCTGATTGCAGATAATCTCAATCTATCAACCTATACCCAAATTTTATTTTAGAGTAAAAAGATGGATCTTGTTACACAATGCATCATATACTTACATACTTTTATAACCAAAGGATAATTGTTTTTTTTTTAATCTAATTTACTGTATAAGAGTAAACAAAAAGTTAATATAAATCCAATGAATGTGGAAATGCTAACAGATGGCAGTATAGCATCAATTCTATAGTCCCAAAGTCAATAATTATGTCTTATCTTCATCCAAAAGTGAGACCTGCACACATGAATTCAAATAAAAATGACTGGATTTTCAAAGATGCTTAAACTAACCTATCATTTTATATCTTATCTGTTCAAAAGGATTGGATTTTCAAAGATGCTCAATTGATTTTTTTTTATCAAAAGAGTACTAATCTATCATTTTATATCTTGTCATTTAGATATTAGTTATAATTTATTTGTAATATGTATTATTCCAAACTTGATTATTGTTATAAGTTCATAAGCTCATTTCTCTGCTAGGTCATAACACTGCAACTACCTTTTTATAGAACAAATGGAAAGCTCACGGATCAAAATAATTATTATTCAAGATCAATCATTGTAGTGTTTGGTTTTCTTTTCAGTTGAGTTGTTGAAGGTAAAGAGTTTCATGCATCAACTTACCTTGTCAACGATATCGTCAAGTAGCTGCATATCACTCTTGAAGGAGCCTGTTGAATTCTTCAACTTTAGAAAAACTATGGGTGACTGAGGATGGCTTGAAATAGTAAGCCCGGGAACATCGAAAAGACTCGCATTTATCGACCAAGGCATTTAAGAATGGTAAGGAATAATAATTGGCCTTAGTTGTTCATGAAAAATAGTTTTATTGTGTTAAAGATTACATTTCCACGGAAAGAGCAATGTTATTCCTCAATGATGCAAGGATGGTTGGGTTCTCTTCCAAGTAATTGGTGCATTCTCTATGTCCGCATATGGAATTCATGGCTCTATCTCAACTATCATAAACTTTTTTCTTCTTCAACTCTCCAAAGAAAGAAAGCCTTTGTGAACTTGGGAAAATTTTTTAATAAAAGTGAAATCTGGAAGGTGGATGTGAAATCATCATTATTATATATATATATATATATATATTTATATGATATAGAGTAAATGAGAGATCGAAAAATGGTCATAGATTCTCATGTTTCTCTTGACCAAGTGAGAGTGTGGACAAAGTCGGGCTCGGGTGTTTCGTTTGTAATATTTTACTAAAACTTTGGTTTGTTTGGTAGTAATACAAAGTTTTGAAGGCAAAGACTTTTATTCCTTGGTCTCATCATCATGGACAATGGCACACAACCATAAATGATCAGTGGCATCACAATTTGACAAAAATGGCAAAGATTCAAAGATGGCAGACCATCAATAGGGGATAAAGAGAAAAACACTAAAGACATTTTTAAAATTTTTTTCTGTTAACTTCTAGTGCTAATCTACTCGAGATATCAAATGGAACATCATTTGGCAATAACATCGAAATTCTATCGAATTATCGGTTATGGAAATTGAAAGCACAGAGCTTTCCTTCGTTCATTCATTCATTCAATCTTTCTTTCTCATAGAGAAAATTCATTGGAAAACATAATGAAGATGTGAAGAAGAAGAAGAAGAAGAAGAAGGTGCACACCTTTTTGAGATCCCATGAATGATCTCAAAGTCGGTTGCTTTTGCATCACGTATACAACGAACAAATAGAAGTAGTGAAAAGAATAATTTAAAGAGAATCAAAGGACATACCGGAACATCACAATATTCAGCAAGCTCTTATCCATAATAAGCCGAAAATGGTATCTTTCCCAACAATCCAGTGGGGCTACCTGACCAGGATTTTGCAACAGAGAAATACCATCATAAATAAAAGAGTAATCACAACTTAGAAAAGTCCATCAAAAGAAAAAGAAAAGGAATTGGGATGGAGTGTAAGTGAGCATGAGAGAGAAGGAATCAAGAGCTCGAGAGAAGTCACCGTGAACCTGGAAATTGCGGGTGAGGTCAGGTCAAGGAGGTTGAGGGCCTCGTTGACGCGGAGAGAGAGGTCGGTGCTGCTATTCTTCTCGGACTCCAAGATAGGGTTGAAGGGCCGCAAAGGGGAGACGGTAAGGAAGGTTAGAAGAGGGAGGAATGCAGCTCCAACGACGGCGGGAAGGGTGGCCGGGAGGGGAGAGAGAAGAACAGAGAAAATGGTTCACATGTCTCATGATTTTCAATGGAAGTAGAAGGAATGGCCACACATGAGTTGCCTCCTGATTAGTATCAGAGTCTTCAGCACCATGCATCTTCATCATCGCCCTCTCCTTTGGTGTATCAAGGTCCTCTCCATTTTTTTGGAGAGTTAGGGTTATGTCAAGTGTTAATTGGTTGTGTGAGTAAGAAATGGATTGTGTTTGCTAATCTTTAATATTAACCGTCGGATAAGATGGTGATAAGATTGTACTTTTTTTGATTTCAACCCTAGCTTAAAAAAAACGAATAGGAAAAATGTGTTCAATGGTATGCTCACTCGCAGGTTATGAGTGTTAATGTGGACCAGCGGCCAACACACCCAATCACAGCAAGCCAAATGTTAAAACTATGAGAAATAGTGATTTTTAGGGGATAGAATTAAGATGCAGTATATATATGGGATGACTATTAAAAAAAATTAACCATATTATACCAGAAACATATGATTGCGAGCCAACGCAAACAAACAAATACTAACACGCTTAATTGTTGTGGTTTATTTCTTCCCTCTCCGTCTCCGCGGGTGAATCGTGTTCCTCTTCGCGAGATCTCTTCAAAACCCTAACACTAGAACTCGCCCTGAGCTCCAATTCCAGGTTTGTTTCTTCATTGTTTTGGTTTATATTCCAATGTTTTAGATCCTGGATCGCTGATTTGAGTGGGGGTTTCTTATGATTTGATTTGAATCCGTGCTCTTCAACAGCTTTGTTTCTGTTCTTAGGATTCATTTGCTTATCCGATGGAATTCTAATCGAGAGTAACCTAATCCTCTTGTTTTTCTTCGCAGAACGAGCTTATTAAATCTTGTAGGGTTTCTGGATTTGGTTTAGTGATGAATTCGAGAAGGCTGCTTCCCAAATCTCTCCATTTTTCTGTTTTTTGAATGAGAAATCTTGATTTACGTTTTCATTTTGCGATGTATTAGCTATTTGTGTTATATAATCTAACCAAGTCTTTGATTAATGTTGCGATTTGTGATTTTGTTTTTCTTGGTATTGACGATGTTTTGCTAGTTATGCTGATCAATAGGGACAGTTAATAGATGGGTTTCTTGTGTCAAGTATCAGATGCTTAGCTTATTCACTAGTGGATGTTTAATATCCACTGTTCTAATAAATAGTTGTTGATATTGTGTTTTCCGAACTTGAAAATGTGAGGCATGTGTGATTTATATTTTGTATTAATTGATCAAAATGTCACTCAAGTGAATGGAATCTTATGGGAGGATTCTTCTGTTTGACTTGCATGGATCTGATGAAAAATGAATTTTTGGGGTGAGATGTGATAATCTGCGTCAGCATTGTTATTCACCATAAGCTCTTCAATTACTTACATGTGATTTGAATATTTGCAGGGACTACCATAATGGCAGAGCTGCTTTATTTGATGGCATTGAAGAAGGTGGGGGTCAGAGCCTCATCCTATTCTTCTCTCGTGAAATAGATGAGCATGAAAAATAAGAGAGCTATTGATGGGCTCCAAGATTGAGTCAATTTCTCTTAAGAGAGTAAGTCATTATTTCTGTTGTTGAGTCATGCATGTGTTTTGATTGATGGCTTTGTAGAGAATGTGTAGAAATTCTTTAAATTAGTTTGCCTCATGGAATTGTTTTTTCTACTATTTTTTAGTCACCTTTAGGTGCGACAATAAAACTGCTAAGTTTTGTACATTCACTTTTTTTTATTTTTATTTTTATGTGCAGACATTATTTTAGTTTCCTAGTGTAAACTAGAAAATCATGACTTTTTGTTGGAATTGAAGTTAACTTCTGTGCTACTTTTAGTAGCTACCTATTCAGTATGATTTTATCAGTTAATACTGGGATTACTAGCAACTATTATTCGAGAATTGCTCAGTGTAGTTTCCTCATCCTTTATAGATTCTGAGATTGACTATTCTTCTATGATTTGTATCAAATTTGTCAAGGTCGCTATATTGGCTTGAAGTTTCACATTAGGTACTGGACTGCCACAATTGCTAAACGTACAATCAATTTTCATTATGATCCTCTAAATTTAGCTCCCACCCAACTGCAAATGTAAGATATCCTAGCGGTAAACTTTATTGCTTTTTGACTTTTCTTTGTCGACGGAATTGCATTTATATCAGGTGTATTCAAACTTTGTGTGGGAAAGTGTATTATGGACAATGCACGTTAAAGTGTGATGAGCTTTTATAAGTTGATGCCATACCCGAGTAAAGTTGACTGATCCTTTTAGTGCTGACTACATCATTTAGGACTTTTTTACGGATTTGTTAATGTAGGTTGCTCAGCATCTGGGTCAGGACAGAAAGGTTCTTGACTTGGCAGGTATTTATTGTGCATGCATACAGATGATCTGCCTCGCTGTCTTATGGACTAATCACCTTTGTTACTTGAGTGGTAAATTTTTGTTCACTAGTGCCAAGCTCAAAAAGTATTTTTCTCAGAGATTTGAGGTGATATTGTCGGATTTATATCACCATAATGTCGAAATGGAAAGGGTAATAGGTTAGTTGCCAGTTTACAAGATAAAAGTTGGTTCCTAACATGCTAAGAAGATAGATAAACCCTAAGGAAAGCATTTTTATTAAAAATTTTATAGAAAGAACCATTTTGGAATTTTGCCTTGAGTCGTGTGACATTTTATAGGGAGCCAGCTGAGCGCACTAGCTATGTCTAACATGTAAAAATGCCTGCATAAGGATTTTATGTTGTATAAAGATAATTCATATTGTTTATTGATTTATTCATGAAGATACTTGAACTATGTACCACACTTGGGGCCCATGCCCTTAGCTTTCAGGTTTTGTATCTGCATTTTAATTTTATTCAATTATGTAGGAATTGTGAAATGTTACTTTGGAAACAAAAATGGCACAAGTAAAAATTGGTTTTTAAATGTTTGACCATGATTTTTTTGTGAAAGTTGTGATACGCAATCAGTTGGTTTTGAAAGCTTGATATGCAATTACTGAAGTAATGATTTGTTAATAGTATGTTGGAGATAATGGTTAGTCTGCCACAGTTCCACATTAATATAATAGATGAATACCTGGATAAAATTTCAGTTTCTTGTCAGCTACTGTGAATCTTGAACAAGCATATCTGTGGTTTTTATTTCATGAAAAAGTGGAATTTTTCATCTCATTTGCCTGTTTAGTGGGCCTAAACTGAATTATCAAAATAGCTCATTGGGACTTAAGCTATTAAGTTTATATTTGAACGGTTCAGATTGAAACCTGATGAGCTCAGGTTGTTGAACAGTGTTACATCCTGAAATTTGTGATGATTTTCCATTCTTTATCATAAGGAGTAAGCATGTTTTCATCCGGAGATTGATTTTGTTTCATTTTGTCAGAGTATTCTACTGTAATCCTTGTTGACATGTTATGTTCTCACTTCTCACAGTTGACAGGTGATATACATGAGGAGGTGGATAGTCACAACTGTATGCTAGACAGAATGGTACTCTCTCTCTCTCTCTCCAAACAGACACACATGAGTGTGTATATGCTTGTACTTGGAAAAGCATAAATATGGCTAAACTAAATTTTTATCAACTATAATAATATTATTAATTTAGTTTGATTTAACGATTTGTAAAAATAATCAAATTATATAAGATTTGTTTATTTTTTTGGTTGATTAGTTCATGTAGGCCTAGTACACTATGCTTTTATATTATTGAACATTTTATTTTATACAAATTTCATGATTGTGATTCAGCATGTCAAAGGCCCAAAACTACTTGTTCCAGAGCCTTCTCGGGTCCATGGTGGCACGCTCTTGCAGATCTCTGCAATGGTGAGAGGGTCAGTCGTCTTCCTCTTTGTCTCCTGCATCCTCTTCTCCACTCCTCCTCCCTCGCTGGCAGCCGCAGCTCTTCTCATCCTCTCCTCGCTGCTCGTGGTGATTGAGATCTCCACCCGAGGGCTCCCCGCATGCCTCTTCCAATTTAAAACTAGGTCTGATTCCTTACCTGCCTGCGTAATTTGGAAATTTTGTTTGATTTAATTCTGTATTTGTTCGAATTTGGGAAATTTTTTATTCTAGGGCTCGTTTTGTTCTCCCATTGAGATTTCTTTTAATTTTTTATTTGTCAGAGATTGTTGTAGTTTAAATGAGATTAATTGTGAATGAGGGGCGGTGGATTTATTGATTTTATGTGAAGCATTTTGATGTGTATTATTTCAGTTAACTTGTGTTTGAGTTTGATATTTGGGCTTAGTGTAGATTGTGACGAACTGTGAACAATAATTTATGGAGATTGATGCTGAGATTGTGGATAATTTATGCAAATTATTGAAAACATCAACCTTCTGCTCTCTGCGCTTTGACACGTGAGTTAAAGCTGTGATAGTTCTCATTGCTTTATTTAGGGTATGAGATGGTTGCTCAAGTTCTTCCTTTTTATGGAGAGAATTTTAGTGTATGGTCACTTTTATTAACTTATTTTTAAGTTGGATATTGATCTTTTAGAAATCCACCGAGTGCAAGTTTTGAAACCTAGCCATTTGCACTTAGAATAACTTGTGGCTGGTTTAGAGTGGTTCATTTTTACACTCATTTGTCATTATAAATGCTGATTTTCTTGTGCATTTTGTGAACAAAATTTGAGAAATAACTTCTTTTGAAAGCATCACACTTGGAGATACATAGATGTCAAGTAGAGCACTTTCGAAAAACATTTCATTTGCTGCATACAATGCTTACGTCTTGGGTTGGTTGTTTTCATTTAGATTGTAAAAATGGTGTTTATTGTCCATTATTTGATTAAACTAATTATATGAGATTAAACAGTCTGGTGAAGGGTGTAATAATTGTTGAAGACTATGAGATTTATAACTTCTCTGCAGGACTTCTGTAATAAATCTCTTGCTTTTTAGGGCCTGGTGCTTCATCAGGGAATGCTTCTTGGGTCACGTTACAATGCCTGCATGCAATGCTATCACAGTTGATACTGGTGTCTAGGGCAATATCACAACATCATGTTGGATCTGAAGGTATAATTTCTTATATTTATGTAACGCATGGAACTTAATAGTCTCTCAAATTCTACTGTCATATCTGATAAAGTTTTTACTTTTGTTCTCTAAGGTCCAATAACATTACATCAACCATGTACCTTTGCCCCGATCATATATCTAGAGTCAAGCTATTTGTACCTACTGTCTTGTGTCATAGATGCTGTATTATGAAGATTTAACTCTAATGTAACTTCAAATCAAGCATGTAATCAGTTCCTATTGGAAAGTTAAACTAAAAAGAAAAGGATGGAAGCTCTTTCCAAGCATGGCAAGGAATGAATATGAAAGCTAGTTTTATGTGTATTTTGTTGGAAGGAAGTTCCTTAGTGAACTAAATTTTCATGTATTTCACTTGGTTCCTATAAAACAGACATGAAACAATAGAACTTTTGCATTGATTTTATTGTTTCAATACTCAGTTCTGATATATTTCTTAAATACTTTCAAATGCACTGTTATTGTTGTTGTTGTTGTTGTTGTTGTAGTTATTCTATTTCTGTATTCACATTTCCACTTACTATAGTTAGCATCCTATTGTAATCTTACAGTTTGGTTCCATATTTGCAGATTTTTCCTATATGGGCATGCTGTATTGGGCTGTGTCTGCATGCAGCTTTGGTGTGCTAATATTGTGTTCGATGCTGCAAAACTTACCTGGTGATACTAGTTCACGATTAGGGGGAGTTCCGGCCTCTACATGTTCCTTATTCTGCACAATATTTTATATGTGTTCATGCTACTTGTCTCTGACAGCAAAATCATATGCTGGTATGCTTCATATCTCCTTTAAAACCTTTTCATCATTTAGCAGAATAATTATCATAGATGGTTGGTTTACTCATTACCTTGAGTTTGCAGATTAATTGATAATATTTCAAGATATAATGACAATACCTAAGAATTATTTCTGATTATATAACAGCTTGGCATGCAACAATGAATTTTAGCGTGGTATCTCTGCCATGGAATTGCTACTGTAGCACTTATCCGCATATTCTTCATAAGTTTCCATATTGTGCTTCCATAGGTGAGCATGTTCTTTAATCTCTCTCCTTGTCAACCTGTTGAAATTCTCAACAGTTTATGATTTTATTGATTTGATTACTATATTAAGCTTTAGGATGTGTAGGCAGTCATTTTCCAGTGGAATGTGCTTTTGCTTTTTGTATAGATAAAAACATTGGATGTTGGCATGTTATATATCACTCAATTCTAATCATATTATTATTATCTCCTTTTTCTAACAAAAATTTGGGTTGATTTTTCTTTTGTTGGTTAGTTCTTTCATCTTGTTATTCTGTACCTAAGAAGGCCGGAGCAACTTCCGTAAGTATTGAAAGACCCTCAGAGAGCATTAATGTAGCTGAGAATATACCATAATTTAGTGACAAAGAAAAAGACTTAAAGAAATACTTCTCGGTCTTCAAGAATTGAAATTGGTTTGATTTACCCAACTTAACCGGATAGCGTAAGTTAAATATTAGCTCAACATCTTTATTCCATCCATCCTCTTTGTTGTTTTATCACTATTGGCAGCACAATGAAAATCTTAAAGAGTGTTGATGCCAAGACAAAAAGAGAAATAAATGGCTGACAATGTTGTCAAAAGCATCTCGCCACAACAGTTTGGGGGTGTATGACTGCTCTAGGCATTGGCCGATTGATCCTTTATAGGTTAATTGACTGCCTAGAAAAAGGAGGCTGCTGCCTTGGCTATGCCGATCCGATTAATTCCTGCCTACAACTTAATCAGCTGATTAATTAAAAATATTTCAATATAACCCAATTTCAGTCTAATCCAATCCAATTGGGGCCAATTGCCAAGCTGAACCTGTACCCATCTGTCATTTATCCAAATCCATTAACTAACTAGTACCTGTTAAGAAACTTACAAGTTAGTTGATGGAGCATTACTGCTGTTGATAGGTGAAGATCAACAAGGAAGATAGCTCCGTGCATAAAGACTGGAGTTAGCAAAGACAAGAAAAATACCTACAACAATCCAAATGGAAAATGACAACATATGAGCACATAGAAGGTGATTCTGGAAAAATGGAAGAAAGAAAATGATTACTCGTTGAAGGATTATGAGAATGCAAATGGTAATGGAAAATGAGATAGGAGAGTAGACAGAGACACTAGAATCCTTGGATTGATACCTATGGGGTAATAGCTAATGCCCATTTTACATTTTTCTCTTTGGGTAAACTTAAGACCATGGTGAAAGTTTTGTGCTTAAATGAAACTGTTGACCATGCATATATTTCTTAGTTGATGAAATACTTTTGAGAATTGAAGTGTGTTTTGCATTTATTTGCTAGAGTTTTAAAATAAATTTTCTCAATATTGTGCAAGAAACTCATAATACTTTTTAATGTTCTATAAATTTTACTAAAATATCACCGCCTAGGCTCCCTAGGCAGTGCCTAGACAATCAGGGCTTGTACTGTCTAGGCACTGCCCGGCCACCTTTGACAACATTGGACTGATGGCGGCATAAGAAAAATACTATAAATATCATCATGGTCCACCAAGTCGTAAATCTTGCTCCAATCTCTATCTGTCTGAAAATGCAAAAAGGAAAGGGTAAGGATGTATCGTAATAACAGAATTGATGCCTTGGTGGTAATTTCTGTAAAGTACAAAACAACCTCCAGAACACTAATTTGACAATAGAACACATTCAAATTTTCAAGAAATGCCATACTCCATATGGTTCTATCACTTTTATTTTTACATAGTTGATGTATATATGAAAACACCCTCTGGATTTACCAGCATTATTTTTACTTGCTGATTGATTACTGTCTTTGGCTTGATTACTTCAACAGTTGTAGCTATTTGAATCTTCTCATGAGGAAGCACTCCTGGTCACTAGTGGTCTGGTTCTTTACTCTGGTGATATGCTGGCTATTTCCCTTTTCAAAGGTGTTTCTTTTCTTTGGAGTATTGCTGTTCCTTTATTCTTGCTCCCCGTCCTATCTCTTGAATGAGTTTGGAAATAAAGATATTCAGCAAGCTAATTTATTTGTGAACTGTTTGTCAGATTCTGTCATCCTTATTGTTCATGGAACATGCTTTTGTTGAATATGGAACTAAAAGTGAAATTCACATGGTTTTGCAGGTAAGATCCTTTAGAAACTCCCTATGTGAATTATAGTTTTCCTCCCAACATTCACTGCTCATAGTGATTTAGAGATGGTTCCTTTTCAATTTCCTTTCAGGGAATGTTACTTGGGATTCTCCTTTTCCCTTCATTTTACAAATCTGTCCTATACGTTGGATGTCTTCTAACAAGTTCAAACAAGTCTGGAGCTCAGCTAGGGAGAGGATGGGCATATGTAGGGATCAGCAGATCTATGGTGTTTTACTTTTCTCTGATAGCCATGTTGATTCTGATTGTTCCGGCATGGATGATGTTTGCTAGAGGGACTTTCTATATCCATCCTTTACAGTGGTATGCTTCTTTTGAATTTGTGCTAATTGATGTGAGATTCATTTTCCATTTAATATCTTGCTTTTCTAAAAGAGGCTTATTGCACAAGTGAATTTCAGTTTCTTTTTCAATTGAACCATTTAGTCTTACCGGTAGCGTTTTCCAGTTTCTGTCTTGTGAATTTTTACCCCAATTCATATGGCATTCTATTTTTTATGGTAATCTATCATCCTCACTTTGAGCACATGAGGGCAGCTTGACCTACATCTTGTGGTGTACCAACTCACTTACCATGATATGTATATGACTAATTGGCAGCAGTACTGTATGCTGCACTGTAAATTTTTTAAGTGCTTGACATTAGAAGTGCCTATCTAATTTTTAATATAATATGGCTTTTTGGCAGGTGGTGGTCATCTTTGTGTTCACGAACCCCTTAAGCGAACAACATTATGTATTTACTGGATATCTGTGATTTGTGCATCTGTTTTCCGCTTTTACAATATTTCAAAACAAAGCAAGATAGAGAGGATTCTTCTTCGGAAGTATTACCATCTGCGGCTGTGCTTGTGTTTGTGCCTGCTATGAGGTAATATAAAAATAAAATATAACCTGTTATTTATTTATGTGAGGGAGGATGAAGTGGATTGGACCTTTTGAACAACACTAGTACCACAGGGTTTCTGATTATTTTTATGGTGCTGTCATTCTTCAGCCAGCTTTTCTGGACCTTTTGAACAACACTAGTACCACAGGTCTCTATTATTTTTATTGTTCTGTCATTCTTCAGCCAACTTTTCTGGATCTCGATTTGGTGCTGCTTTGGCAGTTTTCCTTGATAATGGAAATGATTCGAGTAAGTTTTCAATAATTTGATGCTTATTGACATTATTAAGTCATTGACAGCTTTCGATCGCATGGTACTTGTGAGATGTTAGTACTTTATTAATGCTTTAGTCTTTACATATAAGGCAAATGCCATTGCAGTTGTAACCTCTGTAGTAGCTGATTCATACAGTGCCTGAAGCAGTTGAGGGTAGGCACATACAGTGTAGTATCCAGTGAGATGTTGTTTGAAGATTCATGCTAGTTTCTCTTGTTTCCCACTGCAGAACATTGAAGTGACGTATATTCCAGGATTCTAGAAGCAAGAAGGAATAAACATAATATAGCGCTTTAAACATGACTGATAAAAATTGTGTGTTTAAGTCCTGATTCCGGTTAGAAGCTGAAAGACAGTCCTGTCATGAGAAACTGATTTCTTGTTTTAGTTTTCTGTTTTCTCTTATCATCATCTTTGTGAGCTATTTCCATTTCATTACACTAGTAACTGCCCCAGCAGGCATATTACACCCGCATCACCTAATGAAGCTCTTTCCTCATAAAATCTTGTTATTCCTTTGTGCAGGTTTGGGCAAATCGCCTTTGGGTCATATTGTCATGCGTGAGATTCATGAACGCTTCTTTACTCGATCACCGTGACTCCAGAGATTCTTGTCATCAGGCTGTATGATATCTTTTCGCTAAATACTTTAAGTAGAGTTGATATCACTTTGCACGATGTAATGTTAATATTCCAGTTGGTCAGCACATTATTTTCCTTTTTAGTCATTTTTCTCTTCCACTGGCGCCTGTGCCCTCCCAAAATGGATGAGCTCTGGACATAATGATAGTAGCGGCTTGGTTCCTTTTGCTGGTATCTTAAGCTTAGGAGTGGGGACACAAATGGCAGGTATTATCCGTTACATGTTGCTCCTTTTGTCTGTATTTTATTCGTTTGCTTTTGAACTCTTTGATGAGCTCAACATTGGTATTTTATCATAAATAAATAAATAAATAATCAACTCAAAAGTTTTGGTTCTTCCAGGCTTCTATGGTTGGCCACAAGTATGGTGTTCTCAGGTGGAGCAAAACTGGCAGTGAGTAAATAACTTAATCCTATTTATTGTTTTGTGAAAATCTTCTTGTTGACTTTGTAACTTTCTTATTCCTGTCTACAGAGAAAAACTATCGAAGGTACAGTTGCTGGCATAGCATCTGTCTTGGTGGCATGTTTTGTTCTCCTACATCTTGCATCCGCTGGCTGCTATACTTCTCCCAGGTTCTCTCTCCTTCCCACCTTTTTCATGAATAAGAAGATAGGTTCAACCATGGACTACAAAATTCAAGTTCCAATATTTGAGCAGTTGTTGATAAATATTTGTTATTTTGTCACCAATATACCGTACTCGGAGTGAGAAAAAGCTCCTTCTTAGTAAACCTGATAGCCAATCAAGGGCTGTATAAAAGATGCTCCAAGAAATCTATACAAAGATAACCAAAAATTTCTCCAGAATATTGGTTCTATAGCTGTTCAATTTGTACCAAGATGAATGTAGTTCTTGACAGGTAGATCTTTGGAACCCTTAAATCCCAATTTGCAGATTTCTGTAGTATGAGTGGAATCAGTGGATGGACCTGATTGCTCCCCAATGCTACTTTGACTATTTGATGTGTTTTATTCTAAATACAGGACATGGTTATAAGGCTGTTTTTATTCCCATGGTTATAGTGGGTAATTTCAAAGGGTCACCTGACCAACTTTGCTTCCTTGTTCTTCTTGTTTCGACTTCTTTTTGGCCACAACTGGCTTCTGAAACTCATTTTCAACGTGTGCAGCACTGGGTGCCATTGCTTCTGGCAGTAAACATTGAGTGGCTTATTGGAGGCGATACTGCACAGCTTGATAATGCCTTTATTCCCTTGTATTCTACAGCCTTCTCTGCCTGTAAAATGTGAAACACGCTAATATTGAAGGTACGCACCCCAGTTTTGTGATATCCCACGCTCAAGGGCATTCCTCAAGCACCATAATGTATATAGGAAAACCTTTCTTTATGCACTAACGATACAGTTATATAGAAGGTTCTATTGTATCATAAGTTGGAACACTGATGGGCATAATATTCTTTTCTGTTGCATTTAATGAAATTCGTAATACAAAATAATGTTGGGACTGCTGTGAATTGTTGATGCAAAAACTTCAGTGACCTGGACAAAAACTTATTTGTTATTCCATCTAACTTTGGATTGCTACAAATATATATATGGACTTTGTATGTACCATTTCTGCTGATGCAGTGGAATAACTATTGTTGCTGGCTGCTGCCTACACTCCTGTGTATAAGAACAACATTAGCACTCTGAATTCTTTGGTCTATTATTTGTATCTTATGATTCCTTTCAAATTTGCACGAGCTTTCTTAAATTAGTTGAACTCTTTCTGCATTTATTGTAAATAAATATGTGATTTTTTTAGATGTTAAATTAGTTGAACTCTTTCCGCATTTATTGTAAATAAAGATGTGATTTTTTTAGATATCAAAATTAGTTGAACACTTTCCACATTTATTGTAATTAAATTAGTTGAACTCTTTCCACATTTATTGTAAATAAAGATGTGATTTTTAGATATCAAATGTTATTAATGGCACTGACATTAGGATTTTTTTGCCTACGAGATTCATTGTGTGCTCTGAAAGCAGAGATAGTGACACATCACTCAAGGGTATCTGGCACATTGCTGTCCCTTTTTTTGTCTTTGCTAGCATGTGATAATTCTAGTGGCCCATTTACAGCTTAGGTCTTGTAGCATTTCCTCCATGGAAAGAGCAAAGAGATATGTGCCATACGTGTTCAGCCATAGCTGTGATTCTGAAACTTTTAAAAATAAATGCAAGTGATATTGGCTGCGCAGCTAAAGCTTCCTATATAAAACGCCACTGCTCATATCTTTGTGCAATTCTCTCTCAGGATTTTTGATGCATTGAAGCTTGAAAGTTGAGGATCAATGCAGGAAGCTCTTCTCAGAGGATTGTGAACAAAGGTATGACCATATGAGCTCTAGTAACCTTAATTTTTTTATGGATATGTGTGCTGGTTAGTGCTTAAGCTTTTGTCTGTTGTGTAGTAATATGGGGCAATCCTCTCTTAAGGCCTTCAATGGTAATAGTAATGGTCATGATGCCATGACGATGGTGAGGATGTTAGTATGAGTTTAGTGCTTATCACCAGCTCATTTCCATTGATGTATCGGTTTCTTTTCAAGATGAGCTTGGATCATAACATAGCCATAGTTTGATTGTAGTTCAAAGACAATTTAGTGCCTCCTGAAAAATTTTGCATGACTTTTTAGAGTTTTTTTATCAGGTGGTTAACTCTATTTTTGTTCCACCTATATTCATAGTTTCACTCTTGGCAAATTTTTTAAATTAACGAGATGGACAGATTGGTCACCGAACCTCGAGCATCGCCAGGGCAATGATCTAGTTAATATACTAATTCAAATTTATTGGTATTTAAATTTAGGGTCTGTCATAGTTTTAAATCTATATAGTTTAATTGACACATGAATATGAACTTCATTCTTACTCGGTGCTTGACAAAGAGTGCAAATTGTGGAGTTGATCAAGTCAGCTAACTGATATTAGTGGTTCTGTTTTAATCACCCATGTGAACTTTTTTTTTATTTTTATTTTTTGTGTGGTTTTGTCTTCTTTTGCTACTAAATAATAATTAAAAAAAACAAGAAATAAAGTACTGTACTGCATAAATTAAGTTCAGCAAGGCACGAAATCTAGAATGTTGTGGCCTTTAATAGAATCAGAATCACTTGCATAGTTGCATGGTTAACCTAACACAAGGCCTATTTATTAACCACCACTATAGTCCATTTAGAAGATATTAAGGCCATGACTGGTATTGGATGTGGACACTAACCTGCCAAGCAAACCAAATTTTATTAGTTAATTGGTAGCCGGTTCCCATTAGAACCCTTCACAAGTGGTGAGAGTTCGAATCATGGGTGAGGGCACATTTCTGGGTGTGTAAGTAGCGGTTGTGTGCGGATGATTCTAGTACCCATGTGTGCGCGGGCTCTATCTCTACTTGATCCGTCGGGATTTCTATCTTTTTTAGCAGTTTAGCTGTTCATCTTGGCCAAGCTAAGCTCCACATAAAACAACAAGCAATAACCACAAGTAAGACATAATTAGGCAAAAGAAAACCACTCCAACTTCAAAGAATTAAAAATACATAGAGAATCAGACATCAGAGGAATAATAACCACCAATTATTCACAAGGGATCATGAGTCTTCGTATCTTCCTCTTATGCTAAATATCCTAGTTAAACAAGGAGAATCACTTATTGTGCTGGTCTGAATTAATCTTTTTCAAGACTCACATAGCACACCACTCATTTAAGAACATTCTCTAGTGAGAAATCGCTATATATATATACACACACACACATTCGAAAGTGATGGTGTTAAGACTTAATCAAATGGCTAAGGCTAAGTCTGTGAAGAAGCTGAAAGATGCAATACAAGCCTTGCAAAAAAGCATGTCATTCTCCCGGGGAGGTCAGTGGCACAGCCGGACGAATGCATGTCGGAGGATGGGATTGTGGTGGTGCCAAAGGATGTGAAGGAGGGGCACTTTGCCGTGTTGGCAGTGCATGGCGAGAGGCCACCGAAGAGGTACGTGGTATCTCACTGGTTTTCTTGCGGTTGCTTGAGATGGCCAGCGAGGAATTCGGGTTCAGCCAGGCTGGAGGTCTTGCTCTGTCTTGCAGGCCTTGTGAACTTGAGAGAATAATTAGTGATCTCTGAGTGTGTTACTCCTAATGCTATAGCTGATGCTTGTGTTTATGTGCCTTACTTGTGTTTATGGTTTTCTAATTTTGATTAGTTATGAATAAAATCTTATTCATTGTGTTGCTAATTTTCCAACAGGCAAAATCTTAATATAAACTTCCAAAATGTTGTTGTTGGCTTTTCTTTTTCAATTTTATTCAAACTACTATTAAAATCTAGAACTTATTCTAAGGCGACAACTCAAATACTCTGCATTTCCTACTTATTTCTCATGTTATTATTATTATTTTTTTAAAAAAGTGGATAAACCACATCATTTACTCTAGAAAAGAAAGAAGTACAATCACAAAAAGTCTAAACTACAGCATGTATCTCATGTTATTCTCCATGTTTTTCTTTATTAGGTTATTATTTATTCATTGAAAAACTATATATATATATATATATATATATATTCAAATATGTATCATTATTCATTGAAAAGATCAACATGGTTGCTCTGTCACATTGACCATCCTTAACCTGATATCATATATATGTATATTGTATATAATATCTGTTAAAAGTCCACAAGGATATACATATAGCTCGCAGATAGTTGCATCTTAACCACCATGCTTGTTTATAGGTGGCAGTACAGAAAATTTCTGGCTTTCTCACGCCGCGTGAAATATATCAAGCAGGACTTTTCAATTCAAAGAACACTTTAGCACAGTATTGTAGCATTCAGCACATATACTATAGAAATTGTGCTAAAATTGAGAATTTCAATATGTAATTAGCACAACTTTTGTACGGTTGTGTTGTTGCCTGTGTTATTCTTAAGACTTTTCTATCATTGTAGCATTGGTACTATAGTACAATGGAAATTTAGAACCTGTGATCAACACAGACTCAGCATGGTTATTGTAGTAGCCATACTAAATTCTAATTTTCAGGATCTCTATTTATCCCCTTTTTGAGTACAAAAACAGGATCTAAGACAAGATACTATCAAAGTTAATGAAACACACAAATAAGACACATTTAACGTGAAAAGCCCCTTCAATCTAGGGATGAAAAACCACGGGATCTTAAGGCCAGCTAAAACATATTCCCACTATGTCAACAAAGGAATAACAAGGTCTTCTTCTAGATTCAACTAGAGATATACAAGCTTAGTGACATCAACACATCAATAAAATGCTCTCAAGCTATAAATGTCATCGACACATGCATGGATAACAAATGTCTTCAAGAAGTGATCAAAAAGAAGATCAAACCAGGTAGATTATGAGAGTCACTTGCAAGATTTCACCACCCAAATTTTGGAAGAAATCCGGCACTAATTTGTCATCCGATCGTCTTGTTTTACTCAACTCCTAACCCTTTTTTCACTTCTTTCATCTTCTTGGTTTTTCACTTCATGTGTTAGCCTCTTACACACCTCTCATATCTTCCATAGTAACTCCAAATGTTGACATTGTTTTTTATCCTGTGTTTTATGTGGGTGGGACCCTAACCCATTTTCACTTCTTTTGTCTTATTGGTTTCTTACTTCATATGCTAGTCTCTCACACACCTCGTAAGTTTCCATAGTAACTCCAAATGTTGACATTGGTTTTTTTTTAATGGATTTTGTGGATGGGGACCACATTTATTAATAGGTTCTCCTAAATGGGGTTGACCTAACAATTATCCCTCTTAACACTATTTGGGGACTCAACCAAGTCTGCTCTTTGGCTACATGCGTAAAGCTTCTCCCTAGGCAAAGTCTTCATCAATATATCTGAACCATTCTCGCTAGTATGTATTTCTCTAAGTACAAATGCTCAGACTCCAAAATATCTCGAATCTAGTGATACCTAACATCAATGTGCTTGGACTTCAAGTGAAAACTTGAATTCTTGGAGAAATGGATGGCACTTAGACTTATAAACAATGCATTTCTTTTGTTGCATACCCAAATCTTCAAAAAAGTTCTTCATCCGCAAAGTTTCTTTGTAACCCTGGATAAAGTAACATACTTTTGTAGCTTTAATTGCTAAGAGATTGTTTCTCCTGCAAAAGTCATCATGGAACCTAATACAGACTTCCTGGAATCAATATCACCTGCCATGTCTAAATCTGTGTACCTATGTAGGATAGGCTCACCACTGGCAAAACACAAACATACCCTAGAAATACCTTGTAGATATTTAAAGATCCACTTCATTGCTGCTCAGTTCTCCTTTCCAAAATTGGAGAGAAATTTACTCTCAACCCCAACTGCATTAGCTGTGCTTGGTCTTGCACACACCATGGCATATATTAAATTGTCAACTGCAGATGCATATGGAAGGTTGCTAATTTTTTCATTTTCTTTTTCACTTGTAGGACATTACATTGCTTTGAACTAAGCTTGAAGTTGCATGCAAGTGGGGAACAATAGCCTTGGTCTTACTCTTGCTAAATCTTTTAAGCAATGTAGGTTTCTTGAGATAACCACAGCTTCCAATTCTTCTTGTCATGGGAGATCTTCATGCCAATTATTTGTTTTATTGTACCTAAGTCTTTTATGGCAAAAGGCTTGCTCAACTCTCTTCAAATCTTCATTCATCCTTGCATCATATCCTACAATAAGCATGTCATCAACATGTGTAACGAGAAAAATGAAGTCATTTATGGAGTGTTTCTTTATAAATAGACATTGGTTAGATGCAGCCCTGGTGTACCCATAATTCATCATAAATGATTTGAACTTTTTGTTCCATTGCCTTGGAGCTTGCTTAAGCTAATACAAGCTTCTTCAGTTTTACACACTAGAGCTTTTCTATCACTAAACATGATGTACTCATTAAATCACTGTAACTATTAAAAGGACGGTGCTTCCTAATAGATCTTCTTAGCTAATCTCAACTGGCGGTAGTGGTAGTGGTTGTTTTGCTTCTTCAGCTGACTTTACATTATTAGCAGGACGGGTTTCATCATTAGCTGTATCATCACCATCTTCTTAGACTTCTCCCCTTTGATCAACATTCCTCACAGGAGAAGGGATATGATCAAAATTAATAAGAATTTCAGTAGAGGAACTGGATATTTAACCCTTGTCGTCATCATCATCAGCCAACTGGTTTTCAAGGAACATTATATCTCTCCTCTTGATAATTTTTTTATTCATTGGATCCCATAATCTGTATCCAAACTTCTCATAACCATACCCCACCAAAATACATGGTGTTACCTTATCATCAAGCTCAAACTTTTCATCCTTAGGAATATGAACAAAAGCCTTGTAGCCAAACAATCTGAGATGATCATAGGATACATCTTCCTAGTCCAAACTTTGTTTGGCACATCATCATTTAATGCTGCTGTTAGAGAAGATTAATTAGGTTAACTGATGCTTTCATAGCCTTCCCCCAAAATGGCGTAGGAAGCTTCACTTTTGACAGCATACATCTGATTCTTTCTTTAATTGTTCACTTCATTCTTTTTGCTATATCATTCAGCGGAGGTGTCTTAGTAGGTTCTTTCTTAAGCCTGATTCCATAGAGTTTGCAATAATTCCCAACTGGCCTTATGTAGTCACCATCATTATCCGCTTTAGCTGTTTTCAGTTGTTTTCTAGTCTCCCCTTCATCCTTGCCATGGAATTCCTTAAAAGCATCTAGAACCTGAACTTTAGTTTTCAAAGCAGTAGCCTAGATCTTTCTTGAGTGGTCATCAATGAAGGCCACAAAAAAGAGTACTCCTCCAAGGGTTTTCTCTTACAAAGAACAGTGTGTATCAAATCAAGTATATTTGAAAAGCAACTCTGTGTGTTTTCCTAAGCAATGACTTTTCATTGATGAGGCCAAGCCTTTTGTGCCATAGGTCAATGTTTGGACTCATTATTTGAACTATGTTTGACTCTCCTTTGTGAAGTTTAACTTGCAAGACAAAATGTATTCGTCTTCATTCTTTTAGCAACCACTAGAGATCTTTCGTGAAATTCCATTTACTTTCACTAAACCAATCAGTGAAGCTCTCATCATCAAGAAGAGTTTTCTTGTGGGAATTAAATTTATGCGCATATCTAGAACATGCCTAAGATCTTTGAGTAGTAACTTGTACCCAAGATTAGTCTCCAACTAAATATTTCTAATACCCACAATCTATGATGCATCATTGTTCCATCTTTACATTCCTAAAGTTGCATCTAGAGTAGGAAGTAAGTAACGCATCATGAGGAGTAACATGGAATGATGCATCAGAATCTATCACCTAGTCACTCTTGTGGCTTACTAGACTAATGCGTTGTCATCACGGATAACACTGATATCACCTTTTGTAGTTACTATATTAGTTTCAATTTCATCTTTACTTTCTTGACTCTGTTTGTTCCCTAGAAATCTGCACTCTTTTTTTTTTCATGTGACCCACTCTATTATAGTGAAAACACTTGATGTTTTTCATGCGCTTTGACATGTCTTTGACTTTATCTCTGTTGTCACTTCTTTATGGAAGTCTGCTTTCACTTTTATTATTGGGCTAGCCCCATTTAGTGGGATCTATGAATAAGTGTGGGTCTCATCTATATAATTAAAAAAAAATAAAAAAAATAAAAAAGAAGCTATGCTAACATTTGGAGTTATTGTGGAAGTTGTGAGAGATGTGTCAGGGCTAGCATACAAAATGAGAAATCAAGACGAAGAAAGAGGTGAAAAATGGGTTAGGACTTGAGTACAGGAAGACGATGGAATGGCAAATCATGTGTTTTTAAAACCCACCTTTGACTTGGTCACCTTTTGAGTTAAACGTTACCATTCCTTTCATGTTCCTTGCATTTTGAGCCTTTGAATTGAATGTAAGCATGAAAATTAATTTAAACATACATGAACAAAAAAAAAACACACAATTAATATTCTCTTCTCTTCAAAACAAAAGACTCAAGGGAGATTTTCAAACATTTCCCCAAAATAAATAAATAAATAATAAATAAAAAGAGTGAAAAAAATACCCATCAAGGAATTCAGCAATGAAGGCAACTATGATACTTTGGAAGGAACTCTTTGAATTTTTAAGCAAATACAAACATTCAACATGTTAATTGCATGTTTTCTTTGACACATAGCATTAATTTTGGACTTTATTATAATTGTGTCGGTGATTGATGAAAGTGCCTAAGAAATATAATATTACTATTTTGATTTTTGTGTTTAGAGTAATAAAGTTCTTGATTAGTGATTAGCATGTAAACAGCATGGAAAGTACTTATAATCTAAATTTACCTTTAAGTTAATTAGTCATGAATAAAAGAAATTGTACACAAAAATTTATGAGTTACACCATTTTAATCATTGATATACTGCTAGTAAACAAAACTTATTAATGAAAATATTTTGATCGTTTAAAAAACCAATTGTTAAACACTGTATTTTAATAACTTATAATGAAAATATCAAAAGGCATGTGGCCTAACTAGTGGTATCTCGGGTCCCTTCATTTGAAAGAGATGCGAGTTTGATTCCCATTAATTGCGCTTCTTAGTTTCAAGAGGGTGAGGACACGTGGCAATTACTCCGTCCGGATACACTCCTGAGAGTTGCTTCTGACCATATCTCAAAAATAAATAAATAAATAAATAAATAAATAAACTTATAATGGAAATAATATCATACAGTAAAATATATTTCATTAACCAAAATAATCTAATCTCTGAAGGAAGTGGATGCCACCTAACATGAATGTGAAAGTTTATAATAACATATTATTATTTTTTCATATATAAATATTTTTTTTAGCAATATTTATACTTTATATTTGAAATTTATTTTTAAAAACATAATAACCAAATAGTTGCGATTATTAAACTTAACGGCTGGTTTAATTATATTTTATTTAAATAGAATTAAAAATTAATTCACAACTAGCCCACAATTTAAAATCTTTTTGCCTTGTCAAAAGTCGTCACCATTATAACTAACTTATTCATATATTTAACTTTTTATCAATGAATAATTAACTAACCAACTACAAGACTGTCTCTTTAATCTGCATATCTATAAAATGAAGACAATATTATATATATATATATATATAATGACGGAGCATCCCACCAAAAACATGCACAAAACTTCACTCTCCTACAAACACATAATATCTCTCTCTTATTGCATGCTTTTCAACTTTCAATGTTTTTTTTATTAAGGTTGAGAAAACTTAAATCTATTCTTTATCATGACTTTGCATGGCCGTTATGATCACTTACAAAGTAAACATGTAATAATGATAATTAAACAAATTAAACATTGGATGTATGCCTTAGGCGTTGAGAAAATTAAGTCAGATATATTATTCCTCACTTCCCATGCATGTCCACTATGATCACACACACAAACACACAAAAGTATAAACATTTAATAAAGCTGAGAAAGCTAGAGAATTGTCTAACATTGATGAGACGCCCACTTTATTATTTACTTTGTCAATCAGGATTCACAGCTTTACTTTTAGAATTATAATTAAGAGTTTTACATAATTGGCATGGAAAATAAAAATAGGGAGAACCATTGCACTATATATACAGTGTTTTCTAATTTTAACAGCTAGCGAGTGGGCTGGTGTGCGTTAAAAACCTCTTACCATTGCATTGTAAAGTACTATTTATTTATCGACCAGTTGCTAAAACTAGATACTGTATATTGAGTCCTAGTATGGATCTGTGCCCTGTGAGAAATTATATTCTCCACCCCTTTAGGTTGCATAGCAGAGGAATTTACTATCAGGAGGTTATTGTCTTTGATATATCATTTTGAGCACAAGTGATCGATCTTCATTATCACACGTATTAACATGTCCAATATGATAAATTTTTAAAAGGTCATTAAACCAGCATAACTAATACACATTTATACCTATCAGTCTTTTGACACTTTCAAGTTGTGAGATTTATCACAAATGTGTAATAGTTATAAATAAATAAATATAGTAATACGTGATTTGAAAAATATATATTACAACAATGGCATAAATATAGTAATACGTGTTTGTGTTTGTGTTTGTTGTTTTTTTTCTACTCTTTTCTTAATGTATGTGATTTACCCACTTTCATTTTTAGGAAAAAAAAAATAATGACAATCTAAAATTAATTACATGAATGTCATTCAACAACTTATAATACATTAAAAAGAAAAATAAACACATCACCGGAAAAAAAAAACAAAAATCCCAAAGCCACATTAATTGTTATTATTATGATTATTATTATTTAATTCTATCTAGATGAACATTTATTTCAATTAGTTAATATGATTTATGCCTTCTTAAAAAATAAGATTGCTTTGCCACATTATTATTTTAGATGAATATCTAACTTATTTTTAAGATATTAATCAATTAATAAAAATGATTAAAATCCGTCACATCCAATTAAATTCAACTAGCTAGGTCTTCATTTAATATCCTATCCTTCTCTCTAGTCCACTTTGTTTCTGAGATGACTTTTCCTTAATTCCTTTAAATATTAAAATAACATAATTCGCCCACCTTATGCATTAAAATAAAAGAAAAAGACAAACACGCAAGGGTTTAATATAAGCATGAGTAGCAATTATTATTTATCAACATGAGAAACTCAACTAGTACATCATCACTTAATTTGAGCTTCACAAGCACATCATATCATTCTGCGAAATTAAGGCATACAAATCATACTTCTGTTGATAATAATTAATCCAAAGACCAAGTCTGGAATAAATTAATTAACAACCCTGCAATTCTTGCGTATCTCTCCATTTGAACCAGTTAGAACGCTTATATTAATTCCCCATTTTGATCATTGAGTTAATGAATTCAGTCATGAAAAGACTACTATTACTACTGTAACTCTCCACCAAACTCTTTGTGGCAGCAACACCATCAGCACTTGAAAACAAACCTTGATCGGATGAAAGCAAACCCTTGTTGTTCAACAAGTTCTTGAAGTAATGGTTGTCGAAAACATCAGTCGAGTTCCGATCTAATCCCGTCGTGACATTGCCGTCACCATTTTGAGGACATAGCGTTTGTAACTCGGCAAGCACGGTAGTGTCCATCGTCGATTCAGGAGCTCCAGTGCCAGATAAATTGAATAGACGGTTGCTGAACACCGCACACCGGGCTTTACCGATTGTGTGACCGCCTACATGAGTTAAATTAATATTAATATAAATATATAAACTCGGGTTTTTCATTCTATTAGTTTTATTTGTGTACCTGAAAGGGAGACAACGACAGCTACATTAAGGCCGACGTTATTGAATTTTGTGATGATTGTGTTGATAGAATCTAAGGGATTAGGGAGGTTGGAGTTAGCACCGGACTGATTTGCTATCAAACCACCATCTCTTCGCCCTAATAATACTTTCCAACTATTGCCACCACTCTGTGAGTGAAAACAAATATACATACATATATATATATATATATATAGAGGACCCATCATCTAGGGACGTCCCTAGATTTCAAATCTAGGGATGTCCATAATAGCCATCGGATGGTAATCTGACGGCTCATATCCTTATGAACAGTAGAAACCGCGTTCTACAGCGTTATACAGTGATCATGAACAGTAAAAAAAAGTGTACAATGTCTATATAGACAATCAACCATTGGATGATGATTCAACGGCTAAGATTTAAAACGTCCCTAGATTTCAAATCTAAGGACTTACCTAAATGATCTTTTTCCATATATATATATATATATTCATATCAATATTTATTTAGTTAAATCACATATGCGTTGACAAAACAGTCATGGAAGAGAAGGCGAAGTAAAGAGGCACCCATTCTCATCTCAGTCTGGAGAGCTTTGAAGACTTCACGTCTCACAACTTTGAGAACGTTTGGACAACTTGAAGAGTAGAAATCAGTGCTCAATTGTGATTGAACACCAAAAACACTTAGAAACAAGACAAGCAATAAAGCTACAAACACACAAGCCTTCTTCATCTTCAATATTCACTCCTTAATTCCTTTCTTCAAGTTTCTAACTGATAATTAGTTTAATTTGATGATCAACTTCATCCATCAATGCGCATTTATAATTTTATAGACGTGTGGTGTAGGAGATTTTGCAAGTACACTCCCAGAAAAACATAGAATATTCTGAGGTATGTGTTTTACTAGAGTTAATTGATTAATAATGGGTAAATTTTTTGATAAGGCATCAAACTATAATTTTTTCTATTTTGGATCCGAATTTTAATTTGAATTAAAATTGTTATCCAACTTTAATTTTATTTCACTATATGGTCACTTCATGAAATATGGTCTTTTTATAATTTAATATTAAAAATTTTTTGTCAACAAATGAGATGGAATTGTTTTATTTTTTTAATATTCATAATAAATATATATAAAGAGGAAGTATATATAAGAGAAAATAAAAAATAATTCCGTGGAGTAATAGTAACTTTTGGGTTTTGTTTATGATGGACGACATAATATTTATTTAATTTGATATATATATTAATTATGTATGATTGATGACGTTAAGTAATAATTAATCTAAAACTTATTGTTGTCATCATTATAATCGCCTACATCGTTTTCAACACAATGCTTAATTGCCTTTCAATCATGTTTAAGAATTTTTTTAAGAATATTTCGGCCAATGCTTTTAGTTTTAGAGAAATAATTAAACAGTAATTACAAATTGATATATAAGTTGGGAATTTTCAATTTTATTTTGATAAAATATAAATGAAGATGATCCTTCAGATCTATAATCACAGCTATTTGGTCATTATATTTTTAAAAACAAAATTTTAAGTTTAAAATATAAATATTATCATTAACATTTTCATTACCAAAATTTTCTCATTAAAAATAGAGCTCTTTAGTCAATAGCATCCCACCTCTATTTTTGAAACTTAATATTTTATAAACTTCTTACTTCTGCATGCATTGTTAGGTGATATCTACTAAAATTAGAGATTAAAATATTTTGATCAATAAATTTAGCATACTACCACCTAAATGAGAAATTAGAATATTTTGACCAATAAAAAATTGTTTATAATTATTTATCATTTTCATTAAGATGTTACTTACTAATATATTTTACTGTAAAATATTGGTCTAATTATTCTCACTGATAACTTTATTTTTAATACCAAATAGTCTAATAATTAATGATTAAAATATAACAAGTAATACATTTTAGTGTACCATTTCTTTTGCTCATGACTAATTATTCTTAGATAAATTTAGATTACATGCTTTCCATATTATTATTCACATATTAATTAAAGGCACTAATCACGGAACTCAAAACCCTAAACACAATTCATTAAAATGGCATCATGTCTTCATGCACTTCAATCAATCACCGACATAATTATAATGACATCTAAAATGAATACAATGTATGCGAAATAGAAAATGTGCAACATGTTGAATGTTTGTATTTGCTAAAATAATTTAAAGAGTCCTTTCAGAGGAATATAACTGCCTCCATTTGTAATTGATGAGTTTAGAATGTTCTATTATTTTATATCATTTTTCTACCCATTACATATATATTACAGTTATATATTGGAATTCGATGTTTAATATAGTGTGTTTTGCATTTTCAAGCTTTAGACAACACTTAACGACGAGAGAGAGCAAAAAAAAAAAAGTATTCTAAATCCTAAAGGAAGAAGATGTAAATTTCTCGACATCAATTGAATAAGGACAAGGCAGATAGGATGGCTTATGGGCAGCTTACGACTTAACTTTACTGCCGTAAACCTCTTCCAGAGAAATTTGTGGGTATACTTACGCCCACAAAGAGGAGTATAAAGCCAAATCAGAAGACTTTATAGGCATGACATATGCCCGTAAAGGGTGACCGTGAAGACCATCTAGAGGAGTTTACGAGCAAAGCTTAGACGTAGGCAAGTTGTGTTGAACTAGGTGACCAATTTATATGTCTCTTTTCTCTTGCTAGTTTGATTTTACATTGAGTGTGTGTTGATAAGTGTACAACGTTCGTCTATTTCATATCAATTTGTATACTCAATTGGCATGTATTAGAACCATATTGTGAAATTTGATGCTAAATATAGTGTTTTGTGCATTAACAGGCCGCTTTATGACAATGCTTAAAGACGAGAGATAGCCAAAAGAAGCATTTCAGATTTTAAATGATGAAGTTGGAGCTCTCTCAACATCATTAGAACATGGACAAGGCAAACTTGGTGGCTTACAGGCGCCTTACGGTCGTCCGTAAGTCAATTCTAGAAGACCTTGCTGGCATGTTTATGGCCGTAAGGGGATTCAGAGCCAATTCAGAGGACTTTACGGGCAAAGGGCTACGCTTGTAAGGATCATCCAGAGAAGCTTACGATCACAGGATACGCCCGTAAGGACGGTCACAATGAGCAAAACAGTGAAGATTACGGTCCAACGCTTACGGCTGTAAGCTGAACCGCAACATAAACAGAAGACTTTACAGACAGTGTTTAGGCAGTGTGTCGTCCCGTAAAGCTCGCAACCATCTTCTCCAACTACCTTAATACCTAGCCTTTACGCCCGTAAGCAACCTGTAAGCAGTCGGATATATATAGAACTTATAAGGATTTTTAGTCCATTCTTCTATGATTTAGAGGCGATTCTTAGAGGTGAGGTTGAGGAAGATAAAGGGCGAATCTCTAGCACCTGGGGAGCAATTTCATAGGGGATTCAGCTCCACATTCAAGGGGATTGAAGATCGTAGTTGTCAAACTCATCTTGGTGGCGTGTGGAAGCTTACCTAGGGCTTCTCTGGCGATTCTTCATTGACGTGATTGAGAAGGGGGTTTTCATGGCTCTTATGTTTTCCTCCATTATTTGTGTCTTGAATGTTTGCTCTCTATTAATGGAGGGCTAATTCGTAGATGTTTGAGCATAGTTGAACTCTAGAGTTTATATTTTTGACTTTGGTTGTTAAATCTTTGATGCTTTAGTTGATTTCTTATTTGCAATCAAATCTATTTTAAGTCTGATTGTGTCAGTGAATGCTTGATTGCTAATGAGACGAAAGCTTAGCAACCATACTTGGTATTTCTACGTGATGAGAAAAAATTCCCACCTAGCATAGATTTACCACAATTCGAGATGATAGTGGGTACACCTCTAGTTAGGGTATCTAGGAGACTTTGTTTCGCATAATCCTTCCGAATAGATTGATGATAATTTATGTGCTCTTTGCAATCATGTAGAGCGGATTTTAGGAGAAATCACATTTCTGCTCTGTGTTCGGATTAGGGGTAATCTTTCTCTTAATAGAGAGATTATCTAAGAGAAAGATTATCTACTTAAGAGATTATCATTAGCCCACAATAAAATTTCATAAAGTGTTAATGTGATTGTGTGGATGTCTGTTTCAGCTTTATACTTATTCAGTTACACTTCACTTGAGAAATCAAGGTTTTGTATATTTTCGGAAACCTTTCGGTTCAAATAAGATTGCATGTTTAGATAACCATTGTCCTATATCTCATAATCCTAGAGAGATGATATACCCTGACATTGTTTTTTTCCTTGATTTCTCTCCTATTACCTCCCGTATTTTCTTATGTTCTTTTGTTTTTACTCACACACACATCACTCAATTGTTTAGGTTATTTTTCGGGTCTAGAGTGATTACTAGTATTCATCTCTTTCTCTATGGACCGACACTCTACTTTACGCACACTTTATTACACGATCAGCATGTACGCTTACATTCCTATTATATGTGCTTACATAGCATGAGAGATTGAGTAAAAATCACTACACTACTACTCCTCCAAAACAAACAATATGAAATGCAATGAGATAGTATAGTAGTAGTAGTTATAGTTAGATTGCTAGTATGAGAAAAGACTTCACACAAAAAAAATCTCATATGAGTTCCCATATGAGATACTAATAGTAGTTGTAGTTCTAGAACAAATAATATTTCAATATACCAGTAAAGAAATTAACAAACGATCAAGTTATAGATGCTTTAATTAGGTAAAGCAAAACACAATTTTATAAGTTACCCACACTTTACAATGTACTCATATTTTTCTAATATTTCAAACATCATCTGAAAGAAAAATATGATATGGTTAGATTATATGTGAAACACCAAAATTTTAAATATTGAATACGAATATATTGAGAACAATAAATATACCAAACCATCTCCCCCTGATAATACTTTCCAACTATTACCATCACTCTCTTCAAATGAAATAATTTTTATATGTATATATATATATTTATATCAATATTTATGTAATTAAATAATTTACAATTATTAAAAACTACATAAAACCAAAACAACAAGAAATATGGCTGCTATGGTATATATAAGTGTATCCCCAAAAGACACTATTCCATCACACTTATTCTAAAATTCGGTTTTTATTGTGCCAACAACACTAAATAAAGACAAATATATCGTACAAACAGAATATTAACATAGTTAATTATATTAACAAACAATATAATATATATGTTTATATGAATGGATGTAATTCTTGAGTCTGATGGTTCTTGATCTTCCAAATTGATGGGCAAGAATTTCCTAGGAGGTTGTCATGTGTTTTTAAAACCCACCTTTGACTTGGTCACCTTTTGAGTTATAAACGTTACCATTCCTCTCATGTTCCTTGCATTTTGAGTCAAGGAATTCAGCAAATGAAGGCAACTATGATCCTTTGGAAGGAATTCTTTGAATTTTTAAGCAAATGCAAACATTCAACATGTTAATTGCATGTTTTCTTTGCCATACAGCATTAAGTTTTGGACTTTATTATAATTGTGTCGGTGATTGATTAAAGTGCCTAAGAGATGTATTCCTATTTTGATTTTTGTGTTCAGAGCAATGAATTTCTTGATCAGTGATTAACATGTAAATAGTATGGAAAGTACTTGCAATTTGAATTTATCTTAAAATAAGTAGTCCTAAATAAAAGAAATTATACACTAAAATTTATCGATTACATTATTTTAAGCTTTGATAGAATGCTAGTAAACAAAACTTATTAACGAGATGTTTTCTTTGACATACAGCATTAAGTTTTGGACATTATTATAATTGTGTCGGTGATTGATTAAAGTGCCTAAGAGATGTATTCCTATTTTGATTTTTGTGTTTAGAGCAATAAATTTCTTGATCAGTGATTAACATGTAAATAGTATGGAAAGTACTTGCAATCTGAATTTATCTTAAAATAAGTAGTCCTAAATAAAAGAAATTATACATTAAAATTTATCGATTACACTATTTTAATCTTTGATAGAATGCTAGTAAACAAAACTTATTAACGAGAATACTTTGATCGTTTTACACACAAAAAAAAAAATCACTGTATTTTAATGACTTAATAGAAGAGAAAATGCCATTTATGGACATTCATAGAACGTCCGCAGACAAACACATTAACCCTTAAGGTGTTACAGTGAGAACTAATTATGACTTAGGTTGGGTTGATTAGTTTAGTTTGGGGTTTTAAAATGTTTGTTGTAGGTGAGTAGAAATAGTGTTGGACGGTTGAAATTTGTTCAGTTACTGTGCATAAATTGATTAAATGGTTCAGATCAAATTACTGTGCATAATTATGGGTTCGGTTGGGTTGATTAGTTTAGTTTGGGGTTTTAAAATGTTCGCTAGAGGTGTAGTAGTAGAAATAGTGTTGGACGGTTGAGATTTGTTCAATTACTGTAAACAAATTGATTGAATGATTCAGATCAAATTACTGTGCATCCCATTTTTTTTCTACTTATAAGCACAGTAATACTATAAACAGAGGTTGTTTGCATGCCATTTGGTAGAGAACTCTGTTTTTTTCTCTTTTTATAAATGTTTTATTAGCAATATTTATATTTTATAATTGAAAATTTATTTTTAAAAACATAATAACCAAATAGTTGCGGTTATTATTTTAACGGTTGGTTTAATTATATGTTATTTAAATATCATAAACAATTAATTCACAACTCGCCTATGAATCTGTAATCATTTTTTTTAAAAAAATAGATAAACGATAAATTTATGAATCTATAATCATGAAATAATTTAATTATTCATTAATTTATTTTTAAGAGAAACTTATTTAAAATCTTTTTGCCTTGTCAAGAGTCGTCACCATTTAACTAACTAATTCATATATTTAACTTTTTATCAAGAATAATTAACTAACCAAGTACAAGACTTTCTCTATAATATGCATATTTATAAAAAGAACTATATATATATATATATATATAGTTGCTTATGACGGAGCATCCCACCAAAAACAGGCACTAAACTTCACTCTCCTTGAGACATAAATCTCTCTCTCTCTCTCTCTCTCTCTCTCTCTCTCTCTCTTATTGCATGCTTTTCAACTTCCAATGTTTTTTTTAAGGTCGAGAAAACTTATCATGACTTTGCATGGCCATTATGATCACTTACAAAGTAAACATGTAATAATGATAATTAAACAAATTAAACATTGGATGTATGTCTTAGGCGTTGAGAAAATTAAGTCAGATATATTATTCCTCACTTCCCATGCATGCCCACTATGATCATTGATCACACAAACACACAAAAGTAAACATTTAATAAAGCTGAGAAAGCTAGAGAATTATCTAACTTTGAAGAGACGGCCACTTTATTGTTTAATTATGGCAATCACAGATTTAGTTTTCGGATTATAATTAAGCGTTATTATATAATTGGCATGGAAAATAAAAATAGTGAGAACCATGCACTACATAAAGTAGGTTCTCACTTTCCAATGAGTGGCAGGAACAGGTTTAAAACCCCGTGTCCACAGCGTTGTATAGTACCAATTACTCATTACTCACTAGAATTAACTGAGTGCTAGTGTGAATTTTCATGGGAGAAATTATATATTTCATCTCGCAAGAATTGTATGGCATGATTGATAAAAGACAAGGTTGTTAGACCCAGCCCGGATATTGACCCGATTAAAGGCAGGGGTCAGGGGTTAATGGGTTCGACCGGATCGAACCGGGGTTGAACTGGGATCAATAATAAAATATAAAAAATATTATAATAATTAATAATGAACAAATATAATATTAAAACTATAATTATAATATAACAAATTACTCAAATTTGATATTTAAATTGATAAATGACCTTATATGCACTAGTGTTTTCTAATTATATCATTTATTTTTAAATTTTTTTAAATATTTATAAATTTAATATATTAATATATAATTATTGAACTTCTCTCGGTGTTTTTTATTTATTTGTTTGTTTATTGGTTGATTTTGTCCTAAGAAATTTAATTTACTAATTCTTATCTTTTATATGGATGATACATTTTATCAATAAATTATGTAACTTACCCAATTTCAATTGAGATTTTATTTTGTTTTAAATTTTCTTATATTTTTTATTTAGTTAGAATATTTTATTTTTATATTTTATAATAAAATTATACTCATTTATTGTTTTATTTTTTTAATAAATTAAATTTTAGAAAGTATTTAGTATTTACATAACATATTAATAAATTTTATTTTTAAATGCTAATTTTTTTGTTGGTATGTTTATGATATATATATATATATATATTTGTAATTCTATTTATTGATTATAAATTAAAAAACAATATTAATAAATATACATGATTTTGTAGTTTCTAATGAGAAAATAATAATAAATTATTAAATATCGTAAAAAAAAAAAACTCTAATATTGTGACCCGATTGACCCGGCCGGGTCAACCGGTTCCCGATTGAACCGCCCGGGTCACCGGGTTAACACCGGGTTTTTCCATATCCGGTTCAATGGGGTATACCCGGGCCGGCCACATGGTCGGTTCCCGGGTTTTCCGGTTGAACCGGCCGAGCCGGTCCGGGTCTGACAACATTGGATAAAGATGATAGTATATATGTCGATTGCGTGATAAAGTATGTGTAAAACGGAGTATCAATCCACAGAGAAAGAAGTGAATATTAGTAATGACTCTATACCCAAAAATAATAAACAACGAGTGATAAATGTGTGAATAAAAGCAAAAGGACACAAGAAAATACGAGAAATGATAGGAGAGAAATCAAAGAAGAAAACGATGTCCGGGAGTATCCCTTTAGGTTTATTAAGCATAGGACATTAGTTGTTTAAACATGCAATCTTATTTGAACCAAAAAGTTTTTCGAAATATACAAAACCTTGATTTCTCAGATGAAGTGTAACTGAATAAGTGCAGAGCTAATACAGATATCCACACAATCACATTAATATATACTTTATGAAATCTTATTGTGGACAATGATAATCTCTTAAGTAGATAATCTTTCCCCTAAGAGAGAGATTACCCCTAATCCGAATACAGAGCAAAATGTGATTTTTCCTAAAATCCGCTCTACATGATTGCAAAAGAGCAGGGAAATTATCATCGATCCACTCAGAAGGATTGTGGGAGACAAAGTCTCCTAGATACCTTAACCAGAGATGTACCCACTATCCTCTCGAATTGCGGTAAGTCTATGCTATGTGGGAATTTCTTCTCGTCAAGTAACAATACCAAGTATGTTTGCTAGGGCTTTCTCCTTATTAGCAATCAAGCATTTAATTACAGATATGATTGCAAATAAAAAATCCAACAACCAAAGTTAAGAAAATAAATCCTAGAGTTCAATTATGCCCAAATATGTACAAATTAGCCCTCCATCAATGGAAGCCAAGCATTCAAGATACAAATAATGGGGGAGAACATGAAAGTCATGAAACCCCCTTCTCAATCTCATCGATAAAGAATCGTCGGAGAAGCCCTAGTTAAGCTTCCATGCATGCCGCCAAGATGAGCTTGAGCGACTATGATCTTTAATCCCCTTCAATGTAAAGCCAAATCCCCCTTGAAATTGCTCCCTAAATGTTGGAGATTTCTCTCTTATCTTCCTCAACCTTGCTTCCAAGAATCGCCCCTAAAGAATAGAAGAATAGAAGATACTCTAAAAATCTTCATAAGTTCTATTTATACCCGACTGCTTAAGGGGCGCTTATGGGTGTAAAGGCTAGGTCATAAAGGAGCTGGAGGAGATGACCGCGAGCCTTATGGGACGAGTTACAGCCGTAAGCCCCATCCATAAGGTCTTCTGTTTGTGTTGCGGTCCAACTTGCAGCCGTAAGCGCTGGACCGTAAGCTTCACTGTTTTGCTCCTCTGGATGGTACTTACGGGCATCTTTACGAGCATAAACCTTACGCCTAAGTTCCTCTGAATTGGCTTTAAATCCACCTTATGGGCATAAACATGCCTGCAAGATCTTCTGGAATTGACTTAAGGCCGTAAGGACGACTGTATGCATGTAAGCTACCCATGCCATTTTGCCTTGTCTTTCTTCTAATGATGTTGAGAGAACTCCAACTTCACCGTTTAAGGTCTGAAATGTTTTTTTTTGTCTCTCTCGTCTTTAAATGACACTGCTCTAAGCCTGTTAATGCACAACACACTATATTTAGCATTGCATTTCACAATATGGTTGTAATACATGTCAATTAAGTGTATAAATTGATATAAAATACATGAAAATTGTACACTCATCAAGGATCGAGGAGATTTATATCATGAGGTTATAATTTATGATATACCATCTTAGGCGCAAGTAGCAGATCTTCATTGCCCACATATTACATGTCTCACATGACAAATCCTTAAGAGGTGATTAAACTACCGTAATTGATGCACTTTTATATATATATATATATATATATATATATATATATATATATATATATATATATATATTTATCTTTTGACATCTTCAGTGGGTGGTGCTTGTAGCCTATTTGAAAAATAATATAAATAAATAAAGTAATAAGTGATTTGGAAATATAACAAGAATGCCAATCCAAAATTAATTACATGAACTTCATTCAACATCTATAATATTAATAAATTAAAAAGAAAAGCAAACGCATCATTGACATAAAAACAAAATCCAAAATCAAAAAGCCACATTGTTATTATTTAATTCTCTCTATAGATGAACATTTATTTAACATGATTTATGCCTTCTTAAATAATTAGATTGATTTGCCACACTATTAATTTAGATGAATATCTAACTTTTTTTTTAAGATATGAATCAATTAATAAAAATGATTAAAATCAGTCACATCCAAATTCAACTAGGTCTTCATCTAATATCCTATCATTCTCTGTAGTCCACTTTGTTTCTGAGAAGACTTTTGCTTTAATTAAAATAACATAATTAGCCCACCTTATGCATTAAAATAAAAGAAAAAGACATTCACGCAAAGTTTTACCAAGTATGAGTAGCAATTATTATTCATCAACATGAGAAACTCAACTAGGACATCATCACTTTGAGCTTCACAAGCACATTATATCATAGTGCGAAATTAAGGCATACAAATCATACTGCTGTTGATAATAATTAATCCAAAGACCAAGTCTGGAATAAATTAATTAACAACCCTGCAATTCTTGCGTATCTCTTCATTTGAACCAGTCAGAGGGCTTATATTCCCCATTTTGATCATTGAGTTAACAAAAGTCAGTCATGAAAAGACTACTATCACTACTGTAACTCTCCACTAAACTCTTTGTGGCAGCAACACCATCAGCACTTGAAAACAAACCTTGATCAGATGAAAGCAAACCTTTGTTGTTCAACAAGTTCTTGAAGTAATGGTTGTCGAAAACATCAGTCGAGTTCCGATCTAATGCCGTCGTGACATTGCCATCACCATTTTGCGGACATAGCTTTTGTAAGTCGGCCACCATGTCAGTGTCCATGGTTGAATCAGGAGCTCCAGTGCCAGAGAAGTTGAATAGACGGTTGCTGAACAACACGCACCGGGCTCTACCAATTGTGTGACCGCCTATGTAAATTAAATTTATATTAGTATAAATATATATAAGCTTGGGTTTTTCATTCTATTAGCTTTAGATGTGTACCTGAAAGGGAGACAACATCAGTTACATTAAGACCGACGTTATTGAATTTTGTGATGATTGTGTTGATAGAATCAAAGGGAGAAGGGAGGCCGGAGTTAGCACCCGACTGATTTGCTATCAAACCATCTCTTCGCCCTAATAATACTTTCCAACTATTGCCACCACTCTGTGAGTGAAAAAAAATATACATATATGATCATGTCATCGTCTATTTAGTTAAATAATATAAATATATTAAAAATTATGTATATATATACCAAAACAACAGAATCTCTTGCAGCTATGGCAAGTATGTCAGCACAAGACACTGTTCCATTGCATTCATTCTCGACGGCGGTTTTTATCGTGTCGACAACATCGAAGCCTCTTGCAGAGTTCAAATTAGGTGCGGCGAGCTTTTCACTGTCACTTCCATCTAGCAAAATTGATCCATCACAACCCTGACCAGCCATAATTCAAAGCAAACAATATTAAAAAGTTCTATAGAAATTACAGTCTAATGTATGTATATATGTATACTTACGTTGACAAAACAGTCATGGAAGTGAAGGCGAAGCAAAGAGGCACCCATTCTCATCTCAGTCTGGAGAGCTTTGAAGACTTCACGTCTCACAACTTTGAGAACGTTTGGACAACTTGAAGAGTAGAAGTCAGTGCTCAATTGTGATTGAACACCAAAAACACTTAGAAACAAGACAAGCAATAAAGCTACAAACACACAAGCCTTCTTCATCTTCAATATTCACTCCTTAATTCCTTTCTTCAAGTTTCTAACTGATAATTAGTTTGATGATCAACTTCATCCTTCAATGCGCATTTATAGACGTGTGGTGTAGGAGATTTTGCAAGTACACCCCTAGAAAAACATAGAATATTCTGAGGTATGTGTTTTACTAGAGTTAATTGACTAATAATCCTTTAAGAAAAGTTTTGCTTCTTTAATATTCATAATAAAATACAAATAAAACTTTCTTGGGTGGAGTAATAGTAACTTTTGGGTTTTGTTTATCTTTGCTTTCAGGTCAAGTATTGCATGGGTTCTTCATCATGCATGCATGCATGGATAGTGGTGGGCGGCTAAGTTCATGTTAATTTATTAATGAAAGGACGATATATGTAAGCTTGCAATAAGAGAATGTTGGGAGAGTTTATTAGGAATGTCTTTGCTTTGAAGGGATAAATATATAGAACAAGATAGTTGTCATTTGTCTTTTAGCATTAGCTAGGACATGCAGTAGTGCTACTAATTAAAAACTACTTGATTTATGTTTGTAGTGTCCAATTCAAAGTTGGCCGCTTGCATTAAGGTGATCAGAAGTTTAAATTAGTGTAAATTAGTGCTTGCATGTGTTCATTGTGTTGTTTAATTGCTTGTCAATTTAAGTAGATGTCCACTTTGTTAGAAGAGCTAGCTAGTGGAATATTCCATGCATTGGAGGTGCATGAATGGTAGAGGATGATTCAAGATAAGGTTTACCTATTTTTGATTCTAATGATTTTTTTTAATATGATAGTTGATCTTATCCCATTTCACAGTTTATATATAAATGAAACATGGATAAATAACTTAATATTTTGATATAATTAGAATGATGTGTGCATGTGATGATGGAAGTACAAATTGATGGGAAAGATTAGAAAAATACAGATTAAAAAAAGGAAAAAAAAAATCAAATTAATGATGGGCAAAGGCTACCAAGAACCAAAGAGTTATTGTAAAAAGGTTTATTTATTTATTTATTCATTTATTTTGAAAAATGCATAAAGTGTTCTCATGAATATGGACATAATGACCCATCATTTTTTTTTATTAAGTAGACAAATCATAAAATCAAAAGCATGCATGAATTTTTTATATATTACCACATCTTTTACTGTGAAGAGATTTAACTCTTTATCTTTGTTAATATGTAAATAACTTAGTGTCAATAGGGTTAAGGAACAATTAGTTATTTCATTATTTTCCTCCAATTAAATTTTAAACTAATTTTTATTTTTTTAATTAATTTTTAATTGTATATGTTGAATAAAAATGATATATATTGTATTTGTATACTTATTTAATTTTTTAAATATTTATTTAAATCGATATTAATCATATCCAAATTTGATCAATTTCAATAAGCCTTTTTCCCTCCCATTTAATGATTATAAGCTTTTACTTCACCAGTGTACTATAAATGATAGAAACAAGTGAAAGAAGCAGCACTCAATGGTGAAAAGTTAATAAGAAAAATCGCTACATTATAATTAAAAACTATTTCTTTTGTTCTTTTTTATCTGTCACAAATGCATGTTCTTCCCTATATGTCATTTTCTAAATATCAAAAATATTTAATATTATTTTTTTAAAAATTACCCTAAACATTTTATTCAATTTTCCTTCTTAAAATTAAATATGAAAAAAAAATACAAAAATATAAATTAATGATGATTTTGAAAAAATAACTAATTTTTTACAAATAAAAAGAACGGAAGAAATAAACAAATAAAACCGCAAATTATAAACACAAATCATAAATACAAATAATTATTAAAAAAACACTTAAATTTCCCTGTGTTTTTTTTTTATCCTTTCCTCTGTTTTCCCTCGGTGCTACAATCACAACAAGATACAAAATTTATCTAATATTTATGCAAAACATCAACTATCAGATCAACAACATTATGCCCATGAATGATCATTTACCTATTTTACATATAAATATAAACACGCAAAAAGACCACAGAGCAACTTGCCACAAAAAATTTCTCTTACAAAATCTTGAATATGCATCAGAGACTAGGATGAACAGATCCATGGCCGGAGCCCGAACTACTCGCCCGCTTCAACTGCCTCTGTTTCTGTCGATACCTCCATGCAACCTGAATGCGTATGGCCGCAATTGTTCTCCAATACGGAGATTTCGACCTGCATTCCAGAGTTAATCAAACATTACTGCAATCAATGTTTATGAATTATTTGTGTTTGGATTTTGTAGTTTCACTTCCTACCAAACTTGTATCAGTATCATCTGTAATTACCTCATTTCCCCTTTAACTTTCGGGTTTCGCAAGACCCGGGCGAACAATGCAGTGACATCTTCAAGATCTGCAGCTCGGAGCGCAAATGCTTCAACATTAGTCAAGCATCTAACCGTTCTACTCGACAGTAGTTGTGTTATTGGAAGCTTAATTTTCCCTTCACCTCCATCTGGTGATTAAAAGCAAATTGAATTTTTAGGAAACTAAAGCAATAGTGTGTGCATAAAATTGATACAAAAGGTAACATCCCAATATATTTAACTCGTACGTTTGCTGATAGAGAAGTGTTCGAGGCACCATGATAACAGCTCTTCACCGCATACATCGCCTTCTGACAAGGGAGCCGGAATTCCATCCTCTCCAATGCTCTCAAGCTTACCTCTCACAATGAAAAGCATTTTTTCAAGTGGTCCTCCTTTATACACAATATGACTTCCACCAATGAATATCTTTGGGATTAATTTCTCATAGATGGCATCAAGCAATGGCTCATCCATTTGAGAGAAAATACGAACCTGCAAATAAGTTTCACACTTGAGATAACCGATTTTGACAACTAGCAAGCAAAACACTGGAAGACTTACATTTTTTAGGAACTTGAAGAAATGTCGACGGATTTCTCTTTGCAAATCATCCGGTAGATTTTCCATCAGTTCTCTTTCATCAACCCCTCGAGTTGCCGCCCAACTAAATCGTTCAGCCTGTCTTACTTGTCTACATCATCATCATCATCATCATCATCATCAAATATAAACAAACTATAGAACTAGTTTACAACTTGACTAAAAGAACAAGAAATAAATTGCTTGTCATGGCTATGGTTAATATTTTAAAATGTGTACTCATGCATTTTTACAAACCTCCTTAGTTCTTCTGGCAAACGACGATGTCTCATCCACTGTTCGACATCACGTCTTCTTAGTTGCATTTCCAATTTTCTTCAAAAACAAACATAATGTATGTATATAAACAAAACAAATGAACTGGTTTGTTTGCATATTTGCCATCACTTGTGTGTAACAATTATCATTACTCTCTTGCCAATAATAATTTGGGCATACCTTCTTTCAAGACCTTGAAGAAAGTTCTGCATATTTCCAATTAGTAATGCGAATAGGAGCAGTCCCAATCCGACAATTGCCATGACAAACAAAACTTCTCCTTCAAAATAACTTGGGGCCAGATTGCCAGCCATTGTGCTAATTTGCTATCCACAAACAGTATCAGTAAAAAAGAAAATGAGAACTGAACTTGGTATCAGAAGAATTTCTAGAAACTGCAGAAATGAAATTCACAAATACGTCTTTCAACAATCAATATTGGCAGGATTTTGATTTCAACAAAAGTACAGTTTATCAATGAAACTAGAAGTGAAGAAATTAGTACCAGAAAACCCCAAAACAAAGAATAAAGGTAACGCCGAATAATGCTACGTTCTGCAGTCAAGAGAACAGCCTGCTGATACACTCCATACTGGAAACTGCCAGTAGTAGTAAAACAAGCACTAGCATTTCCATTATTTCGCCAATCTTGCCAACTCTCTCCTTTTGAATTAAACAAGTTGATATTGTTCCCACGTCCACAATCAATGAACATGTTACAATACTTAACATTAGATCCAGAGCATGCCTCATGTAAGCATTGATTTACCCTCTGCACAGAAGAAAGAAAATTCATAATCAAAATTAAAGGAAACGGGTAAAGCAAAGTTTATCATAGCTAAAATTTTATATGAAAACTAAGCTGGCGTGCTCAGTAACCTGTAAGCCAAAGAGGTACCAACAAGAACCCACAACATGTCCGGCCAAGACGAACAAGAGAAGATTGATGATGAAATTAACCCATGACGATTCGAATATGAAGCCACTAGTTGACTCCCCAGCAAGCAATGGGAAGAATCGATAAATTCTTGGAATATATTGCAGAAGAACAACAGCACGTATAAGATTTTTCGCATAATTTGCAGCTGATGATCCCAGATATCTTGGGATAACGAACAATATAATAACCTTGATCAAGGAAACAAGAGAAGAGATGTTATCAGTTTATCATAATCAAACAACTAATAGGTAATAAATAACATTCAAATTTCAATAGCTTGCAGTGATGAATACAGTCTATAATGAATTAAGTGATTGAAAATGAGAATCAACCAAATAAACTAAAATTCAATTAGTGTTAACTTTGGTGAAATGTTTACCTGAGGAAGGGGAAAGACATTGTACAGATCGAGCAGAAAATAACCACGAAGATAGTGAAGAGCAATTTTCTTAGGTTCAGCGACAAAATCCCCAGCACCAACAACACGAGACTCAGGATTAACATAAGCCAGCCTAAACTGCAGGAAATAATTCACTCATATTCAGAACAACAAAAACACAGAACATGGAAAAAGAGAAAGAAAGAAATAAAGAGTTGAAGAAAGACTATTTAAGAATCAAAGGCTTGAATGACAAAAATAAATAAGCAATTGTTACCTGAAGAAGCATGTGTAAAAGGTAAACAAAATCAGTCACACTTCGGACAATAGCGATGACTATTGCGAAAGACCAGTTAAGAACAATACACATGTTATCCTGTTGGTCATTGAAGACAATAGATGTTTGAAAATCTAACCACAAACAATTCAATGCAAACAAAATCCAAAATGTACCTGTTGTGTCCGAAAGAGGAAGAAGAACAATGGATCAACGAAGACTGCTAACAAACAAAAAATCACAAAACATCGGTTCCATTTTTGGACTACACCTGTGTGGGGATTCATAATTGGCAAATATGGACAGAGAAATGAAAACGATTTCCAAGCCCATTGTTCAGTTTCCCCATTAACATTGTTATTCTTCTGTTCAAGCAAAATCAAACATAAATTCTCAAACATTGTTCCACATCATAAACATGATAAAGTTTGTAATCAGATGAAGAGCATGATTATAATTACCTTATTATCAACCTGACAATTGGTAGCCCTTTTGGTTTTATAAACAGCAGGACATACAACACAATTAGGATCATTACATAAACCCAAAGGACCAGACCTCAAGAGGTGTTCATTTCTTCGGTTACCATTATCATCCATTGTTATTTGATGAATCATTCCGTTTTCCTGCTCTATACAAGAAGTATCACCAGAAGGTGTTATGCGTGATGTTACTCTGAGTAAAGGTCCAGTATGAGACACTAAAGCATTTTCCTCTTGATACAAAGCATTCATCGGTATAGATACCGAAGAACTTCGATGAACTCTTCTCACCATCTCAATATCATTAGCCATTTCTCAACTACCAAAGCAGTATGAAAACACCCAAACAATGAACAACACCTGAACAAATTAAGTTAAGGATTGAAAAATTGAGCATGTTGAATCATCAAAATGAGACTAACAAAGGATTGAACTGAAATAGAAACAAGAACAACATGAAGAAGAAACATGGATTGAAACTAAAAAAATACAAGCAATAAGAACATGAAAAACCAGGGATTGAGCTGAAGTACACATGGATAAACTAAATATTAGCATCAAACAACATCAAAAGCAAGGGAACAGATCAAACCTGGAGCACTTGATGATATATGACAAAGTCCACAAAATCGATTACAAGCAGCAAGCGGAGAGAGGGTTTAGTTCAAAGTAGTTGTGAAGAAATAGACTTATTATTTATTAACAGGAGCTTGGTAGCACTTGGCAGTCTTGTGATATAGGCAGCTTCTTTGGAATCTTCATACCGAGTCAAAGTCCAAGTCAATAAGGCATGCCCTTGCAAGGGGCGGAGCTAGGGGAGGCTAAGGGGTCATGGCTTTTTTTTTCTTCTTTTTTTAAATAGATAAATTATTTGAATAGTTACTTAATTATTGAGCCAATTTAGAAAAAATTAATTGGTCAAATATTGCACTGATTGCGAAGAAGCATAGCCCACAAAACCCTTCGCACTATCGATCAATCAGTTTGATTAATTGCTCGCTTAAAATCATCACCAAAATCCTCGCTAATAGGCTTAGCACTAAGATTGATGATTCGATTAACCCTACTCAGTCTGCTTTCATCAAAGGAAGATGCATCACGGATAATATCGCAACTGCTTAGGAACTCATTTTCTACATGGAAAAGCACCACCTTATGGGTCTTATTCTTAAGGTGGATTTTTCTAAGGCCTTCGACTCCGTGGATTGGGGGTTCCTCTTAGATTTGTTGAAAGCCAGAGGTTTTGGTGAAAGATGGAGTGGTTGGGTCAAAACCATTCTGGCCTCCTCTAAGGCAAAATTTCTCATCAACAACACTCAATGTGGTTATGTGCGATATCGGAGGGGGCTGAGACAGGGTGATCCTCTCTCCCCGCTGCTGTTTGCGCTTGTGGTGGATGTCTTAAGTTCAATGTTTAGCCGGGCCCTCAAATCTGGTGTCCTGCATGGGGTTCCGATTGGGGGGTCGGGGATTAAAATGTGTCGCCTGCAATATGCAGATGATCTTTTGGTTATGTCTACAGGGGGGTGGAGGATCTCAGGATCATCAAGTTGATTCTCTATGTGTTTGAGGGGCTCTTTGGCCTGGGGGTTAACTTCAAAAATACTTGTTTATATACCTCGCAAAGAAATTTAGAGCCTCCGCCTTTTTTTGACTAGGACCTTGCATTGTTCCTCTAGGGTTCTCCCGTTGACCTACCTTGGGATACCTATCTCTGGTAGGAGACCTAGGAAGCAAGACTGGGATATCCTTATTGATAAGGTTAGATCTCGGTTGCCAGCTTGGAAATCTAGATTTTTATCCTTAGGGGGAAGATTAACGCTCGTAAACTCTATCCTTACAGCTATCTCCACCTACTGGATGTCTTTATTTAAGTTGCCTTGCTGGGTGATTAAAATTATTGACAAAATTAGAAGAGATTTCCTATGGTCGGGTCCGGCTCATCAACATCCTAAAACCTACTTAGTGAGTTGGGAGAGATTGTGACCTAGAGATCAAGGGGTTGGAATATTCTTAACTTGGGGGTTTTTAACAATGCTCTTCTAGGTAAGTGGTGGTGGAAGATCATCTTGGGTGGTCGTTGGTGTGGGTAAGAGATTTTCTGAGAAAATTACTTTGGTAGGATGCTGGTCTGGAATCTTTTTCACAAGCAATATGGTAGAAGATCTGTTTTTTTGGAATGATATACTTAAGGTCTTGCAGGCCTTTCGAAAAAATTTAAGTTCAACTGTAAAAGGTGGTTCGTCAACACTGTTCTGGCTTGATAATTGGTTAGAGGGTCGTGCCCCTGCGGACATTTGGCCTCACATGTTTCAGGCATCTAGGGATAAGGAAAGTACTGTTAGGGAGTTGATCACCGGGGTTTTGGATTTCCCTCCTAGGGACTCCCCTAGAGAGCGTAATATGATTACTTCGATCTGTCTACAGAATAGCACTGTGAAGGATCTTCGACATTGGAAACTGTGCCCAAATGGGATTTTCTCTGTCAAATCCTTTTATCAATTTATGAATGATGGTGGGCTCCGGTGTAAGTGGACACCTCTCATTCTCAAAGGTGGTTGCCCTAAAAAGATTACTCTTTTTAACTGGTTAGCCCGGGATGATAAAATCCTCACCTTGCAGAACCTGGCTATCCGAAGATGTAATGTCCTTCATGACATCACTTGTGTGATGTGTCATGCAGAAGTGGAATCTGCGGACCATCTCCTTACACAGTGCTCGGTGGCTTCTCATATTTGGAGCTATTTCTGCTAACTGTTTGGTGCTCATCGTAACCCCAATTCCCTGATGGATCTATGGGGGAATTGGCATTCACAATTTAACAAATCGCTCATCTCTTGTTGGGATCTGCTCCTTCGATCAGTAACCTGGAATATTTGGTTGGAAAAAAATGCGCATATTTTTTACTGTGTCTACTCTTCATTTACTTCAATCATTGTTAAGATTATTCATATGGTGTTTTTTGTGGATGAATGCAGCTCCTGAAGCAAAGAAAGCAAAGTTGGAGGAGCCGAGTGGAAAGCTTAGGAGAAGCCTTGACTTTTTTGCTTCACTTGACTTGGAGCAGAGCGCTTAGTCTGATATGATTCCTTCCCTGAGTGAGGGCTAGTGTTTTTAGTTTGTTTGTGCCCTAGGGGGGGTCTATCCCTCTAGTGGCCTGTTGGTTCCTTTTTGTGAGATGTTGTGTTCGTTGTGTGGTTTCCCACTCCTGGTGGGCTGACTTGTGGCTTTTGTTGTTGGGACTGTATTGTGCTTCTGTGTTTTGTGTTATCTTAATGAATATGGTTTATCCACTTTTTTTCAAACTTAATTATTCGGCTTCTTCTATTTCAGTTACTAATCATATAAAATTTCAATTGAGTACCCAAAACTTATGCTAACAAAGTTAAGAGTAATTTGATATGGAATTACAGATGACAAAATTTATGCCACATCAGACATGTCATGTGACATAAAGTAATAATATTATGAGTCTTCATCTTTATAATATAATTAAAGGTAACTCTGTTTTAAATATGAGTTGAAATCTCACACACAAGAATGTCATAAGTTCTGTAACATGTTAAGCTACATGGACTGAGTATCAGATAAAACTAAAATTTAAAACTTAAATTTGGATCCAAATATCCGATCTGGTTTAAACCGGGTATCTGATTTAAACAGGTTGAATACAGGTCGAGTTTTTACCAATCCAAAAAACTTGACACCCGATTCAATTTTAAAAACTGGATTACTAACCTCTTGTATAAGTGTTTCAATTGAATGTGAATTTAAAGTTTTTGTACCCAATTGAAATTTTTTATAATTCAATTACTGAAATAGGAGTAGTCAAATAGATGGTGACTATTTAAATAATTTTTTTTAAAAAAATTATATATACATATATATTAATTACATATTACGTATTACATATTAATGCATATAATATAAAAATAATAATATTTTAAAAAATATATTTGTGAAAATTTATTACTTGGTTTGTTTAATATTTTATGAATTAGTTTATATAGTATATATTTTTTAATAAAAGTCTATTATTTGACCAGTAAATTGGTTATACAGTAGTAAAAAAAATTTCTATAAAACTTTATTGTTTGACAACTTGATTTTCTATAAATTAGTATATATATTATTAATATATATATATATATATTATTAAAATATTTATTAATTTTCCTCTCTAAAAATTTTTTTTTGCCGTCCTAAAAAAATTTCCTGCCTCCACCCCTCGGGCCTTAGAAAGTGCTAGAAATGGTATACCGAGGATTTTTTTTTAATGAATTTCTATTAAACTTCATGTAATTTTATTTTTGCAAGGAGGTTATTGTAAGATCGGAAGAAATATTGGTGATGGCGAACCAATCATTTTGTAAATTTTGCTTATTTTGACAATTTCCGCCATGTTTTTGGTTGATCTCTAATTATTAAATCATGATATATCCTCTTCAATGAAGACGGTCCCCTAACTTAAGAAATAGTCCCAGTATTATTATAAGTGTCTATTCAGATCATTTCATTTCATGAAAAAAATAAAAAAAATAGTTGAAATTATAAATTCATAAACATTTAACTTAATTTTACTTGTTTTTCTCCCTATCCACAATGCACATGTATTTAAGGTGAAAATACTGAACAATAATGAATTTAAATAAATTTGTTAGATTAAATTTAAAAATTAACCCTTCAATTAGTTATGTGGTTAAATAACTTATGACATATAAAGCTTCTAGAAGTTGACACATATAAACGGACGGAGGAAGTTTTTTTTTAACGATAAAAAATTTAAAATCAATTTAATTTTCGGAACATATATAGTGCATGAATTATGTGAAATATAAAGTTTTGAATTCTAAGGGTGAAATTCAAATCCTCCCAATTTCAATTCTAATTAAAATTGATCAAATGTTTTCTTTTCATCTGCAACATATGATTTGAACAAACTTAAGTTGGGATTCAATGATGATTATCAAACTTTGTCTTGATTTCTTATGTATTTTTTTTCTGGTGTTAGTGGGTGCTCTCTTCTAAGCATAGGCCCAATTGAAGACCCCCTTGACACTAAGACTGACAGAACATATGAATAATGTTTTTTTTTTTTGCAATTACCTCAAAATAATACCTACCGCATTTTCTCATCTCTTGTTTTTTATTATTGTATTGTGATTTTGTGTGCTCTAATAATCTTAAATTACATGTCTCTAACTTTGGTCCTAATTGTTGCATTTGTACTTATATTATTTTTTTTAATAAATTACACACATGATTTATCTATTTTTTTTTAAAAAAAAAATCCAATTTGTAATACAAAAGTTAGATTAAAAATAGATATATATTTAAATCATATTGTTAGTTTACATTGATTGGTGGAGTTATGGAGGAAAATATATCATTCGGTGTTTTCTGTGTTATAGTTATGTAAATGTGGCTCTATATCTCGGTCAGTATTTTTGTTATAATTTAACTAAAATTACATAAGTTTCAAAGTTATTATTTTCTTAAATATCAAATTAACCCAAATTATGTTTCAAAAACCGAGTCACAATGTCCAAACGATTAAGACATTTGACTATTATGAGGAAAATCGACAATTCGACTCCTTCCCAATGCACAATTGATGTGTAAATAGGGTAGGCGAGCATGATGATTTGTTCACATTATAAAAAAAAACCAGATTTTATTTATGAACATAAAATAACAAATAATAAAGAAAAAAAAGTTTTTCATTTTTGTTTTTAAATCAAAATGTTATACATTATCAACTACCTCTTAATATATTGGCATCGGATTCGTGCGTAGGGTATTCATGTCTTGCTAAAGCGGCAGGCTTGAACCTCAATTCACACATGAGGGCAGATATGTGTTGAGGTATTAATTTTATGTATGTGCATATCCCTAACATGTGATTTATCTACATTTTATTAAAAAAAAATGCTATACATTGATTTTATGTTATACAATATAATTTTGGTTTTTAATTAATCAGAAATTATAAATGTGGGTTTAATTAATATGCTTTGATTTGGGTACTTCTTTCTTTATTTCTTTCTTTCTTGTTTTTGTATGTATAACAAAGAACAAAAATTAAAACAGTTTATACACTCCTCTCTTTAAGCATATTAAATGTTAATTAAACATAATATTTATTTAAAAAACAATTTAAAAAAATTACTATTTAAAGTTATAATAAAAAAAAAATAGTTTCATTGAACTTGAGCAATACTACTCCTTTGATGGAGAACACATGTAAGAAGGACGACCAAAACTTTGGAGGAAAACAATGAATATATAGTTTATGAAATGATGAATGATTTTTCTTAAGTATCAAGCAAACCCACATGCCAAAATATAAAGCATATATTTATTTCTCTCAGATCAGATAGATGAAGATTTACTCAAAGATCATAAGGAAAAGTACAAATAAAGTAGTATTAGAATCATAATAAAGCATGTAGAGAAGATCTATGGAAAGATGACCAACAAAAGATAGACAATAACTACATAAAAGTAGAATAATATAGGCCATAGAAGCACTTGACAAGTGTTGCTCATTATCTAGGAGAGAAATATATATAGATATATTCATATATATGGGCAGTGACAAGAGAACCAACTAGCGTTAAGATTTGTACATTATATATGATCATGATCTTTTGTGATAACTTTTACATTAATATTGGAAGAATAATCAAACCTTGCTAGCATCATTCTTATAGAAAGAAGGACCATGATCAAATATATTTATAGTCACCCAAACTTTTATATTTTTTAAAGTATTACAATATTATTAGACCTTGTCTGTGAGATTCCAAAATCTAAGGTGCTAAGTCAATTTCTCCTTATACCATTTGAATGAGACTGATTAAATTCATATATATATATATATATATACACACACACATATATAGCCAGTGAGAAAAGAAAAAAAAACATGAAATACAGCGAAAAACATAGACGAACGTACATACATCAATAATTTCATTCATTCATTCATTCATGAGAGTATGCATAAAAATTTTCATAGAAAATTAATTTTATTCTATATATAATACATGGGAGAGGTTCACAATGAAACCTTCATCTCATCTAAATTAAGTTACACAAGATGGTAAATATAACATCTTAAACAACTACAAGTTCCCCAGATCATTTACATTAAGGGAAATTTGCATGACATACATATATAGTCTTAAACATAGTAATAAATACTGCCACCTTTCTCTATGTTAGGGTTCATGCTTATGCACTATTACATGTCTTGCTAATTAATTAAACACTAATTAAGCATGCTTGCCTTCATATGAATTTCCAACTGCCAAGAAATCTATGAACTCATGAACACCACCTTTCTCATTATCTTCCACCATCTTTTCCTCTTCACTTCTTGAACCATTCTTAGCATGATGATGATCATCACTTGAACCAACTTTCACTTGAAGAAAATCATAAAACTCAATGGAGCTCTCCACTTGATCATCATCTGCAAATTATTAATTAACCATATATAAACATCAAAAACATTGTGAAAAAGATAAATAATGCAAAATATATATTAAACATGTTTCATTACTTTGGATCATGTTTCTTGGATTCATGATCTTCTCCACCATTGAAGCAAAATTATTTCGGTTATCGAATTTCCTTAACTCCCTTTGTTTCATCAAAGTTCTCCCTGCTCTCCTTTTGTAAAACCTTGATCTCTCTCTGCACCTACGAGCCATGATCACATGCCAGTGGTTCTTCACTGCATTGTCCGTCCTACCGGGAAATAGGCGAGCAATCACCGCCCATCGGTTACCATGAATTCGATGCAAGGCCAATAGTAACTCTTCTTCTTCCTCTGAGAAAGGGCTTCGGTTGATCCTTGGATCCAACTGATTGAACCATCTCAACCTACAACTCTTACCTGGTTTTGGTTTAATTTTTTTTTCTCACTATCAACTTAACTATCATTTCAAGAAACTAACCATGATCAGATGTGATCAAAGCATAATTCCATGCATGCATTCATGTACGTACCTGATCTCCCTTCGAGCTTATCGGCGATCGCATTCCAGTTATGCGGACCGAAACGGGTGACTAACTCCTTGAGCTTCTCATCTTCTGTGGGTCTCCAGTGGCCTCTAGTGCACATGATCTAAATATCACCTTCCAAAGAAGAGATCAAGAAGAGAGATGCAAACAAGTTGAAGATTAATTAGGGCTTGCTTTCTAGTTCAGTGCTTGATGGAGTTGATGGGAAGCTTAATTAGAAGGAGAAGTTTGAAGTAGGTTAAAACTAAGAGAGATTTATGTGAGTGAAGGGTATATAAAGAGAAATTTGGAGATAGAGAGGAAAGTAAGACTTGTTGATGTGTTTGATGGTACTTGTAGGCTAACAACAAATGGTATTCTAAAATAGAGAAAAAGAAAGATAGATGATTAGGGTTGCGTGGTGGAGTGTGTTCAGTTCTCATTTCAACATCCTCAATATTTCTAACCTACAACCTCTATTTAGAACCAACCACATCTCCTTCTCTCATATATACATATATATATATATATATATGTTAATTTACTATTCATGTATTAATTTCATTGTTAACTAGTACATTGAAATATTAAACATATTCTAATAATAAATTAATGTTCTAATAAAATGTTTTTTTACTGTTATTATGTATAGTTAACTATTTATAGTCATTATGTTTTATATATATATATATATATTACTATGTATTGTCTAATTTTTATTAAAAATAAATAAATAAGCTGATGCATATATATTATTCTCTAAACTTTAGGAAAATGGTGGAGATCAAGGAAAAATTAATTAATGAACATGAGATGCTATTAGAGTTTCATGGTCTTCTCAAGAAAGAGAGTGTTGATGGAATAATATTGATTTGTAGATGTTGTTGTGTAGATGATGAAGGAAGAAAGTAAGTCTACTTCAATAGTTGGCCTAACCCTCTCATGCAAGGTTAAATGTAATCCTCTTAAAACTAAGAAATGGCTACTTTCTTTCCATGTCTTTAAATGGCAGGGAAAAAACCATTGGATAGTGGTAATTATCACCATTATGGAATAAATCCAAATATAGGCCAGATTAATAATCTTAAGAATTAGAAGGGAAAAGACAACCTAAATGATCCCAACATGAACTCTATCCCAGGTTTTTTATTTCTTTTTTGTTGGAAAAAACTACATATTATAATCTAAATAGGCCATATTTCTTTCTTTTTTTTCTTTTAATTTCTCATACCTTATGGTTATTTATGCAGTTAATTTTTCACAAGGATAACAATGCATTTGTATATATAGTGAGCCATATGTTGGTAAAAAGTTAACAAGTAATATATAACATTATTCACTATAGGCAACCAATTAAGCATGAGTTTTCATAATGAAGATTGTTAATATAAAGATAAAGGAAATTAAAAATGGTTTATATACATTTATATATATATATATATATAAGGAGGAAGGAATTAATGAATATTATAGAATAAACGGTGTACTTATTGAATGGTTTATAAACTAATCAATTTTTTAAGAATAAATAAAAGCATGACCATAATACATTAATATTCCCTAAAATAATCAACTACCTAAAGATATCGGGATGTTGAAGTTATTAATTATAAATAAAACCTAACTATATATATTGAAAAATATTTCTCTTATACCTACCATACCTAAGAATTGAGATTCCTTTCGTATTCTTTTTCAGGAAATAATTACGAAATAAGACCTAAGATTGTATTAATTTTTTCATTTTATATAAAAGTGGATAAAGGTATATTAATTTTGTTTCAATTAAAAAATATTTAATTTGTGGAGAAAGAAAATTAGCATTCTTTTTTTAAAAAAAAATTTGCAATAGATGTAAATGACTGATTTTTCAATGTGTTTGACTTAATCCATTTTATAATCTATCCAAATAAAAAAAAATAAGGTTCTTTAATCATCTTGGCAACTTAAATTTTAAGAAATGTTACAAAGGGAAAACATATAGAATAAAGGAAGAGATGACACCACTTGTAATCTTCAACTATACATTATATATGTAGTTAGGTACATGAAAGAGATTAATGTCTCAATTGAAAAGGATACATGCTTAAGAATGCATACTATACTAACTATGATGGAATCCATCACACCTTTATACTGTTATTATAAATTATCTATTTATAATTACTAATTACCATCATTTAATAGGATTAGACCACATCAAACAATTGATTATAAACTAATATATATATATATATATATATATATATATATATATATATATATATATATATATATATATATATATATATATATATATATATATAAGTCCATTTAAGCGTTGTCCATGTAAATACACAGGGAAGTCAAGAAAGAAAGTCTAAAGAACCAACTTGTTCACAACCAAAATTGATTGAAAATAACATCCACAACCATAAAGAAAAAGACTAACAATTTGTTTATTCTCCAAGTGAATAAATAATATTCTCATTTATATAATTTAAAGGTTTCAACATATGTAAAATTTTTACAAAGCTTGAAGTCTAAGTGATAACAAAATAAATAAATTATAATGTGACATGATTGACATGATAACACTAGTGAAGGTTCTTCACTTATTTGGCAATCTCTCTATATACATGTACATATATAGAATGCATCAAACCATGCATGGCCCTACTATGGAATCATTTATTCATCAAAGGTTCATATTTTTGTTGGGTATTGGGCTCCCGTCCTATGTGGAGAAAAGCCCAAATGGTCCAAGCCCATTAGGGTTCACTTTATTAAGTGTTTTTCCATCATATTAGGGTAAAGAGAATGAAAAAAATCTGGGGATATAGCCGCCGCAAAGATAAAACCGTGATTTTTCGCGGGGTTCGGATTTGTGCAGAGTAGCAAATTCAAGCTGGTGTTTGGAGGGTCAAACAATGTCCGATTGAGCTCGAAATTTGGTGGGCACGTTCGGGACTTGCAGAGCTTGATTTCCACCAGACGGTTTGTGATTTGGATTCTCCTAGCTCAAGATATGAGGGTCAAAACAGAAGCTACAGAATATTTCTTTTGTTTCCAATATAGCTTGTTTTAGCTATTGTTTTTGGTCAAGTTGTATTTTTATTTATGCTCATTCTTGAGACTCTCTTGTACCCTGAATTTGATTATAGTGGAGCTTGGATTGGTCAAGATTGACCCGTGGTTTTTCACCCTTGATTTAAGGGTTTTCCACGTAAAATTTGGTGTCTTGTGTGATTGCAATTTTGGTCTTGTTAGGTTGCTCTCCTTCATCTAGCAAGTCTGGGGATTGTTTATTTGTTTACAATCTATTGAGATTGTTGCTTAATTCCCATCAGAGTGGTATCAAGAGCCAGGTTCTCAATCTTTGTGATCATAGTGGTTTTCTTGCTTGAATGATGGAGGCGAATACAAACAGGATGATTAGTTTGAATGGAAGCAATTATCATCTTTGGAAAGGGAAAATGAAAGATTTGTTGTTTGTCAAAAAAATATGCACTTACAGTGTTTCTCTGCGAAGAGTCGATTCAAAAATCGATGAAGAATGGGCATTGCACATCAACAAGTTTGTGGGTTTATTCGTGCAATATGTTGATGATAATGTTTTACAATCATATTGCTAATGAGGCCCGAAGCCAAAAAAATTGTGGGAGAAGATTGAGTCTTTGTATGCTTCAAAGTCGGGGAAACAACAAAAGTCGTATTTGTTGAATTCCATGATGAATTTGAGATATAAAGAGGAACTTCCATATCGGATCACTTGAATGTTTTTGAGGCTTCTTGATCGGGTTATCGGGGATGAGTATTAAATTTGAGGATGAAATTCTTGGACTTTGGCTACTTTGAACACACTACGGATACATGGGAGACATTTGAGGTCTCAATAATAAATTACTGCTCGGTGGTGTGGTGTCTCTAGAGTCGATTAAGAGTAGTACTCTTAATGAGGAGATGAGAAAAGAAGGCTCAAGGTTCTTCTTCTCAACGAGAGGTTACCTTCATGAAGATCGGGGAGAAATCTTCATAGAAATCGAGAAAGGTAGAGATAAAAGCGAAGCAAGTCAAGTCCGAGATACTAAGGATGTTGAGTGCCATTATTGTCACAAAATGGGGCACATAAAAAGGAATTGTTTCAAATGGGCGAGAAAAACAAGGGAAAGGGCAAGCAGGAGAAGAAGGATCAAGATGGTGATTACGTATCTGCGCTACTTACGATGATTTGGTCTTTACTCTCGAGGCGATATAATTAACATTATATCGATGAGTTAAGGCTGGGTTGTGGATAGTGGTGCTACTTTGCATGTGGCGCCAAGGAAGGAATTCTTCACATCTTTCAAATCCGGAGATTTTGGCTCATTGAAGATGGAGTAGCTGATGGCATTGCAAAGGTGGGCGGCATTGGAGATGTGTATGCCAAACTACCATGGGTATGAAGCTACTTCTAAAAGATGTAAGGTATGCTCCGATGTTCGCTTGAATCTTATTTCGGGTTAGCGAGACTTGATGATGATGGATATGACAAGCTGCTTTGGTGGTGGAAAATGGAAACTTACCAAAAGGAAACATAGGTTTGTAGCCCGTGGAAATAAAGATTCTAAGTTGTATTGGTTGAAAAGGTGTTGTTCCTAGTGATGATGTGAATCTTTGTAGATATGGAGCATCTTACTTGTAGTACACGAAGACTTGAGTCGTATTAGTGAAAAAAAGGGATCTGTCTAGCTTGGCTAAAAATGTGCTTCCGGGGATTGAAGAATGCAAAGTTAGAGAGATGTTCTCAACTGTATGGCAGGAAAAACAAAAGCAGGGGTATCCTTTAAGAAGCATCCCTCTTCAAGGAAGTCGGAGTTGCTTGAGTTAGTACATTCGGATGTTTGTGGACCTTTAAAGGTAAAATCTTATGGTGGTGCCTTATACTTTCCGACATTCATTGATGATCATTCCGAAACTTTGGGTCTATGCTTTGAAGACCAAAGATCGGTGTGAAAAATTCGAGAGAATACCATGCCTTGGTTGAAAGGCAGTCGGTAAGAAGCTCAAATGTATCGGGAGTGATAGCGTGTGGTGAGTATTGATGGATCTTTTGATGCATCACTGTAGACAACACGGAATCAGACATGAGAAGACACCTCCCAAAACTCCTCGACAATAGTGCGGCGAGAGAGAATGAGCAGAACATTGATGGAAAGAGTTAGATGCATGCTTTTCGGAAGCAAAGTTACCTCAAATGTTTTGGGGTGAGGCATTGTGTGCGACAGACACATGTGATCAATCTTGAGTCTGTTGTGGCCTTAAAAGGTGATGTGCCAGATAAAGTATGGTTTGGAAATGATGTTTCCTATGACCACTTAAGAGCTTTTTGGTTGTAAAAGCATTTGTTCATATTCCAAAAGATGAGAGGTCTAAGCTTGATGAGAAGACTAGACAATGTATCTTCAGTGGGCTATGGTCATAATGATGAGTTTGGGTATAGGTGTATAATCCGATGAAAGAAGAAGCTGGTTAGAAGCCGTGATGTGGTATTCATGGAAAACCAAATGCTTGATGGCATTGATAAGGTGAAGCAGAAAGATCCCTTGAAGACTTATGAGTTAATTAATGCAGAGCCAGTTCATGTTACACCAAATCTAGAGGCAGTTGATATTGATGTTCAGAATGATGATCAGCAGCTTGGAGATGAATTAGATGTTCCAAGAATCGATGTGCAAATACAACCTGAGCAACATGAAGATGAACCTGAAGATCCACCTCAAGTTCCACTTAGAAGGTCTAACAGAGAGAGACATGTGTCCACCAGATATCCATCGATGAGTATGTGACCTTCACGATGAGGAGAACCCGGAGAATTACAAAGAGGCCATAGAAAGTGAAGAAAAACATAAATGGATTCATGCAATGGAAGATGAAATGAAATCCTTAGATGACAATCATACATTTGATATAGTCAAGTTGCCTAAAAAGCGAAAAGGGGCCTTAAAGAATAGATGGATTCTGAGGGTGAAATATGAAGGAAATTCAACATCTCCTAGATATAAAGCTAGATTGGTGGTGAAAGGTTTTTAGTCGAAAGAAAGGGGATCGAGCTTTGATGAGATTTTTCTCACTGTTGTGAAAAATGACATCTATTAGAAGCGTGTTGGGTTTAAGCTGCAACTCTTGATTTGGAAGTTGAGCAAATGGATGTCAAAGCGCATTTCTCCATGGTAATTTGGAGGAGGAAATTTATATGGAACAACTTTGAGGGTTTCAGGGGTGCAAAGGCGAAAAGAAAATCATGTGTCGTTGAAAAAGAGTTTGTATGGCTTGAAACAAGCTCCACGACAATGGTATAAGAAGTTTGAATCGGTTATGATTGAGCAAGGCTATAAAAAGACTACTTCTGATCATTGTGTCTTTGTGAGCAAGTTTCTTTCGATGGTGATTTTATTATCTTGCTATTGTATGTTGATGACATACTTATTGTTGGGGAAAGATTTTTCTAAAATTGACGAGGGTTAAAGAAAGCGACTCGACAACTCATTTGCTATGAAAGATTTGGGATCAGCAAAGCAGATATTGGGTATTAGTATTGTGCGTGATAGAAAAGAGAAGAAGCTTTGGATGTCTCAAAAGAAATATATTGAGAAGGTCTTTGGAGAGGGTTCGACATGGGAGCGTCTAAGTGCGTAAGCACTCCTCTGGCGACATTTCAAGCGAGTGTTAGTTAGAGTCCTTCAGGCTGAGACCGAGAAGGTTGACATGGAAAGTGTTCCTTATGCATCTGTCGTTGGGAGTTTAATGTATGCCATGGTGTGTACTAGACACGACATTGCTTATCTTTGCTAGCAATGTTAGCGATTTCTCTCAAATCGGGTAGAGAGCATTGGAATGCGGTGAAATGGATTATGAGGGTATCTTAAGGGAACTTCGAGACTTGAATCTTTGTTTTTGGTGGTGAGAAGCTTGTGCTTGTCGGTTATCTGATTACGATATGGTGGAGGCGTTGATTCTAGAAAGTCCACTTGAGGTATTTGATCAAGTTTGCGAGGGAGTTGTGGCTGGCGATCTAGATTGCAAAAGTGTGTTGCATTGTCCTGGCGGGGCGGAGTTCATTGCCATCACGAGCACGCAAGGAATTGCTTTGGCTTAAAAAGTTCTTGCTTGAACTTGGCTATACACAAGAGAGTCGTCTTATATTGTGATAGTCAAGTGCGGGTTTATCTTGCCAAGAATCAAACCTTTCATTCCAACTCAAAACACATTGATGTGAGGTATCATTGGATACGAGATGCATTGGATGCGAAGTTGTTGGAGTTGGCTAAAGTTCATACTGAGATGACAATGGTCGCGACATGTTGACAAAGACTTTGCCAAGAGGAAGTTTGAGGTTTGTCGTATGATCGTCGGGATGGCGGTCAGCCTCCACATAGTCGTGAGGGGAGATATGTTGGGTATTGGGCTCCCGTCCTATGTGGAGAAAAGCCCAAATGGTCCAAGCCCATTAGGGTTCACTTTATTAAGTGTTTTCCATCATATTAGGGTAAAGAGAATGAAAAAAATCTGGGGATATAGCCGCATAAAGATAAAAAGCAGCAGATTTTCGCAGGGGTTCGGATTTGACAGGAGTAGCAAATTCAAGTTTGGTGTTTGGAGGGGTCAAACAATGTCCGATTGAGCTGAAATTTGGTGGGCACGTTCGGGACTTGCGAGCTTGATTTCCACCAGACGGTTTGTGATTTGGATTCTCCTAGCTCAAGATATGAGGGTCAAAAGCAAAGCTTCTGAGAATATTTCTTTTGTTTCCAATATAGCTTGTTTTAGCTATTGTTTTTGAGTCAAGTTGTATTTTTTTATTTATGCTCATTCTTGAGACTCTCTTGTACCCTGAATTTGATTATAGTGGAGCTTGGATTGGTCAAGATTGACCCAGTGGTTTTTCACCCTTGATTTAAGGGTTTTCCACGTAAAAATTTGGTGTCTTGTGTGATTGCTGATTTTTAGTCTCATTAGGGTTGCTCTCCTTCATCTAGCAAGTCTGGGGATTGTTTATTTGTTTACAATCTATTGAGATTGTTGCTTAATTCCCATCAATTTTGTTTGATTAATTTCCTTCCATCCTTTTCATACTAAGCCATATAATTTATTAAGAACGCTTGAGAAGAGTCTGAAAGTTCCGCGAAAGTAATAGATCTTGATCTTGCCTAGAAGAATCTAGTTAAACTACTTGTCTTGATGCCATTGATAAAGCTACACAAGGAATAAATTCAATAACAGCAGAGCATATCATTGCATGTGGCTCACCTAATGTTATCCTCTTCACTCTTATAAATAGCAAAAAAAATCAAATAAATTTCTTATTCTTTCATTTATGTTTTATTATCTACTTAAATTTAGAGATGTCGAGAAATCAAATAGTTGGTGTTGGCATGGATTACTCTCCGATGAGCAAATTGGCGGTCCGATGGGCAGTTGAGAACTTTGTCAATATCGGTGATCGTTTTGTTGTGATTCATGTTTCTTCTAAGTTTGATCATCCTCAAAAGAATTTGTGGGAGAACTCCGGTTCACGTATAACTACATCTATACATTATTTATTTATTTATTTTAATGATTTTGTATTAAGATATTGAAGTTCTTATTGGTGAATTATGATTGGATCAATGATATCAGCATTGATACCCCTTGATGAATTTAAGGAGATGAACGTGTCAAAACATTATGGGGTGAACAAGGATCAAGAGATTTTGGATATGTTGGACACTGCCTCCAAGACTAGAAAGGTACTCCATTAAGCTACTTCTTAATTATTTATTTATTTATTTATTTTAAATAATTAAATATGATAATTTTTACTGGAAGTAGATAATAAAAATTACTTTTTAAAATTTTTGGTCGATGCTCATATTTGTTGAGTACACTCTTTTCTTTAATTATTAATATGAATACATCATGTATGATATATAATTTTTTTTTTTTAATTTGATAAAAGGTGATAGTGTTTTTCAAGATATATTGGGGGGATCCAAGGCTTAAGCTCTGTGAAGCAGTGGAGGATCTCAAGCTGAACTCTCTTGTAGTTGGTAGTAGGGGTTTAGGTGTGCTCAAAAGGTAACTTCTAATTATCTAAAAATTTATTAAAAAAATAAAATATTAAATATTAACTTTTTTTTAATTTTGTTAATAATTTTAACACAGGGTTTTATTAGGGAGTGTCAGCGATTACATAGTCACACATGCAACTTGCCCGGTGACAGTGGTTAAAGGATCTTTGAAGTTGAAATCCTAAATTTTGTATTTGAGAGTATAAAACTTTTATACAAAGTGATGTAGTTATATGAAAATAGTACAAGCTGATGTAGGTATGTATAAAATAAATGCAATAAAAGACTATCTAGTCATGAATAGCCAATGATTGTTTTAAGAAAACCATATATGATAAAAGCTTGCGTGCAAGTTTAATAAGCATACATACGATATGATTAAAAAAAAAAAATCTTAGACAATACCTTTTTAATAAAAAATTGGGTCAATTGGGAAAATTGCATTTTACTGTGTCAACCTCCAAGAATAAATAATTTTAAAATTTTTCATAACAAAACCAAGAAAAAAATCATAAAATTACTCATTATTTCTCTATCATACAATTATGATGTGAAATAAATATAATTATATATATATATATATGAGGGGTGGTATTTAGAATGTCATAAATTTAAAAACCTAGAGACGTTTCATAACAATTGTTAGATTATCATCTAATGGTTGTTGTTTTATTATAAATATAACTCCAGAGGTGTGGTTATCACTAATCTCATCTCCAGAGTTAGTAATGAAACAACAGTTATTAGATAAATAATCTGTAATCTGTTGTAAAGATGTTTTTAAATTCATTTTCTGAGAATATGTTTAGAAAATATATTATCTATATATATTTAATAAAGTGGATAGATCATGTGTGAATATATATAAATATATATATATATATATATATACCATCAGCAATTCATTGTGAGGTAGTGCACAATATAATTATATTTTCCTCCATTTTTTTATCACAAATTTTTCCCACCCAAAAATATATATATATATAAAAAAAAAGTAATTTGAGCATTGTGTATGATAGAACTTGTGATGGCAACTTAAAAAAAAAAATACATAATTTATTTCTCCAAAAACATGGAAACATGTGTTTGGGTGTTGACTTGAGGAGCTTCCTTGTGGTTGGTTCTGCAAATCCATGGGTTCTGAGGAGGGCTTGGAGCAGAGCTTGTTGTCAGAAGACCAGCACATACAGGTCTATCTATGTTCTCAGCCAATCTCTTTTAAGAGTTTTTTACTTGTTTGTGTGGTGAATGAAGGTCTTGGATTTCATCTTTTTCTAAGTGTTCATGTTTGTCTGTGAAAATAAGTCTAGATTTTTAAGCAAGTTGTTGGCTTTCAGTATGTGTGGCAAATCACTGGATTTTGAAGAACAAGAAAGGATTTTGAACCAATTTGTTGTTCATTATTATATGATAGTGTTTGTGTTTGAATATCATATATCACTCGAGTGAAACTGTCAATAGTTTCCTATTTGACTTTGTTCAGGGTTTCTTGAAATTGAGGTTTGGGGGCATTTATTATATGATGCAGAACTAGTGTTTGAAAGAATTCTTGTGCTGTTCATGCCAAGGGTGTGTGTTTATTTATTTATTTATCTATTTCTCTTTTGATGATATCATCAGATAGTTTTCATGGATGAAGGCTTGAACAAACATTTTGCAACTCCGTTCATTATGCATTTTCCTTTTGGGTTAGGACCGTTCAGATTTTTTTTTTGCCGAGGAGATGAATATCTTGATGCAATTTGGAACTGGAATAAGAATGTTAATTTTACTGTGATCATCATACTTGGATGTACAGAATGAAATTTGCAGACCATGTTCTGGAGATGGATCAGTAGACATCAACGGGAATCCGGCCTTGAGACATCACACTGGAAACTGGAAATCATGTCTTTTCATTCTTGGTATAATTAGCAGGACTACATTATACTTTTTTACTACATAATCTTCAATCTAGATATAATCTCATCAAATGATATTGAAATTATATCACACAGGGACCGAATGCTGTGAACGATTGGCGTACTATGGGATAGTGAAAAATCTCGTCACTTATCTCATTACAAAGTTCCATGAAGGAAATGCTATTGCCGCGAGGAATGTTACTACTTGGCAAGGCACTTGCTATCTAACAACTTTGATCGGAGCTTCTATTGCAGATTCATACTTGGGAAGGTTCAAGACCATAGCTGTTTTTTCAACAATCTACCTCATAGTAAGTTTAAGAAATCATCTACACTAAATTAAGAATAGATTTTATCGGCTAATGATCTTTTCTTTCTTCCCATTTTTTGTATGTGCTTAAGGGAATGCTCATACTGACTCTTTCGGCATCAGTTCCTGCTTTAAAGCCTCCTTCATGTGTTGGAATTGCTTGCCTGGATGCAAGCACAGCACAATATGCCATTTTCTTTATTGGTCTCTATTTGATAGCACTAGGTACCGGTGGCATCAAACCTTGTGTATCATCGTTCGGAGCTGACCAGTTTGATGATACTGATCCTTTGGAAAGAGTGAGCAAAGGCTCATACTTCAACTGGTATTACTTTTCCATCAACATTGGTTCTCTCATTAGCGGGACTTTGCTTGTGTGGATACAAGACAATTATGGATGGGGCTTGGGCTTCGGCATTCCTACAGTTTTCATGGCATTAGCCATTCTAAGCTTTTTCTCTGGCACCACTGTATACAGATTTCAGAAACCTGGGGGAAGCCCTTTTACAAGAAATTTCCAAGTTATTGTTGCATCTATTCGCAAATGGTACATTGCCGTCCCTCATGATAGTTCTTTCCTTTTTGAACTACCAAATGCAACTGCAGGACTAAATGAAATTCGAAAATTGAAGCACTCTTCTACATACAAGTACTTTTCCAACTTCTCTCAATTTTTTTTTTCTTATCATCATTGTAGAACATGACACAGATTGACAGATTCCTCGACAAGGCTGCTACTATTTGCAATCTTGATGTGAAGTTTGAGAACTCTCTAGATCCCTGGAGGCTATGCACAGTCACTCAAGTTGAAGAGCTGAAGATATTACTGCGAATGTTCCCAATATTGGCCACAGGCATTATGTTCTCTGCTATTTATGCTCAGAATTCATCGATGTTTCTCGAACAAGGGATGGCTCTAGACAAAAGAATCGGCTCATTTACAATTCCCCCGGCCACATTATCTAGCTTCGACGTAATCAGTGTGATCATATGGGTGCCTATATACGACAAGCTTCTCATTCCAATTGCCCGGAGACTCACAAGAAATGAAAGAGGGATCTCACAACTACAAAGAATCGGTATCGGTCTATTCATATCAATTCTCACAGTTACCGCAGCTGCATTAGTCGAAACAAAACGTTTACAGATTGCAAAAGCCGAAGGCATTGTACATGAAAAGGTTACGGTACCAATGAGCATTCTTTGGCAAATTCCTCAGTATTCCTTGGCAGGATTATCTGAAGTATTTATTTGCATCGGTCATCTTGAATTCTTCTATGATCAGGCTCCTGATAATTTGAGAAGTCTTTGTACTGCTCTTACTCTTGTTCTTGTTGCATTAGGAAGTTACTTGAGTTCACTGATCCTCAGCATTGTAATGCTGATCACCACAAGACGAGGAAATCCTGGATGGATTCCTGATAATTTGAATGAAGGTCATCTTGATCGATTCTTCTGGCTTCTTGCTGGCCTTAGTTTTTTGAATCTTATGGTTTATGTTCACTATGCCATGAAGTATAAACACAAGATGTAAGAAAATGTTTCAGTTCAGTTTTTCAGTTTCCCAAATGTACAATGACAATGTTGTTATTCTTTGTCTATCATTTTGCAAATTCATATTGCATTGGCTCTGATACTATGATTTATAATAAAGCCATTTTTAATTTTATTATTTTTTTGTTTAAGAAACTGATCTTAACTTTTAAGGTGTTCTTTTTCTTGTGAATATATACTTATAAAAATTCTCCAATTTTTTTTATGTGTAACAGATATTGAAGGTATTTCTAAACAATTAATATTTTACATATAGCTATATAGGTTTTTGGTATTATGTAAATAATTTTATTTTTCAAAAATATATTTATGTGCAAGCTATTACATTTATGTTCCTAATAAAAATACTTAGAAGAATATTGTGTTTTTTATTTTTTTTTATTTTATATTATTTAATTTTATAATAATATAAAAAAAATCACCGCATATCTTATTTATGTCTCAATCACACAAAACGTAAATTTTTATAATATATATATATATATATATAAACATCATAAAAAAAAAATTATATAAAAAAAAAAGCACAAAATGAATCAATATAATATATATGTCTAATTAGAAAATTGTAAATAATAGCACACGATCATCTCTTCTGATTTCTCTTCTTCACTCTGATGAGACCACGAATCTCGAAGTCCAAATGGCACTCGCTTCTTCATCCTCCTCGTCGGCGTGGTTTCCACTCCTCCGCACCGCCACCTTCTCCGGCGACCTCTATCTCGGAAAGCTCACTCACGCCCGCATCATCATCTCCGGCGTCCTTCCGGACGTCTTCCTCTCCAACAACCTTATCACTCTTTACTCGCGATGCAACTCTTTGCACGACGCCCGCAGCGTGTTCGACCAAATGCCCCACAGAGACTTCGTCTCCTTCAACTCCCTTCTCTCCGCGTACGCTCTCCACAACCACTTCCTCCCTGCCCTCCATCTCCTCCGCCTCATGCTTCGCTGCTCTCCATCGCTGCCGACCTCTCTTTCTCTCTCTCCTGTTCTCAAGCTCTGCTCTTTGTCTCCTGACTTCCTCCCGTCCTCGCTCTCCATCCATTCTCTTGCCGTGCGTTCAGGCCTTGAGTCTGACTTCATTGTGTCTAGCTCTTTCATCAATGTGTATTCAAAGAATGGCCTTGTTGTTGATGCTCGGAGAGTGTTCGACGTCATGCCTTATAGAGATGTGGTGTTGTGGAATGTCATGATCAAAGGGTACGTTCAGATGGGATTGCATAAAGATGCGTTCTTGATGTTCTCGGAGTTGCACCGGAGTGAAAGTCTCCAGGCAGACGACTTCAGTGTGCAGTGTGTGCTTGAGGGAGGAGAACCAAGTAGTTTTGTCGAGCAAGTTCGGTCATTTGGCTTGAAAAAGTGTTTGTTAAGTGATGCCATTGATGTTATCAGTTGGAATAAGAAAATGTCAGGGAATTCGAAGGCCGGTGAGCTTATGGCTGTCATTGATTGTTTTGTGAGCATGAGAAGGTTAGATGTGGGGTACGACAATGTTACATTTGTTATTGCTATCAGTGCAGTTGCAAGATTTGAGGGTGTTGATGTTGGAAGGCAGATACATGGATTGGTTTTGAAACATGGATTTTGCAAAGACGTTTCGGTGTCAAACAGTCTTATTAATATGTATGCAAAGATGGGTATTTGGGATAGTGCAAAGAAGGTTTTTGAGGCGATGGAAGAGTTGGATCTTATTTCATGGAACTCAATGATATCCAGTAGTGTGCAGAATGGTTTCACGGATGAATCTGTTGTCTTTTTCTTGGACATGTTAAGGCATAGTGTTGTACCAGATCAGTTTACAATGGCAAGCATCCTTCAGGCCTGCTCAGTGACTTCAAGAGAAGCAACTTTGCATGAAATGCTTCATTGTTATGCTTTGAAGACGGACTTAGTAAAGGATGATTTTGTCCTGGCAGCATTGATCGATGTGTATTCAAAGAAGGGGAGCATGAAAGAAGCTGAGTTGCTTCTCAGAGAAATGGATTGGTTTGACATAGTTTCCTTTAATGCACTAATTGCTGGATATGTATCAAATAATGACGACATTGAGGCATTAGAACTCTTTTCATCGATGCAGAGAAATGGTGAAAAGGCTAATAATTTCACTTTAGCTACAATTTTTAAGGCTTGCAGTGACTTGGTTGCCTTTGAAGAAGGTAGACAGATTCATGCTCATTCTGTGAAGCTTGGTTTGGATTCAGATTTGTGCGTTAGCAGTGGGATGTTAGACACGTATATCAAGTGTGGAAACATTGATGACGCATCAGCTGTGTTCAGTGAAATCCGTGAACCTGATGATGTTGCATGGACAACGATGATCTCTGGATTTGTGGAGAATGGACAAGAGGACTGTGCTCTCAATCTATTCCATCAGATGAGGCGCTCAGGACCACCAGCCGATGAGTTTATTCTGGCATCACTTGCCAAAGCTTGTTCCTGCCTCGCTGCATTGGAGCAAGGCAGGCAAATTCACGCAAATGCTATCAAGTTGGATCATGCATTAGATACTTTTGTTGGAACCTCAATGATGGACATGTATGCTAAATGCGGGAACATCGATGATTCTTACCAGCTATTCAAAAGCATGAGTGTTAAAAGTATCGCATCTTGGAATGTCATGGTGTTGGGTTTTGCACAACATGGCAATGGCAAACAAGCTTTAGATCTTTTCAGACAGATGATAGTTCATGGTGTTAGGCCAGATAAAATCACTTTTATCGCCGTTCTATCTGCTTGTAGCCATTCAGGATTAGTCTCTGAAGCTTATAAATATTTCAATTCAATGCAGACAGATTATGGCATCAAACCAGAGATAGAACACTACTCATGCTTGGTTGATGCTTTGGGCCGTGTTGGTCTTGTCAGTGAGGCAGAAAAGGTTATTGAAACGATGCCTTTCAATGCTTCCGCATCGATGTATAGAGCATTGCTTGGAGCTTGTAGGATTCAGGGAAACATGGATATTGGAAAGAAGGTAGCAACTAAGATACTTGAGTTGGAGCCATTTGATCCATCTGCATTTGTTCTTCTGTCTAATATATATGCAGCTGCAAATCAATGGGATAAAGTAAAAGACGCTCGGAAAAGGATGAAAGGCAGTAATGTGATGAAAGATCCTGGCTATAGCTGGATAGAATTGAAAAACAAAATGCATTTGTTTACTGTTGATGATAAATCTCACCCTGAAACTGCTGCCATTTACAATGAACTTGAAGATTTGATTAGAAGGATCAAAGATGAAGGCTATGTCCCAGATACTGAATTTGTATTGTTAGATGTTGAGGAAGAGGAGAAGGAGAAGGCACTCAATTTTCACAGTGAAAAGCTTGCAATTGCTTATGGTCTTATAAGTACTCCTTCGCCGCAGAGAATTCGGGTAATTAAAAACCTGCGAGTCTGCGGGGATTGCCATAATGCAATCAAGTTCATATCTAAGGTTACTGCAAGGGAAATTGTGTTAAGAGATGCAAATCGCTTTCATTGTTTTAAAGATGGTGTGTGTTCTTGTGGCGATTTTTGGTGATGCTAACAGTTCTTTTTTTTTGTTCAAGTGTAGTCTTTATGACAAAATGTAACAGTGAATCTGAGATGTAGTTCTCATGCAAAAAAAAAAATCCCATTGGAATTGGTCCAGAAATACAACAGCAACATTATTTATCATTCTCACGAGAGAAGAAATAAAGGTACAATTACATACAACGTTTGTTGCTTTTCATGTGCCAGGCAGGGCTTGTTATTCACAACATACATTCCATTCAACAACTTCAAATCATCGTTACAAAAATCAAAATTATAACATGATTATATATTGAAGCTGAGTTTGAGCCAATAAGCCTCGCACCTGCTGCTGTTCCGGAATCTTTCGTATACTTCTGCTCTTGCAAAGCTTTGTTTCTTTGTTTACAAATTCAATACATAAATCTGACGGGTGTAAGCAAATAAAACACCAATCGCTGAATTATTAGGCACGCACAACAGAGAAATTGATTGTCATGAACCTTCGTTCGGAGGGAACAAGCTTTCGGAAGTTTGACAAAATGAAAGAGTACTGGGTGAATCAATTCTGACGATAATTTCTTCACCTCCAGATTCATCACTGGATTCATCCTGGACAACCTTCTTTTTCCGCTTTCTAACTGGCAACGGAGGGAGTGGAGCCAATCTGGAATAATCTCTTGAGCCTATCCTTACATTCAGACTGCCTCCTTCGGATTGAACAGATAAAAGAGGCTGTGCGTTTGACGGTCTTGAAGGAACTCTCGGGTATGAATAGCTGTGAGAAGGTTGGCCTTGAGAGTTCCTACGGAAGTTCTTATTGCGCCTAAGGATGTCATTCACCTGCGGTTCAAATTTCAAAATAATCAATATGTTAGATGGAAATTTCTCAGAAATCTTGGCTAACAATTTTATAGATTGGAGCAGACCATGCTTCCATAGATACTCAGTTCCATGGCTTTAGCTGACAGACTATTTGATTTCTTATCATTTTCATTAGGACTTTGAAGATGGCTCCGAGCTTTATAGAAACTCTCCGGCCAGCTTAATAGACCAGCACGCTCTCTACTATGGGTTCGTGAAGGTTCCATCGACTGGGAGACCAATGAAGATCTCCTTTGAAGAGCACCTTCAGCCTCAGTTGATCCAATATTGAAGAAGATGACACGGGCTCTTGTTTCGACCTGATACCAGGAACCCTGATGACAGAAGCTTGAATTGTTGGCACCTGTATCAACTAAAGCAATGTTACCAGGGATGACAAAACCAAGATTAAGGGACATTCTTGATACAAGTTATTCAAGCAACTAATATTCCCATTTTTTATACAAGTTAGTAAATATAGATTTGGATACATAAATCCCGGTCTCTCACCCTATCAATTTAAGCTATTGGGTTGAATTGTCCCAATCCCAGGTAATATGTGTTTGGTTAACATCTAAAATAGTATCATAGATTGGTTAATTACTCAGTTTGTGACAATTGGCTAAAAAAGATTAGAATGTATGAAGAGACATTGAAGTAAATCATAATATTCTCACATCAGCTAAGTTCATGAACATGGACATGAATAATTGAATAAATAAGTCTAATATGTTTTTGGCTTGGATCTACCACAAGAATTGTCTTTAATGAATGAAACTTGCTTAGAACACTAAGTTTTCTTACTTTATTGTTCTATCGGACTACATTTCTGGTAAAAATGCCTTTCATTGACAATAGAACAAATGGAGCTAGAATGAGACTTCACAAGATAAGGCACAAACTTATTCTTCATGCAGAATATAATCTATGATTATATGCCGTGGCAAGTCATTTTACAAGCTTGCATATAACAAATGGACGATAAAAGCATCATTGTTTAATTTTGCTCATATGGTTATGACGTTAGAAGCAAGCTGCGTAATGGTTTAAATAAAATTGAGTCAATTTAAGAACCTGACGAATCCAGAGAGGAAGAACTTAGATCCGTGAAGGATAGAAACAATGCTGCCGGAGATGCAATCAATTCCTGTTTTGATCCTTTGGGCCTTAAAAATCCCTCTAACAAGAAGCCAACAAAATTTGGTTTTATTTCTATAGCCTCTCCACTAATGTAATTCTTCATTGTTGATCTTTCGGCAACAAGACTTCTCAATTCTGGCATTCCCATTTTTTCGAATATTTGGGGGAACAAGATTTTAGATATGGCAATGGCACTTTCCTGTCCAGTAAGAATGTGAACTGTGTCAGAATAAAAATTATGCCAATTATTTTAGGGCATCATAAGCAGAAAAAAAAAGAGAGAAAGAAAAAACATCTAACAGAGTTATCTTCCGGTATGTAAACTCAGTTGCAACAAAACATCAAATATTCTCTGCCAGTTGGGTCATGGACCAACTTGCCATACAATAGGAAGGCATCAGTCAGAAATTTCCCTTACCTCACACCAATACTTTTCCATTCATATATAAATTAATCCATCAAGAAAGACATTGGCTCTCACCTTCATACTTGAATGAAGATTTCAGACAGTCCATACGTTCACATGAATGTGAAGACTTATGTGTATTTTTCTGATAAGAACACAAAAGATACATTTTGTATGCATGTGTAATTTTCTTGTAGGAATGCACAATATGCATAGTCTATCTAAGACTTGTGTGTGCCTAATGCCTAATTGATAGCAAACATCTGGGAAGTACAGTAACTATAAAACACATCGCACAACAAGATCAGATGATAAACAAACTAAATGCTATACACACAGCACACCAGATCCTTTCTTGCAAGGTTAGCAGAGCAATTAACTTGAAAACACCAGCCTTTGACATCCCTTTTGGTGCATAGCAAAGTTAAGTTTAACAGCCACAGGATTTTAGTAAGTTTAGTTTTTTTATTCCTACCATAAGCAGACAAAAGAAAATAGTAGATGATGAAGATATGTCCAAACAATAACAATAATAATACCTGCCAAAGAAAGTCTTCAATTGCAGGATCTGATTTAAAAAGTGATAGTATCTTCTCGGTGTCAATAAAGAAACAGTGTACCACAGAATCTGTGATCATGTCACAGATATACGGTTTTCCAATTAACACTTCGTGCAGACCTAGTGTACTTCCATGGGTAAATGTTGGATGCAGTGCATGCTTGTTTTTAAGAACTTTGCTTTCCCACTGTATAAGAATAAGAAATAGCTTTAAAAATGAGTGCAAATAAAAAATTAAGTAGGCTTTGCACAAAACACTTTCTAAGATTTTACATACAGCACTAACCTTAACCACTCCAAGAGAAATAAGCCATATCCCATTTGGCTTTGACCCCTCCTTGTAAAGTGCTACACCACGGAATTTCATTGTTTCTTTTGTACAATTTTCAAGAGGTGCACGAACAGAAGAAGGTAGTGCCCCCAGCATGGGATGGGCACTCATTAAGTCACCTATCCTTGGCATTTTGACTAAAGGTGGATTTCTTAAAAGCTTCTTTAAATCAGTCTGACAAGATAATACAAGAAGGTAATTCTCCCAAAGCCAGAAGTACGTCAAATGACTGACAGAAACGGGAAATCAGTAAAGAAACATATATAGCATAGTAACAAATCCCATTACCTGTACAGCATCGTCAAGATGAACCACCTCCTTTTCCTCTAGCAGTCCAACACTCTGGAGATTTTGCACATAGTCACTCAGATGCTTTAATATTGAGTATGCTACTTGTCTTGTCTTCACAACACGAAGGACCTAAATGCATGTTCAAGAAGGATTATTAATAAAAGCACGTCACCATCCATAACCATAGCATTATCCACTTTCTTTAGCAAACCACCACTCCTGGCCATGATCAATAGCTCATCCTGTAAGCCATTACGCGCGCCATTTTTGAATAAAGACATTAGATAGTGACAAGCAAGAAATGGGCTATGGGTAGTTTCCATGAAAAATTTTATGTGTAATCATAATCACAATGACCAAAATTCCAAAGAATAGAACTATAAATAATTGGTCGATACACCAGTTACTAACCACAACAGCAATCAAGAAAAAAAGAAAAAGAAAGGCCTATTTATATAATATTATTGCTTAAGCATTTCATATATGATAGCAAATAAATTCTTAGTGGTGATCAAAGCAGCTAAAATATGTCACCTCAGGAAATGAAGAACGGACATCTTCCAAAAACCTCCTGGCTTCCTCCCCTTCTTCAGTGCTTTCATTGATGACAAAAGAAGCAATCTCACTATCACCTAGGGAAAAGGAAGAGGGTAGCTTTTAGTATTAAATTATCTATAGCATCATATCCTCAGTAAATTCTGTCTTTTCTAGGGTAAGTTCATATATGTTTTCTTTATAAAGAAAATTCATTGACAGAAATATGTGAAAATGCATGTTGGACATGAATTACAGGTTCAGGTGCTGCCATAATGTTCAAAAAATAGTCCAACGCAACCATCTCAGTTCTTATCCCTTGGATTGGGCTTTCACCAATGAAACTTAATTGAAAAAAATGAAGAAACTGAAAATTGGCATTTCTTGTAATAAAAAGTAGATGGTTTGCTTGAGACATTGGTTCAGATAATATTCTCATAAAACTCTCCAAATGATACGGATGCAAAATTTTATCTGAAGAACTTCTTTCCAAAATGTGGTAAATTACTTTGAGTGGGTCTGTGGACTAACTGAAATTCTAATGCAGGGAGTGTAAAATGGTATGAAGTCGTTATATAGTAGACATGAGAAGACAGCACAAAAGTAGCCAGTAAACATTCCCAGATGCTTAGGATACCTACCAATAAATTCATGAAGTTGCCTCCTTGCAATTCTATGAGCACGAAGAAATGCAGCGCAGATATAGCATGCTGACTCCAACCTTTGCACGGTAAAATAGGTAACCAGCCTTTGAGGGATTCTGCTTATATGAAGATATTTATAGTAACTTGGTAAATGCACACTGCGTTTTAAACCCCTCCAATCACATAAAGCCTCATTAGAGACCAAATCCATTGCCTCATCAACAGATTGCATCAAAAGATTTGCAGCCGTCTGGTTTATCCTACCCTCTTCAAGCATTCCCCAGTAAGCTGATTGCACGCCTGCCACAAGATAGTTTTTTATCTTAACAAATTAAATACAAATCAATACATAAAAGAGCATAGTGTAAACATATCATTCCTTTACCGGCCATGAGACAGTTCAGAATAAAAAATAAATAAATAAATAAATAAAACCTTCATTGAAATCATCAAAATCTTTTGAGCTATTCATTCAGATAGGAGGTATAACATTAATCATGAACATATATAATTTTTCTTAATTTTCTGAAACAAAGGTTCTATCTTGTTGGTCAAGAAGTTAAGAATTTTCACAAACTTCAAACTACATGTCAATAATTACTATGGAAATAAGCTCCTGCGTAATTTGTTTTTATTTTGCATCCAAACAGACCCTAAGTCATTAATTCTATCTAGACAGAAAGTAGACCGCTTCAAAAGGAATTCAAAATGTTTAGCATGGAACCGTTCATATAGCCTTCTCTCTTCAAACAGCCCAAAACTAAGAGAATTGCCAGCCATGGAAAACACCAGTATAATATAATTAAACTTGATTTCATAGATGATCATCTCACAACAGTCAAGTGTAAATAATGTACTCTGATCAGGCTTCCTGTTTCAAGGACACTAACTAACACACAGTTGTGATGGGTATCTTTGAAGATTGAACTACCTCCTAGAGCAGAGAGTTAATGTTTGACTGCAAAGAGGCATTGATGGCCAAGGACTAAAGATAGCAAGGCACTAAAAATAAGACAGTGAAATAAACCTTATTGGAAGAACCATATTTAACAAAGCAAGCAATTAAGAACATGACTGATAGCTAGGTAATCACATTTTAGCATGTATATCTTAAGTGTTATAAATACAGAAAATGTTGAAAAGAATATCATTTTTCTTGGTGAATAGACATCATAAAAAGAAGGATTTACCAATATAAAGATAAGGAAACCATGTATTGTTAAAGTAGCTAATAGTCTCACGTCGATCAATTTGGAAATATGAATTTGAAAATATAAGCCTAGGTTTCTGATCCTATTAGCTTGAGCTTTTGGGTTGAATTGGGCCTAGATAATATGTTTGGTTTGTAACTAACGTAAATGACTTCAACGGTGCAAAAACAAGTTTGCACTCTACATGTATAACCCAACCTAAAAGAAATGGCACTTTTCCGTTCAGAATCTCCGGATAGCTTACCATTTAAAAGCCGTATACGTATGTCTTTCAAATTCATGTTTTGTAGATGATTCTCACTTTCAGAAACATTATGAGGATGTGTCCGTTGCCCATCCAAGTCATTCAAGCAAGTGATATGTCTTTGCACAGTGGGCCAATCAGCAGGTCCAAGTTCTTCGTCATCACCAAGACCACCAAATGCTTCCAATGCTTTGTTTAACATCTCATGCTTGGTATAATTTAGAATGCGAATCTACAATTAAATGCAGTTAGGTAACATCAACTTTGATAAATAAAGAACTAGCAAATGTAACCTGAGATTTTAGAACCCAACCAAAATATTGGTTACAAGTGATCAAATACAACATTCACATTTAAGCGTCTCATTGTGTGTGTCATGTTACACCTATTAGATTGTTCATTTTGCATAGCCATTCAGTCTCTTACCCATTATCTCCTTGTCTTAGAGACCGTTTTGCCTCCATTTAATCTCTTTTCAGATATACCAAGCTGATTTAATGCCCCCACTAATCTTCTGAAACATAATCATTTATTTCTATATCCAGCCATTGTTTTCATGTTTACAATTTATCAATTGCCTAGCATTTATTACTCTATCTCAGACATTTAGCCGATACACCTAACTGAAACACAAGCATATATTTTCAACATTTAAGCATCATTCTAGAACATGACTTTCATCAGTCGAGCAATTTACTAAATATAGAATAATTAAAATTCCCATCCAGCTTCCTCATGAAGCAAATGGATATAAAAATATTAGATATTATGTTTGTGATGCTAAATGCTAACATTCAAACCAAAAATTCAATCATTACAAATTCCAAACATACAACAGTTATTGCCATTCCCAACTAAGAATATTAATGTTTTAAAAGGCAAAAAGGACTGTCAGAAGAAGGCATATAGCATAATAGACATCTTGCCTTGATTTGACTTCCAATTGAAAATTGACACTTTCTTTTCCCAAATATACATTCTGAACAGGTAATGCAAGGTGGTAACTTGGTATTCGATCAAAACAATGAGATGACATAAGTTTTAATTTTAAACCTTCTATTCATCCATAAAGGAAGAATACAAACAAGATTTTGTCTGACCTTTGTTGCTGAGAGTTTGTCCATGTCAAACAGATGTATGAAGAACTGTGCAGTCGAACCATTAACAATGAGTGTCAAGAATACAATCCCACCCGTAAAGAAAACAAACTGTTAGTCATGCAAACATTTTGTTAGTGACATAGATAACCAAAACTAAAGTTTCAACTTGGACAATTACACTAATAAAACATACCAAAATTCCTACTTCTCGACTGAGATAAGCTTGGTTGAAGCTGTTACTAGAACTCTGTGAAACATAACAGCAGCAAGTCATGAATGTAAAAAAAAGTCAAAAGAGAATGAACAGCAAGATAAGCTTAACCTACGGCAAATTGTCCTATAAATTGGAAAGAAAATGTCTCGTTAAGAATGTCAGGTTTCACACTAATGTGTTAGGATTATACCGTTTCTAAAAAAGATTTACCATATCTGTCCATTGAGTGCCTTAGGATTTAAAATGGAATTGCACTTGGAATTGCTAAATCACCTCCTTCCACAAATTTAAATTTGTAATCATTTGGGTCATCCCAAATGCCAAGGATTAATTTAAATCATATATTTCTTCTTTCCACTAAAGCCAGACATGGAGCTAGCTCACTCCCTTTAAAACAACTGTCAAACTCCTATTAAAATTCTCCTCAATTCAAAACCCATCAAAGGATTTAATTTTTGGTAATCCCTGTCAGAAAAATATTTCTTTTCAAAAAAATAATTACTTAATGAAGAGTAAACTATAGAGATATTTTCAACTTATAAAGACAAAAATTTTTGAAACAAGAGCTAGATGGAATACATAGAAAAATACAAAGAACAATGAGTTTAATCAAACACAAGATGGACTTTTCTTCAATGAAGAAAGAGCATGAGGGTTTATTTAATGAGGTGAGACTGTGGGTTTTGTTACAATAAGAAAATCTACGGGATTCAGTTAAAATCTTAGGCAAATCTCTCGTTCCCTTAGAAGAAAGCACCTAGCTACTTAATTAGGATTGGTTGGCATTCACTACTCTTATGTTTTTATTGTTTTATATGACATTTAGGAAACAAATTCTTCAAAATTTTGGTATTACATTATTTATTAATACCCATTCAGCATAATATATAAATTTTCAATTTAGTAACAGTATAAGCATTTCTGAGGGGGGCAGTGTGTTAAACTAGCCACCTAAATCAATTTAGATTTCAGTAGTTCAATCAAACTAAAGGTGTTCAAATGCAGAAACCATCACATCAACAAAATGAAATATTGGATAAGGGGAGATTCCATCAGCTAATCATCTTCGGGGTTTTCCCCTTTCTGGAACTTTTGAGATAAAAGATTGCCTCCGCTCACCACACACTAAATATAAAAAACAGATGGCATAACCATAGTTGGCAAAATGAATAGTGTTACTTAAATTTGAAACCCATACAACAAGATTAATCTTGTTCAAGATTCTTAAATAATCAGAGACTAGGTGCACAGCACAAGCGCGCACACACTCACAACATGCACACAGTCCAAAGCAGTGAAATATGAATAGGTTCTTGACTTGATATACCTGTAAAAATTATGTATGCAATAACAGTGAATGTCTACAGCACAGGCATTGTAGTGGTGATTGTCTACAGAAAATCTTGGATAAGCTTATCCAACTGCAAAGCAAATCAATTTCCTAAAACAGACAACCTAAATCAATTTGAAATAGGAAAACTTTCTCTCACCATGGAAATCCATTAAATAAATTATGTGAAGAAACCTTAAATGCTTAAAAATCAGAGAGGAAGAGTGATGGCAAGACAAGAAGCAAAGAAAATACTTACTCTAAATGAAAGTGACAGAGCAAGAGCCACAGCCCCTCGCAATCCTGACCAAATAAGTACAATTGCTTCTTTCCAGTTCAAACCATAGCCAAAATAACACAGAAATGGATATAATAACCCCACGACTATGATCCGAGAAAGTTGAACAAAAACATAGAGCAAAATGAGGTAGCCCCAGGAAGACCCTGAAAAAAAAATCCACATGGATATAAACCTCAGAATGGATGTTTATCATGACCATTCTCATGAAGATTGTAATCCTGCAATAAGATGAGACTTCCATTCAAACGGTGAACATGCTATTACAATTATCATTTCCTACATGATAGTGCATTAGTGCTAGAGATAATGTGTTGCAACTTTCTGAAAACCACTTGAAGTTGGAAGTTTGGAATAGAAATGTGAAGAATCTGATATAAAAGCAGCTCAGAATTTCTCAGCAAATGATTTAGATTGTTTACATAGATTTTTATAAATAAAAAATATTAAAAAATTACATTTATTTTTTAAAAAATTCAAATTTAAAAAAAAACAAAATAAATAAATAAATAAATCCAAAAAAAACCAATCTCCCGTAAGAAGATTCACGCAAAACAAAAAAAACAAAGAAAAAAAGCATGGCGGGTGCTCATGATTGGTTTTGTACAGGGAGAGAGGAACTTGTAAAACAAACAAAAAGGAGAACTAAGAGGAAGGAGAAGAAAAAGGAAGAGAAGAAAAAAAATCTCTGAACAAAAAAGAGGGGAAAAAAGTGGTGAGAAATAGAAAAAGGGTTTATTTGTAAAATTGATAGAAAGTGTGAAGAAAAGAAATTATTGAGGTTTGATTGGCAAAATTGATGGAAAATGTCAAAAAAAAACATTGAAGGTTTGTTTGCAAAATTCATGAAGAATGTCATACAAAAACTGATTGAGGTTATGCTCCCAAAATATGCAGCAAAAGGGGAACATGTTGGATCTGTTTGCAAAATTCATATGAAAATGTAATAATGTGAAAGATTCGGGTTTATTTACAAGAGTTGTTGAAAAAATGTAAAAAAAAGTGAGATTTGGGTTTATTTGCAAAAATTATGGAAAATGTGAGAGCTCAAGGATTTATTTGCAAAATGTAAAAAGAATGCCAAAGGTGATAATTTAAAGGGTCTAGTTGCATAAATAATGAAAAATTGTGAAAAGAGAAAGATTTAGAGTTTGATATGCAAAAAGTGGCATAATAGGGGCTGAAACGCAAAAAAATAGAGAAGGGTGAAATGGAAAAATTGTGAGAATGAGGGTATTTTGGTAAATTTGCAGGATCCTACCTTAAAGCTTACTATGAGGTCTTAAGGAGGCATCTATTGTCTTTTGACACTCATACAAGTGGATGGAGAGAAACTTCTATGAAGACTCTAAAAAGAGTTGGTGAAGACTTTACTATGAGGTCTTTTGACACTCGTAGGTATGAAAATTTAAATAAACTCTTTGAAACCTACTATGAGGTCTTAACACTCATGGGGGTGGATAGAAGGGATGAAATTTAAGAAAACCTCTTTGAAATCTACCATGAGATCTTGACACTCATAGGGTAGATAGAAAGGATGAAATCTATAAAAACTTTTTAAAGCCTACCATGATGTCTTGACATTCATAAGGATCTCTTTGAAGCTTACTATAAGATATCTTGACACTTATAGGAATGGAAAAAGAGTTGATGAAAATTATTTATGAAAACTCACTTAAAGCTTACTATGAGACTTTTTGACACTCATAGGTGTGGAAAAAAGAGTTAATAAAAACTCTCTTGAAGCTTAATCACTTGACACTTACAGAGTGAAAAAAGAGTTGAAACCTTTTCATAAAAACTCTCTTAAAGCTTATGATGAGGTCTCTTAATACTCATAAGAGTGAAAACAAAGTTGATCAAAAATTTTTTATGAAAACTCTCTTGAAGCTTGCTATGAGATCTCGCCATTCATATGAGTGAAAAAAAAGGATGAAAAATTTTTTTTATGAAAACTCTCTTAAAGCTTACTATGAGGACATTTGACACTCATAGAAGTGAAAAAAGAGTTGATGAAAATTTTTTATGAAACTCTCTTGAAGCTTGCTATGAGATCTCTAGACATTCATAAATGAAAACTCTCTTGAAGCTTACTACGAAGTCTCTTGACACTCAAAAAAGTAAAAAAAAAATTGATGAAAACTTTTTACAAAATCTCTTGAAGCTTAGTATGAATCCTCTAGACACTCATGGGAGTAAAGAAAAAGAGTTGATGAAAACTTTTTATAAAAACTCTCTTTCAAGCTTATTGTGAAGTCTTGACACTCACAGAGGTGAATAAGTGCAGTAAAAAATCAGTAAAAGCTCTTTCAAGCCTACTGTGAGATCTTAACACTCACAAAGGTGAATAGAAATGATAAAAATCACTAAAAACTTTTTTAAGCATACTATAAGATTTTGACACTCATAGGGGTGAATAAGAGTGATGCAAAAGAAAAAAAAAATCTATGAAAACCTTTTTGAAGCATACTGTGAGGTTTGACACTCATAGGGATGAATAGGAGCAATAAAAATTTATGAAAATTTGTAAAAATTCCTTGAAGCCTACAATGAGGTCTTAACACTCATAAGGATGGATAAAGCAATAAAAATTTATAAAACTTCTTCAAACATACTATGAGGTCTCGATACTCATAGGAGTGGATAGAGTAATGAAAATCTATGAAGGCTCTTTCAAAACTACTATGAAGTTCAATGTTTGACACTCACAGGAGTGTTGAAATTTTGTTTAGGAGCTACCTTAAAATCTACTGTGAGATCTAATGGTCTACACTCACATAGGTGTTGAAGCTTTATTTAAATAACCCTCTTCAAACCTGCTGTGAGATCTAATGCTTGATACTCACATGGGTGAAAAAAAGCCTTTGAAGAATTCTAAGTCAGTTATGAGATCCAATACTTGACACTCATAGGGGTAACAAGAATCTTTAAAGACTTCCCTTTAAAACTATTATAGGGCATAATGTTTGACACTCACAGTGGTGGATGAAGATCGACGAAAGCCCGGTAAAAGTCTCCCTAGGCCTACTGAGGCCCAATGTTTTGACACTTATAGGGGTGGATAATAATATAAAATACTTAAGCCTTTAAGCACCAAGAACAAAGAAGATCAAATTTGCGACTAATCAACATAAATACATCACAACTTGAGATTCAAGTGATATGCCAAGATGTGCAGTAAAGGAGCTCAAGGAAGGTCAAGATCAACAAGGGAAAGATCGAGATCAACAAGTTTAAGAGAGGTCTATTCCACTATGCTTTTTGCGAAGAAGTCAGGAGCACCAACCAAATTATAAGAATATAAAAATTGAAAAACATGATTGAGGAAATGTAAAACTCCTAATTTTAGTATTTTCACTCATGTTCGTGTGCTCATATGTTGTTTGAAGTGAATAAAAATTAATTTTATGTTTGCCCAATTATTTCTCATTCATGCTTGTTTTTTAATAAGAGTTTCCCACAACAAAGTCTGGGGTGATTAACATTAGGGGCTTGCCCCTAATGGAAGTCTTAACCAACAATCATCTAAAATATAAAAAGTTACTAAAATTTGATTTGTGATCCACATATCTTTAGACAGTCGACCTTAATTACAGACCTGTTGAGAATAAAAAACCCCGCATAGATAAACCCCCATCCATTTGCATAATCATAGTAAATGCTCATAAACCATACACATAAAATTTAGCAGCACATAGTTATTGCATCCAAAAGAAGATTCACAACTTGTTCACTAGCACTAATATGAGAATATTGACAAATACACTCACATTTGTTAGGATGAATGACATGGGACATAAAAATGATAAGTTTTGGAGTGTTTACTAATAAACATGATCTTGTCACTTTACATCTTGTATGATTCACCATCGGTCTGAAATGTTTATTTGGAGGCAAGAACAACTGCAACTATTTACTTATCACAGTTACTCACACTTCAGACTGATGGTGAATCATACAAGATATACCGTGGCAAGCTCATGTTTACCAGCAAAATGCATGTTTTGGAATTGTCTAAGTATATAGGCAAATTGAACATGCAGATCTTGCAACTAAAAGGACCGCATAATATTATAAAAATAACATCGTGCAGTCATAACAATATCATAGAAATAACATAAGCTAGAAATTTATATTATCAGGATTTTAAATTATATATTGTCCTAATTATCTTATCTTTCATTTATTATTTTCATGCCTATATATATTGAGGAATTGCATGTGAAAAGGTGTGGAGTGTGGAAGAATAAATTTACGTTATGGAGTTCTTTCTTCTTTGTTTATTCTATACATTTTATATATATATATATATATATTAAATTTTAACATCTTTCAGACAGCATAAGGAAAATCTATACTACTATTAGAAACATATAGCATGTCAATACCGTGTCGTTCAAAGTGGTTGTAATTGTTCAACACACCCTCGGCTATAACCACCCCACTGGACAGAGTGACAGTTGCACAGAGAGAATTTTCTTTGACAAAATCATAAATTTTAACTAAATTCAACTGCCACACAGGCAGCAAGCTAGTTTCAAAAACAATAATACTGTGATCAAAACCCATTCAAACATGCAACACAAGATGGACAAAATAGAGATCAAATAGCAGGCGTGATGTCTGTCATGGCTATGCAATACTGCAATCAGACCAAAAGAATAGAAAACATAGGTGAAAAATTCAGCAAATTTACATAATTGGAGAAGAATCAGCCTTCAATCATCAAAAGAAGCTCAATTGGCAGTTTCTATACAACCTTTTAGTTCATTTTTTGAAATTTGAATATTGTATCTTCTTGCACGTTACTAATGTTTTAGATTGCTATAGGCTTTGGTTAGATTACCTTGTGTCTCCAAAGCATCAATTAATTGTCAACCATAGTAAAAATAAAAATAAAAATAAAAATAAAAATAAAAATAACTAGCATGCACAGAATCCAAGTAACCAACTTCCACAAGAGTTTCACATAATCCTAATCATATAAAAATTTAAACTTACATTAAAAAATAACTAAAAATTGATCAACGATTTTTAGAATATTACCTCAAAATGAAAATCAATGTATTAGCGATGTACGCAACCATTTCCCTGAAAAAGATATTAAATATCAATAAAATCATGGTTAAAAACTCATATAATAATCGACATATTTGCAGCAAAATGTATTTAACACCTGATCCAATTAAGTAACTGTTATTTTTCAAAGCAAGGTTCACAATTTATCAAAACCGAAGCAACAGCCGTTTCTCATTGTCTAACTCTTTGAGAGAACTTTGGTGTGAACATTCTATTTGTCTTTATTTAATCCAAGACCATACCAATTTTGATAGTTGGCGGAAACATAGAGACATTTCTTCTATAATGTTAGATTTTATATTTTGGCACTAGTGGGCCCTATATGGGCTATATATGGGTTTAAGGGTCTTACACCAAAAAGTCTCAAGACTTAATGGCTCAACCCCTAAACCTATATATAAACCCATTACACTTCTATCACACAACCGATGTGGTACTATATTTCCAACACCCTCCCTCAAGTTCAATTGGGTTATTTTTTCCCCCAGTTTGAACTTGCTCAGACTTGTACACCATAGGTCTGTTTTTATCATGACTTGTACACTACTTTGTGTTTCAGAGGTCCTACACACATGGACTTGTACACTACTTGTGTCTCAGAGATCCAACTCACATGGACTTGTACACCACTTATGTCTCAGAGGTCCTTTTTTTTTTTTAATATATATATTGAGCTCCATTATATTTCTCTGATACTATGTTAGATTTTATATTTTGGTACTAGTGAGCTCTATATGGGCTCTATATGGGCTTAGGAGTCTTACACCAAAAAGTCTCAAGACTTAATGGCTCAACCCCTATACCTATATATAAACCCATTAAACTTCTATCACACAACTAATGTGGTACTATATTTCCAACATATAATATTGACCAATTCATAACATTGATACCATAAGAGGAGATGCAAAAACATTAGTCTTAGTCTACAGCAACAATATATTAAAATTCTTGTTCACATTCATCACCATAAAGGTAAAAATGTACAGAGTTTTAACTTGAAAGAATGACTTTGAGCATGCATTTCCTGCCATCTCATTGGAAAAATAAATTATCACCACAGGCACAATTTAAAAGCTCATCTTCCTTCCTTTTCCATTTTATTGTGTTTCACCATCATACTAAAGACACAAAACCACTGTTTCTATTTGCTTATTTCCTTAATTCTAATTTACACAAGTAAAAGTACCTCTGCATTAGAATACTATGCTGTTAAAAACTATAATAGAGCGCCAATTAGATTTATCATCACAAACAATTCATAATTCTAATCATCTAATGGAAAACTGTTGCGGATAAATTAAATACCTGTATAAGTAGATTTTAGCATGAAAGAAGTACAATGCTTATTTAGAAAGATATAACACAAAAAATACAGACTATATTAGACAGCTTAAATTTTATGATAAATTTTATGTGAGAGATGCTTCAAAGGATTCCAAAGTAAAACATACGGACAGATATAGAGAAGACGTGCATGTGTACCAACTATGAATTATTGATAACTTGATCTCTGCATTAGTATTAGGTTCTATGTTCATCTAACATGACTCTAGTATTATGTATCTTCTGCATGAAGAAGTCATCCCTCAGAAAGATGTTACAATTGGTAGAACCCTTAGTAAAAATGTGTTAGAAAATGACTATTTTACATTTGGAAAATGTGCAAAAATAATCAGCCATACCAAAAATGATGCAAACTTTTCTGGCCATCACCTTTGAAGGCAGTCCTTGCAAATGCAGCATAGAAACTGTCCATGTAATGTAATGTCATGAAAATGAATACACAGATTCAGAAAATATTAAGATTTGGTGACAACCAGTCCTCTTACATGCCCAATGTCATCACTGCCAAGACACCTGAAACTTCAGCCCCATCTTGAGCCTGAAATGTAAATCGGCAAGTCTCTAAGTAATCAAACTAGGAATCTAGAAAAATCATAGCTAGCTTTGGATGATTTCAGTTTAAATGCTCTCGTAAAATTGAATAAAAAAATGAGATTCAACATTATGATTATGACACATGGGAAGAACTTCTTGCGAAGAAACCAAAAACAACAAGGAAGGAAAATCACAGAGCATGGTCTTACAGTATAGTAAACAATGTAACTGACAGCAAGAGTCAAAGTAATCTCAATGACAGTGTCATTGAAGATAAAGCTGAGCCACAATGCAGATACTATTCCAAAAGCTATACCAATAGCAACACTGAAGAATCAAGAATAAAGTTAGATATAGCAAATCTTAAACATCAAAAAGAAGTGACAAACACGTACGCTCCAAGGGTAACTTGTGACAAAAATTTCACTATGCCTCCTACATTCAAGCTTTCTCCAATTACCATTTTATAGAAGAGCTGATACACAACAATGGCAGTCCTGAAACAGTAATATAATTTCTTCCAGTCAGCAAAGATGAAAACACTGGTTAGTTTGTCAGGCATGCTTCTAGGGGTTTTCACAGTTCAGGCCAATTTGGTTTTGGGTGAAATTTCAACCTGAAACGAATTAATTGGGTTAAATGCTTTCTAACCCAAACTAAACTGGACTTGTTAGAAAAATGGTTAGGTTCAGTATTGCTAGAGTTTTTATCGACTTGAGAGAATGAAAAAATAATTTTCTTCATACATGTTAAAAGTAGAAAGCAAGGGAGCTGGTAGTTAAATTTTTTATTTTGATAAAAATCATAAGTTCAAATCCCTTCATCAGCATTATACCAAAATATAATTTTATATATAAATCATAAAAAAAAAAAGTTTTAGAAATAATTATAATTGCAAATTATTTTTAAACATTAAATAAGGATAAATATGATTTTAATTATTTTAAATTATTAAATAAATATTTTTGTATAATTTTTAAATTCTTTAGCTTGGTTTTATTCTTTTTAACAACTCAAACTTAACTGCAGTTGGGTTTAGAAATCCCAAACCAAACCAAATCAAACCAAACTGCAAAATTATTTTTGGTTAAGTTCAATTCATTGGTTTTATCAAGTTAGTTGAACAGCCCTACATGCTTCTGTGGTTTAAATCACACAAAACAAAATAAAAAGAACATACAAATTTTACAAGCTTATGTACTGTGCAGCAATTATTAGCAGCCAAAATTTCACGTGTCTTATAACTATTGGTATAAAAAAAAAAACCAAAGAAATTCCCGATTGGTTCATCACCACTAAATGATCTTATAATACAAATTACAAACTGAATGCCTTAATTCAATTTTATAATTATGACCTAAAAATAGACCTGAAGGGATGCAATGGTCAATGTAGACAGTTCAAGTTTGAGAGAAAAGTGGCCAGAAGCAGGAATGTCTAGTTCTTTTTTTAATAAAGTCAATTATGTGTTTACACAAGAAAGCTATAAAGCCCTTTAGACAGTGCCATATCAAAAACAAAATGATGTGTTAAAAGGGCGGAGGCCAAAAAGAGTATAAAAAAAGAATAAATCATAAGCTGCAACAGTAATGTACCCATCATTCATCAAGGATTCTCCTTCAATAATTGTATTTAGCTTTTTACTTGCTCCAAGTTCTTTAAGTAAAGCTACTACAGCAACAGGATCTGTAGCACTGAGAAGGCCTCCTAGCAACAAAGATATCTTCCAAGTCCAGCCATAGGGAAAAGTCAACTGCAGAATGTTTAATGCAAGAATGAGAAGATAGGGAAAAGTCAACTATCGAATGGTCAATGCAGGGATGAGAAAATAGCTTCATATATTCTATACCGAAAAGGCTTTAGTGGGCATATACCTTTAAAGCTGCTCCAAGACAAAAGGTAGAAATTAGAACACCAGGCCCAGCAAGCAACACCATTTGCGCCATGCATCTCTGTACCAGGGGAAAAAATTTTAATGTCCTGGAATAACTTCCACTAAGTTAACTATTGTAGCAAAAAATCTGTTAATGAAAATAGCCCCGTTTAGAGGAGTCAATTAATGTCATCCTTTGCCAAAGATTAGAACATTTTTCTGCTGAAACACAAGAAAATAGAACCAGTTGAATTGCAGCTGCATGTTTGATTTAGATATCCAATTTTCAAAGTTTGGCCAGGCCCATATTATTTAAGAATGTTGTCAAGGTCATTAAGACTAATGCACAAGCAAGTTACCTAATAAAAAAAATTAATATAACATTGAGTCTAATAATGCACTGAATCAACCAGTTTATAAACATTTCCAGCTATACATGGTAAGCTCCACCATCAAACCCTAAGAAATTGAACTTCAGAAACTCGTAAAGAAGTTTCATGAGACAGGATTTTGTTTTAAAAAGAATCAATTGACAGCTGGTGCTCGATCTAAAGCTCAAAAATGAGATAGTTATTCTAGCACTATTAGAATCAGGAAAAATGGCAGGCTTTTCCAGCAGAATTAATCTGTTTTTCTTTCTATAGGGCACACATTTTACCACAAAAACATGCAAAATAATAATAACAACAATAGGCCAACAAGAAGTCAGAGTTGCCATATATGGCAACTTGAGATTGGACACATATGAGCCCATAGTTATCTCAAATAGCAGGTAAAGATTGTTCCTAACCCTTTATTCATTGCAAAAGTAAGTGTAACTTCAGGTTCCATCCATAGCTATTGCATGAAAACAAAAGATTCCCCTCCAAGAGCCAAAACCTCTAACTGAACTCTGTTACCAATTGAGTGATAGAGGTACAGAGATACCAAACAGGACGTGAAATTCCTTCCAAACCCCAAAGCTTCTAGAAATCCTGTAACTATTACAATCATTGCATTAATCTTTGAAGGTAAAGCTAGTGTTCATGCCTTTGAGTTAAAACAAAGCCATTGTCAACAGAGATTAAGTCACACGCCAGGATTTCAGCATTTAAATTGGAGAAGAGCTTACTTTTATCTGGTGCACTTCCATAGCAAAGGAGCTCTCAAAAAGAAGAGCAGGCAGAAACCCAAAAAGTAATAGATTTGGGTTGATGTTTGCCCCTGCATACTAACACAATTAAGTTTCTTATAGCAGTCCAAGGGCATGGAATGCCACAAAGATAATACCAAAAAGAATGATAGTTTTCACGAGCTCCACATCAACAAAATGAGTTTATACTTACACATGCGAATGCTATTTCCCACTCTTCCTCCTAATCCACTGTCTGTACCATATTCTGAAAACAATGAAAAAGTAACAGTTAAAGATTAAAATATAATACAGCATTTCTAAAACCAACAGTAGGAAAAATTATTACAATCCCAGTCACAAAGTTAAATGTTTAAGGTGATTAAATAATAGAAATAAAATGGAAACTTTTGAACTCAATGTGAAAAAACAGTGAACAATTGATTTCAACTTCCTTTAAGTAAAGAATTCCTTCCATGATATCAGTGTTACAAAGATTACCACCATAATAGTAAATCAATAATTATCAATAATTTTTTTATAATAATAAGAATTTGATCGTACTATTATTGATATTATGTTTTATGTAGGTCAAAGGATTACAAAATAATAAAAATAATAATAATAATAACAGTAATAATAATAATAATAATAATAATAATTACAACAACATCAACAACATCTTCAAATATGCCAAGATGGCTATATAGATCATTATCTCAATTTCTCACCAGCTTCTCTAGAAACATCTATTTTTCTTTCCCATCTGCTTGCCTAACTTCAAGTTTAGCCTCATACTTCACTTCATCATAACATGCTCACCATAACTTGAGGCATAATCGTTTTATTAAGTTCTCTGAAGATAAAACTCCAACACATGGCTATCAATGCCACTAAAATTACACTTCTTTATTCCAATTCAAAGCAGTACACAAAACCTCAATCTCCTACCACTTTTGATTTGTGCACTGAAACAAAATTCTAATAGTCAAATCTCAAAATAATCATAATCTTCCAAGAACTGTACCCAATACCTCTAAAGAACTCCAAGGAAAATTAAAACTGACCAAATTGCATGTTATACCATTATCTCACTGCCATTTCTGATCAGGACACTAACAAATACAACAGAGAGTTTAAAAATAGAGCTCAAGACCAAGCCCAATTTCAAAACCTAAAAGTAACCTGGGCCCCAAGTTTTTGGACCAAAGTTCAGACAGTCCAAAAAATTGAAATTCATTATTCCAAAGTGACAACAGTGACAAGTCAACAACAATAAAAGTTAAAGTGGAAAATAATAGCACAGGAGTATGACGACAGGCTAACCTGAATGAAAACCATCAACTTAGGTGTTTACAAGCAAACCGAGCATTCAAGAATCTAATCACAATCAGCCTTTGTACACAAAATAAGATTTGTGTGTCAGTAGTAAGATAGCTCTCATAAGTGCCAATCAAGATCAACAGGATGTCCCGAACTTTATTCAAGAATAAAGATAAAGAGAATCACTTTCAGAGGGAGAATGGAATGAGACAAGCATTTACGAAAGCAATGGTGACCGGATAAATAAAGCCAAAAATTGAAGAAATTCCTAACTATCCGTCATAATTCACCACAATCAATGAGGGCTCGAAATAAAGGCAAAGAATCAAACTTCCGCAAAGCTTTACGGCGTGTCAATCATAGAAATCAAGAAGAATCCAAGAAAACAAAAAATAGAACGCAAACCAAGAATCGAAATGCCCAATCCAAGCTAGTAAACACACATAGATTTGTGTTCTAATCAACAACATCCATTCAGAAAAAAACCAACGCAAGAAAATCACTAGAATGAGTCCAAACCAATAAAAAAGAAAGCTAACTTTTTTCAGTGCCCAGATGATCAAAGAAATCAAGAATAATCAAGAAATTTCAAGAATTAAAGGAATGGACCTAAAGAGCCGAGACCAACGCCAAGGAGGAGAAGAGCCACAGTGTAAGGGACCCGAGTCCCTCCGAGCAAGTGCCTAGAAGCAATACCAAGCACCAATGAGATTCCAACGAAGATCACAGCGTCCTCCGGCGCTCCAGAGCTGCCTTCTTTAGAGGTTTCTTGGCGAGGGAGCGGCCCCGACGCCAACGAATCCATATGTGTGAGAGAGAGAGAGACAAAGAGCAAATGAGAGAGCCTGGTTTATATATAAAAAATAAGAGAAGGGCTTTCTTGTAAATATCACTCTGATGCCATTTTATTTGAAGATAATAATTATAAATAATAGTCTCGGTATATACCCAAAAAAATAAATATATATATATATATATACTTGCATGATTGGTTTTATAGCCAACAACCTCTCCTGCTAAATGTTGTTAGTGTTTTGTTGATCAAACTACTTTGAATTTCAATTTACGTGCAAATAACGCTTGACTCGTCCATTTTAGAAAAAAATGTTTTATAAAATTGTTGAGAAATAAGAACAAAGTACATTATAGATAAGATTATATAAGATTTAAATTCTTGTCCTTTAAATTAGATAGAAATAAAATACTAATTATCTTGTCAAACATGGTGGTTTGTTTTTTCGATGATTTTTTTGTAATTTTTAAAAGTAAGAATTTTTTTTATATATTTATTTATTTTTAGCAGGAGCAGTTTAATATGTTAATCTTAAAACTTTGATTTAGGGAGTATATTTTGTAGAGATTCCATATAAAATTGGGAAAAATTACTTGCACACCATTTGAGAATGTACAAAGAACTGCTTCTATTTAAAAAAATACATATTGTTTAAAGATCTTCTACAAAAATTAAAAATAACATTAATTTTTTAAAAATTTAAAATAAAAATAAATCAAATTACTAAACTACCTTTTTAAGGCTGGAACCATATATTTTTACTAAAAAATGAATAAAACTCTTTTTTATCTGATTTATAAAATTAACAAATAATAATAATATATTAATATTATAAAGCAATAATTTAAAAACAACTTATATTTCAGAATGAAAAATTAACTAGTAAATCTCTCTAATATTTAGTGCGTTTTTAATACAAAAATTTAAGAGTAAAATTCACAACACCTACAACATTAATGTTTAACATATCGATAGATATCGTGTAGCAAGTGTTTAAGTTCACCAAGAAAATCTTGGTACCTATGAACCTCAGTAGCTTAGATTTCCGTACACGTGTAAATCTTTTGGACTTAACTTTTTGTATTTAAATGTAATTTAATTACGTTACCTACAAAATCCCTTCTTTCTCCTTTCTTGCCTCTAATTATTCCTCTAATTATTCACTATCCTGCCACTAAAGTGTTTGCGTTTGAATTTTCTCAAGTTTATTCTCCTTTAGTGACTTTTTTATTCATCTTCTCTTTTTTTTTTCTTGGTAATATTAATATTTTTTATAGCAAACTATGTAAAGATCACGTAAAAAAAATATATATAAATATAGAGTTAATATTTTTACGTAAATATGTCTCCATCCAATGTGAATTGAGATTTGATTATATTTTTTTTGAGAAAAAAATATAAACACCCGAGAACCCAATATCAATAATTTTTTTAAAAAATAAAATAGATAAATCACTGATTTATTAAAAAATGAATCGGTCCCAATAAATCAAAAGGTATATTTTTTTTTTTAATTCAAGACAATTACATTGAAAAAAACAAAGAAAAAGAAAAAAAATAATTTATTTAGAAATACGGATGGTTAAAACTTAAAAGGTAGAACATGCATCTTTTTTTTTAATTGATAGAACATGCAGTTATAGTTCAAGGGAAGTTGCTTATCAGAGGGACAAGTAAACTGTTTGCAAAGAGACCTGGGGGGACCTCTGGCATGGATTCTTATGTGCAAATGCATTGAATCCAGATTACTTTGAAATTTTGTCTCAGTGTTCTATCATTATTCTCATTTATTAAAATTATTTTTTAATAAAATACATAAATTACGAATTTATTTAAAAAAATAAATAAATAAGTACAGTAAAATAACATAGAAAAAAAAAAGTACCAACCAGGTTTTAGAGGCTCTCATAGCTGGTGAACCAAATTTATTTTTGAAAAATAAATAAATAAATAAATACGTTGCGTGAATAAACATCTAACGTATAGTTCTAAATGGGTCTGATGTCATCATTAATCATAAAAATAGTCACATCGATTCACTTGGTTTATGTTTTTTTACAAGCCCACATGACCTCATCCACTGAATCTGGACTATTCAAATGTTTGATGTATATATTTATAAAAAATTTATAACAAAATTATGATTTAATTATTTTATCATATATATATATATATTTTTCTACTTGTATATATTTTTATAATAAAAAATAATTGTGTTTATCATAAAATAGCAATAATTGAGTATAGGTTTGTTTATGGTATAAAAATCAATCATTTATTTTAAAAAATTACCGTTGTATCATCTTTTGCATTGTAATTTGGTTATCAAAATATAAGGAAAAAAATTAATGTTAAAAGGTAATTTTTAATATAAAAAAAATTACCACTTGTTTATTTAACAAATATGTTAATATTTTATAAAGTCTATTTACCAATAAAAATTTTATGAGTAATATGCGTTTTTATAATAAAATATATACAATAAATTTTTGTATAAAATTTTAAATAGGTCACATCATATCGCTAACCCAAAATTTAGCCCACCAACAGTGACACTTGACTTAAACAATTAAATTCCAAAGCATGACAAAACTTTAATTAGTGCAATAATTGACAATTTAAGTGATATGACAACTTGCCTCCATGTCCTTACCTTGATAATAAAATTAAATAAAACAAAATAAAGCATTAATAACTTTTCAGACCATACTATAAAACATTATCTAAATGAACTGCATGTGTATCTTAATAATTTTATTGTTCAACTCTATACTAAACAAGTGCCAATAATTCCGGCAAATGGAAAGTTTAATTTAATAATAAACTCTAAAGGTCAACCACTCAGGAAATCTTAAATGCACAAGGTGCTAAGATAAGAGTTGAAAGTTGAGCTTTGATTAACAAAAGTAATTATTTTATTTTATTTTATTGTCTTAACATTGTTCAATGTTAAGAGCATAAATATAAATATACAAAAAGATTCAACTATCAAATATGGTTTAGAAAATAATATTGTTTTGCATCACCATAGAACCAAGTACTTGACTTGTTCTTTTAATGCTTGATCCCTAGTATTATACATTTTAATCATGTAAAAGAGGAATAAATTTATGTGTCAATAAATATATATATATATGTTATGTATGTATTCTAAAATATTATAAGTTCAGTGGCCGTAGTTGGTCTAACATTGAATAACATGTATATATGATTTAAACAGCTAGATTAACATCAAATTAATATATAAAATCAACACATACAAGTATTGAATTTTGATTCAATAACAATAACAACACCTCAAGTGATGTATAAATTGATGTAAAAGGTTAACATAATAATATATATAAGGGGCTTTTGCAGGTGTACCACTAAAAAATTTTGAAATTGCATATTTACCCCTTAATAAAAGTTAATTACATACATACCCTTGAATAATATACATAATTGCGTATATACTCTTAGAGTTTAAATTAGTTGAAAAACTATCCATTAACAAACAACAAATATATAAAATTACCATTATACCGTTGCATATGCACCTTTGAAAAGGTTTTTTAAGTTGTACAAAGGTTATTTTGGACCTTTTATATATCTTAATCCAAGTTATAACCATAGTTAATCAAGTTTGATTACCGGAATCTAACATTAGGGGCATGTCCGTAATTACCTATATTTTTCAGGGGTATATATACAATTATGTTTTTTCTGAGGATAAATATACAATTATAGAACTTTTGAGGGGTTTATACCTAATTCTCCCTATATATAATATGACAATGATATCATGTGCATGATTGGTTTCTAGGACATACAATATCTAACATATGTATCTTTTTGGGAAGAGGAGCGGGGCGAACCCACTAGAGACCCCAAGAACATGCACAAGCATCGGTGGAACAAGTAGGGACAGGGCCGCGCTCACGTGGGTGCAGACCACCCATACACAATTACTATTCACAACTCCCAGAAATGTGCCCTCAGCAGAGAATCGAACTCTCATCACTCGGTGAGAGCTCTATCGGTGACTCGTGTACCACTAGACCCGAAGGTCGTTGGCAATATCTAACATATGTATCTTGCATTGTCAAATTGCTGAGCTATAAATAGAACAGGATGAAAGAATAAATCTAATTGATAATTATTCCATGGTATTGCCAAATGACTCCTCTTGTAGATCTTATTCATGGATTAAAAAGGAAAAAAGAAAATTAGTGGAAGAGCTCCTTTTACCTGTCCGTCTATGGTTGCCTAATTTTAAGCTTGATGTGATGGGAATAATAAAAAGGTGATAAGGATATATTTAATCAAAAACATTAATCTTAAGGCAAATGAATACTCATTATTTAACCAGACCGTAACAAAATTTTATGATTTAACAAATCGATTAGGCAACCATGCATTACGGAACAAATTTAATACTACAAAATATTTCCATTCAATTTCATAGGAAACACATTGTTCTGCAAATCAAAGTAATTTGATCTCATAAATAAGCAATGCTTGTTTTGATGAGAAACATGTCAAACAAGAATGCTAAGATGATTCCTAAACGAAACATACATATACACAATAAAACATCAGGGGAATACCATGCTTGTTGTTGCTGGATATAATACGAAACAGTGCTTATTCCCATCGACGAGCATTGCCTCGGCAATCATCTTCTAATGCTAGTGAGAGCATCTCTGTGCAGAATAGGTCATCAGGTTTCAACCATAGTGCCTGAACAAGGAGCAAATAACACCAGGTTTCAGATTGTGTACAAGACTTTTACAATTCAAATGCTACCGATTGGATTGGTTATTTTTGTTTGTTCGCACATGAGCAACACCAATTTCAATTAGTTTTGTAGAGAAAGAAATCTTGCAAACAAACCTTGTGGTAGTGGGCAATTGCAGCATCAAAGTTACCCTGTGAGTGAGAAAGAATAATCATCAGAAAGATTTTGGAGCTCAGAGACTTGGAGTCACAAAGGTCAACATAAGATTGTATCGAATGGCTTAAAATCTGAAATTTCAAAGTGATAGCAAAACTCATTGAAAAAAATCTTGTAGGCTCAAAATCTATACAGGATCCATAATGGAAATAAAATACTAGGAAGATTTGGAAGGTATTACGAAAATAGACATGATTTAAAATAAGGAGCCATTACTAACATCTAACATATTAGTGTTACAGGCAGTTTTGAAATTTCAGGACCATTGCCTGAAATGTTTGTTAAATTATTTTGAATTCTATGTTGAATTAAGTTGTCAAAAAGTTTTAAGAGTTTGGATGAGTTTTAGTTTAATGAAGACTTTTTTTGTCCTTTCTTGTTAGGAGTTGAGCCTTTTCTTTTATTAGGGAGTCAAAACTCATTTAGGTAAATTCTCAAATCTCTATAAAAAAGAGATTACCTTTCCTTGGGAATTAACCAATGAATTATTCTCAACTTTTTTAACTTAATGCTTCACTTAATGCTTCATTTCAAAGTGTGATTGCCTTTTCTTCTAGTTCTAGGTGTGATTACTAAGATTTTTTAATTCTCTAGGAATGATTGCCTAAAAATCCTAGGTGTGATTACCTAGCTTACCCTGCATCAATCCATTAATAGGTTTTGTCCATGCATAGTTGCAGTGTAATCCTATCTTCCATAAATGATACTTAATTTATCTCTTTTACAGCCATCAAGTGTAGTCTGAAGAATTTCTGCTTTTCAAGAAGCAGAAACTAAATAGGATTTAAAAGAGATACCTGTAAATGATATGTATATGCCAGCCCAGCAAATGTACTCAAACTTTGAGTGGAGAAAGTCAAGGCTTTCTCATAGTAGGACACTGCCTTATGGTACATCCTGAGAAGAAAATGGGTCACTGATTATGTATAATTTTTGCCAAATACCACATGCTGCTCAAACTAATATATTAAATTAAAATTCATATTCTGCGAAATATGTATCATAATAATGCTGCACAATACTTTAACTTTCTTTGTGCATGTGCTAGATTCACCAAAGTTGGTTCCCACATTTCGTTGAGTGATGATGCAACACGAGCCAAAGTCTTCTCAAACCACTGAACTGCCTTGGGATACCTAACAACAGAATAAGAAAAAGAGGAACACAGTAAGTTTGAGAATATATTGACGTCATCAAGCACCAGCTTATAGTAACAAAGATATAGACAAATTACATTACAGTGATAGATGATGCACATTCTAAAAAATAATCACGCTGGCAATGAACAGAATATACTTAGGTTTTAATATTTAACAATATAAAAGAATAAAAAACTGGATTTTCAGATTGTAAATCTGCTTACTCTTTCATATGATAAGCAACAACTCCAAGTTCATTGTACACAAGAGGGTCCGAGGGGCAAATGGTTTTTGCCTGCAGAAAATACTGAAAAAAAGAATTGTGAAATTTAGCAATATTCATAGAAGAACAGGTCAAAAATTACTCACCATATTAAGGTACAGAGATTATTTCTTAACACAAACACTTAAAAGGTAATTGGAAGTCAGGGCAGTAAACAATTGGTACATTGAGGAGCAAATTTGTGCAAGTCAAATAATCATAAAATTGAAAAAACTTAACATAGATAAACTCTTAAAGTATCATGATCAACCCTTTTTCTACAGTTGTACAAATTGACTTTTTAAAACTCAATCACTATCATGTCAATGGCCTACTCTGGAATTTCATTTTAGCATGCACAATAAGAACAAACAACATGACTTGCAATCACAAAATCACTTAAACACAGCCTTAGGAGACAATAACAAAAGGAGAAGCAGAAGTTCGTTGGCCATTTCTTCTAGTAAATCATTTTGACAAAGAAGACAAACTGAATGCAGGCGTCTCAAATCACAAATAATATGACCAACATTAAGCTCAAGCATGAAAGCAACTACAATAAAAATAAATATATTAAAAATTATTAATCAAAGCAATTCTTACTTATTATCTATTAGTAAACGGTTTAAATGAAAAGGAAAAAACAACCACAATCCAGTAGTACCTGTTCTGCAAGTTTAAAGTTGTGCGTTCGCATGTATTCCATTCCAATGTATAGCATTGGCAAATGACACCTGGAATAAGAGAGCAAGATTCAACCTGTAATGAAGGAACTGACTATCAAAATTTAAATTGCAAAGATTAACTCAATAAATAATGACTAACTGAAATCTTTAATTTAGTTATTTAATTGTCACTTAGTTTATTTACCAGCTTAATTTTATGGGCTATAAAATCTACTTGGTATTTCTAATTTATACTTATTATTTCATTTCATGAGGAATTAAATCGAACTTTCGCACAAGTCTGTGCAGCAATAAATATGCATGTGAATAGACAACTACAGATAGAGAGAGCATACCCAGGAAACAGACGTGCACCTGTGCGAAATGCAGCCATGGCCTGATCACTTTCCTCTTGTGCAGCATAAGCATTCCCAGAACCAATCCAAGCTGGTGGAAATGATCCATCAATGCTTGTAGCCTTGCTGAAAAATCATTTTCTTCAGTCAAACAAAACCATATGGTAAATTAACAATGCAACAACAAGAATAATAGAAACACAAAACCATGCAAGTATACACAAGTTTGGCTACTAATGATGTTGTGTATGTTGTGTATCATGGTATATGCATCTGGGCTCTGGAGTGATGTTGTGTATGTGTGCATGTGCATAGGGAAGGGTCATTTCAACAATATGGAACAAAAGAAATGCAGCATTTGTACAAATAGTAGGCAGAGAAAATGGTCATTACCCAAAATATCTCCGTGCCTGGTCATACTTCTTTATGCAGTAATAGTAACACCCAACAGCAAACCAGGACAGAGCTCTACCTCACAATCAAAACTAAATCTCATTAGGACATATCTAAAATCCTTGCATTCACATCAGAAAAAAAATACAGAGTGAAACAGAGCATCATACATTCATGAACAATTTGGCAAACATACAAGTGATAAGGAATATCTGATATAGGAAATGATACCTTCCTCGTCTTATATGTCTGAAAAACTTAAAAATATGATTAATTGACAGAAAACAAAGATATAGATTGTATAAGAAAATCTCCTAGAGGCTTGGACAATATATAAATTGCAGCTACAGAAAATCAGTAATTGCAGCAGAAGTCTTGAACATGTCCCTAGCAGTGCCCCAAGAGGTTTTAGTCATGCTTAGCAAGCTTCAATAAATATCCAACAATAAATAAATAAATGACTAGTGTACTTCTTAAAATCATATTTCAGGAAATTTCCATCTTGTGTAAATGGAAATTATATACATTTCTTTAATATTAATGAATGAAGCTTCCAACCCAAAAAATGGAAGACTTATAAACATCCTCAGGGTTCATGATCTGTTATGAGAAGATTCGTTGTAGAACAATCTACACACAAGAGAAAGACACATGAAAAATTCTCATTGATACTCCCCTGATTGAGGTGTTCCAAAGGTAAGAACTACTGCACAAAAGACTGATTTATCTCCCATCAAGAAAGTAAATTACACCATCCAGGAACACACATTGAAAGGGAGATAAAAAAAACGTCAGCCTTCCAATCTTACAAGTAGGTAATCTTTCAGCCAACTAAATTGAAAATGACACTCAATGTAAACCTACAATGATTATCAACCTAAACAATTATGATTAGTGGCAAGTAACAAAGCAAATTTAATAAACATACTCACTTTTGAGGATAATCTCTAACCAAATTGCATGCCATAAGATAAAGATCATTTGAATGACCAAGCTCCATAGCGGCAACTATATGAATTAATGTGCATTTTAGATGGAATGGATCTCTCCCTAGCAGCCTGAAATAAACAGGATTACAAAACTATTATTGTGATGCAACAAGGATGAATTGCCACCATACTCCAGGAACATTTAAAAGATTACATTGAAGTGAGTTCAAAACATTTTTGATATTCTCCACATTGATGATAGTATTCAGCTTTACCAGACAATAGATCAGTGTTACTTTTTAAAGAGTAACCAAAAGGGGAATCGGAGGCACCAATGCCATCCCTTTCAAGGTCCTTAAATTTGGCTTCCACAATGCTTTCTTTATCATGCTGAAAGTCACAGAAGCAATAGAACTTTAAAACTATATTTTTCATTGCAATTCATGTGTGTTCACAGGAATGTGTTGGTGTACCTTCTTTATTAAACATGAATAAAATGTTGATAGCCACCCATCATCCTTCCCAAATTGCAAAGATGACAAGAGACTGGACTCTGGAACATAAATCAAATCAAAATATCAAATAACCAACTACCAGATCCACCAAGAATACAAAGTCAAATAATAACTAACAAATAATATTAAATGATAGGATGCAACTAACTGACAGTGATGAAAACTGTACTTTGCATTTCATCATGTATTTTCCATATATGCAATTAGTAAGGGTGTATTAATATGAAGAACAAATATTCTATCCCGTAATCCAATTAATGTTGGCAAAGTAATTTCAGTAATTGTTATTGCTGAGTCTTAGATATGGATTACCTTCTTCACATGATAACATGTAATTATCTACTAAACATTCCAATGCCTGAAACAGATGAAAAGCACACAAGTATAAGATCAAGTAAACATAGCTACTCTTAAATGTGTTATGTCAAAAGCAACGTCAATGTAACAAAAGAGAAATTCAAGCATCCCCAACAAAAACTCCCATATAAATCTAATAAAATCCTAACATTTAGAGAGACTTGAACGCACAAGCTGCTTCAAATGCATGCTTGGGTTCTGGCCTAAAGAGTGAGATATGCCGTAAGACACAAATATCCGCCACTCCAGAATGTTATCCCTGATTTTGCTTTCTCCATGAATATTTGTATAAAACAATGTCTCACTGTCAGCCAACATCTACAATGGTAAATCACCATGTACTGCAACATATAGTGAAGTGTAAGTGGTAGTGTTACATACAGAAGCACATTGGACATATTGATGTTGAACCATTAAGATACAGACATCAATCTTATGTTGCTAACCTTGAAATGGCAAGTGTAACAAGACCCATAACCCATGTACCATGCTTTTAAACATGCTTATTCTCATAATAAATACTAGTAACATTTGCAGTGAGAGCATAAGCTGGGCAATTAGAGAACTTAAACTTACTTCATAGCATAATGGGTCAGCTTTCACGGCCGCTTTGTACCTGAGAATCATCATTAAAGCAAATGTAAGGAGCACATTTAAGAACTGAGTAATACCACAAATGTAAAGGAATTAAAAAAATAAAAAAATAAAAAAAAACCACATTCATCAAAAAATTAGAATAAGAAACCATGTAAATAGGTCATATCAACCTATTCAAAGCCTATAGCATTGCCATAAGAAGATGTCAAATGCACGCTACAACTTCATAAAGAAGCAGGCTACTGGGCACTAACTTATGTGCAAAGCACATTTATCACTGCCATTTGTTATAACATCTCAAGCAACAAGAAGAGAAAATACACACCATTGTCGAGCTTGAACACGGTTTTCCAGAGCTTCGTATGCTTTGCCACGCAAAAAACATATAGCTGCAATAATCTGCAGACAGGAGATGAATTACAAAGTTACTGCATCAAAGACAGAACAATGGAATATTATTAATATTGATAACAATTGGCCCACCAAAATACAATCATTAACTATATACCGGGTACAATATCACTGCAGAATTTCATTTAAGAAAAGTGAAGAGTTGCGGCACTGAAGTTGGTCTTTTTGATTGAGAAGGAAAGCAAGAATAGCATAGGATAACCTCAAGATCATACAAATGCAGATGATACTTTTATTAGTGATGAACTCATGAACCTACCATGTGATTAAATAACCCAGAGAACAAACAAGAGCACTGATTATAAGAACATTTCTATTAAGCTGGATACACTGAAAAGATAAAAACCCAGAGGTTTTATATGACTGTAAGTTGGAGAAGCAGCAAAAGTATTGGGCAAAGAATGCTGTTTAAAGAAGAAGAAGAAGACATATAAGTTAGAGAAGTAACAAAAATATTGGGCAAAGAATGCTATTAAAAGAAGAAGAAGTGTCTTCAACTCATGGTTGAGGCTAAAAAAAGTCCAAAAGTGGCCCTTTTTGGTGAAGCATCTACAAGAGACAAATGCAGTCAGAAAATAAATATTGACTGAAAAACAAGGGAAGTCTCAATATTAAATTATTCAAATCTAAACAAGCAATTAGATGAGCAATGACTAGTTTGAAACACTTATAAAAGGCATAATTTGTTGCGACACCTTACATTGATCTCATGATCTTCACCATCCTTATCCAAAGACATTGCACTTGAATCATTTTGATCCTGCACATTCCCATGCTCATCCACAGTCGCATCACCCAGCATTGCCAAGCACTGGTGCCATTCCTTCAACTCCTCCTAAAAAATAAATAAACACCAAAAAATAGCAAACTTTCAATGAACAAAAGAACCCAAAGCCAACGCACATCAGGTGTTCGATGAAAAGACCGAGAGATCACCAGCCAAACAAGATAAAGTTTTTAAGGAAAAGAATTTGAACAGAGCAATGGACACCAAATGTTCGATGAAAAGACAAAGAGCTCACCAGGCACTTGGCGGCGAGGTATCGAAAACGAAGATCATGAAGAAGCGAAGCGGAAGACGAGGAGGACGTGAGGAGGTGGAGAGCACGACGGAAATGGCGGCCAAGGAAGAGGGCCTGGGCTTGCATGTAGATGTCGGCGGGATCGGAAGTGGCGGCGGCGACCTTGTCGGCAAAGAAGATGGCCGAGGAGTACAAGTGCTTGGTAACGCAGTCGCGCACGATCCCGCGTAGCCTCTCGACCGCCTCCTCCCTCGTTCTCCCGAACATCATCTCCTTCTTGCTCGCACTCTCGGCGGTGTTTTTCGAAGCAAAGGAGCTTGGTTTGCTCTAGGGTTTGCTCTTCTCTAGGTCGAGGGTGAATCAAAAAACTCGAATGCCCTCCCGCCGATAATCAAAAATGGACTTTTACCACGATCTTAATGTCCACGTGTCATGCATTTATAACTAGTCTTTTTGGAGAAATTAGCATATGAACGGAGTCTTATGAAGGTCAAGTTTTTGAATATTCTTTTTTAATTGTTAATATTGAACCTGGTTTATGCTATTGGAACTGAATTTCTAGGCTAAAATATTTATTTTAGGATAAACTTAAAATCAATCTCCATAACTCATATAAGATGAGAACATAAATACTTGTTAAGCTTGCTTTATAACATGGTTCTGATTTTTCAAATGGTGATGTTAGTGAATTATTTATTTTAAAAAATTTGCTATGAAGTTTACATTAATAAATGCCATGTCCAAAACGCGTAAAAAAGGGATGATTTTGATATATATATGTATATACATATATTGAATTATTTGGTTGTTGATATTGGAATTTGGAATATTATTATATTGATTTATTTAGCTCATTACAATGATGATAGGAGTATGATATAATTAAATTATGAATTAAATTGCTATTTAAATATTTATATATGCTGATGAGTGTACAATAATATATTATTTCATATCATTTTGTACATTTATTAGGTTTATATTATGATCATATTTGTGAAATTCGGATTTAAACATAGTGTATTTTGCATTTTCAGGCTTCAAACAATACTTAAAAATAAAAAAAGATAACCAAAATAAGTACTCCGAGCCCAAAAACGAACAAGATGAAGCTCTCCGGCATCAATTAAATAAGTAAAAGTCAAACATGAGGGTTTACATGCAGCTTACGGCCTCACTTACGCCCATAAGCATCTTCTACGCCCATACTTATGCCCATAAGGGGAAGTTTAGAGCCAAACCAAAAAACCTTAAGGGCAGGACTTATGCCCGTAAGGACCATCCAGAGGAGCTTACGCCCGTAAGGCTTATGACCCATCTTCTCCAGCTCCTTACGACACTTCTTATGCCCATAAGCAACTTGTAAGTGTCCCGAGCATAAATAGACATAATGAGGGTTTTAGGGCATTTTTAGTTCAATCTTTGATTCTTTTATTAGAGCGAAGCTAAAGAAGAAAGGAGGCGAATATCCAGGGCTCCATAGGTGACTTTTGGAGGATTTTTGGATCCGACATCAAGGGGAAGATCATCGTATCCATCAAACTTACCTTGGCGAAGTCCACAGAAGGTTCTTTGGAGTTTTCCAACGATCTATCACCGACGCTATTGAGAATGGGATTTCTATGTTTACATTCATTCTTGTCAAGTCTTGTATTTTGGATGCTTTCCCTCCATTGATGGAAGGTTAATTTCTTAGATGTTTGGGCATAGTTAAACTATAGGGTTTATCTATTGCCATTGGTTGTGGATTTATTTAATTTACTTGTTTTTCTTATTGCAGTCTATTCTATTTTTTTAATCAAATTGCTTGTTTGAATGCTTGATTGCTATTGTGGCGAAAGTCCTAATTATCATACTTGATATGCTTTGTGACGAGTAGAAATACACATATAGCATAGACATACCGCGATTAAAGAAAATTATAAATAAGCCTATAAATATGATACTTCGGAGACATTTTTATTCTTCTAAGTGTGTTAATGAGAATTTTTGTATTATTTGCAATCATGTGGAGGGATTTTAAGAGAAATCACATCTCTATTTAAAAAATTATTGTTAACTCACATTGAGGTTTCATAGAGTATTAATGCAATTGTGTGGTGATTGCATTAGCATTGTACCAATTCAGTTATGCTTTACCCTTGAAAAAGGGGTTTAGTATGATTTAAGAAACTGTTCAAATAGAATTGCATGCTTCTTTGTCTTGCACTTTAGAAAACCGCTAGAGGGACACTATACCCGAACATCGTTTTTTCTTCTGATTTCTCTACTCTTTTATTATGTGTTTCTTACTTTTACTTCCTTTTGTTTACACCCATCACTAGTTTAGTTAGGCTAATTTTTGGAACTAAAGTTTCTATTAGTAATCTCATTCTTCCCTTGTGGACCGACATCCCCGTTTTTCTATCACTTTATTATACAATCGGCATGTATATACTTTATCCATATACAATGAATAACTAAATTACTCTTATTTATGTGGTATAATAACAAAATTTTATGATGCTCCTTTCATGTCATTGATAAAAATAAGTAGACCGCTCCATATATTTTATTAAAACTAAAATATAAAATAAAACCCAAAAGTCATTTTGATGGGTTTAAGATTTGATAGCATTTTTGGCATTTCTGTAACTATTCCAGTATTAATACCATTTTATCATTTACCAGGGGTTCACATTCTCATTTTCTCCGTCGAATTTGAACCAAAATTTATAATGAATATTTATGAACCAAACATGCCTTTCAGTTTTCAGCCATCAAACTTTCGTGGGAATCCAAATCAAATTCCCATGGACCCCAAATATTTTAAATTTTAAAGATTTTTTACTCAAGGGTTTTAATTATTGTGTCTAACATAATTTTTTTTACGAAGACAATCAACATTATTATGTATAGAGTGCATCAATTATTATGGCTTAACAGCCTCTAAGAATAAATTCCCTTGAGATAATATCACAATACACTGGAAATATGAATCAAGTAATCTTATATTATATAGTTTGATTATATATAGTAAAAATATCATGTCACATGATGTGGTAACTTAGCCAATATTACAATGATAATATCACATGTCAAACTGAATATGATTTTTTTTTTACATTACACATTTTTAATTCAATAAATTAAAAAAAAAGCTAAAAAAATCAAACAATTTATAAATCTGCATTTCAAACCTCCCAATGTGCTTTCATTTTTTCAAAATAAGTAAGTTTGGCGAAATAAACATGAATACCATGATTTTGGAATTATACATCAAATAATCCTATTAATGGAAATATAAGATTTTGTAAATCAAATAGACAATTGGAAAGATGAAACACTATTATAGAACATTGAGACCGTTAGTATAGAGTGTATAAGCAGTGCTGTGAGAGTAAATTTTCAAACCCTCACACGGAAGTGTGGGACTCTTCATTGGATTAGGATAAAAACATATGATAGCTTATCGCTCGGGTATGCTTTTTGAATCAAGTAACTCAATCTGTGATTTGTCCAATTGTTCCAAATAAAAAAAAAAATTATTATTGATCCAAAGACAACTTATTGGCTTATCAAGAGAAAGACTATTCTCAACTTAAAACTACTGGTTTAAGTAATATAGTAATATAGTTATTTTTATTGTAGCTATTGTGAGGATATAATTTTATAGGGGGCTTCATACGATTAATAACTCAACAAAATAATTATTAGCTATATTTCTCACTAATAAAATAGATAATTTTCAGATCACATGTCAAATTAAAACTATATAGGATAAGTTTAAACAAAATTCGTTTAAATATTTTCAAATCTAAACAGTCCAGTCCAAATATTTTCCTAGTTTGTTAGATTTTTTTTTCCCTCCAATTCGTTTATATAGTGTAACAAAGTAGAAAACTTATGACTCAATTAAAAAAGATTTTTTTTTTCATGCTAACAACAAAGGATTAAATTGCAAAAAATCCTTCACGGTACTTATTTGACTATACCTTATCTCCTGGCGAAATATATTGAATAAATATAAATATATTAAAATATTGTTAAAAAAATTAATAAAAAAAGACCCATTTTTTATAACAAAATAAATTTCAATTTTTCTTTTCAATTCGGACAAAAAATAATTATATAAAAAGCCATCATTTGTCTATTGCATCGAGTCCCTTCGTGAGGCTGCTCACCTCTCAGTCGACGTGAGCTCAAGCTCGATTCCCAGTTTCGCGAATGGTGAAGACACTGCGGGCTCACCTAACATATTCGTCACTGATTCCGCACTATCGCACTTTCTTAAAAAAATATATATATATATATAAAAAGCAATTTACTTGCTCAACATTTCTCCTTTTTAAAACTTTTTAAAAATAAATCCATAAAATGTTATATATAACATAACTCCTCAAAACATATCTGTCAAACAGTCAAAGTATAAAAATAAATTTCTGTAAATAAATTATTCCAAGATAAACAATTTTCAAAGAATTAAAGTACTTTTCTGTAAATAAAAATATACAAGGTGGTATCTGCAAAAAAACCGCGATATAATAACATTAGAGCCTCTCACTGTGAACCCTTTGTACAAGCCCTCGAGAAGACCATCTCTCTTCGTCTTCGTGTCGTCGGAGAGAAGCGAGATGGGGGTCGTCTCAATGGTCAGCGCGGCGGTGGTTTCGTTGCTGTTATGGTTCGCCGGAGTGGCGGCTGATGCGTCAGACCACCGCTACAAGATCAACGACCCTGTTCCGCTCTATGCCAACAAGGTTGGCCCCTTCCATAACCCCAGGTTAGGGTTTTGTTCTTCGTGCTCTTTGGTCTCGGATCTGTCACTTTGTTTCCAGGATCTTTTTGATTTATGTGTTTTTTATTTGCTTTTGATCCGCTGGAAATGGAAGAAACGATGGATGTCTTGTTGGGGGTTTTTAGCTCGTGTTGCTGGAATGGGTGGATTGTTTTATTTTCTTGGTTTTTGATGTGTTTAGTGAGTTATTTAAGATTTGAATTCGGACAATAGAAATATATATGAAGTAATGTTAGTTTGTTTGCGTTTCGCTTCTGCTTCTCCTTTGGATGCTGTTTTCTCTAGATTGTTTGCTAAAATTTTAGTTTTTTGTTTGCGATTTTTTTCGCATTCGATGATCTTACTTGTGACGTTTGGGGAATTTTTATTATTTTTTAACAGATTTGAGGAATCTTTGGATTTTTGGTGAGTTTGATAGTTATGATATCTGCTAGGGTGGTGATCAACAAGTTTATTAGTTGATTTTCTAGGCCTATGGTTGTGTTTTGCTTTCAATTGTTAATGTTTATGATGTAATTAACTTGTGGAGTCCATGAATGTGTGCAAAATAAAATACAAGGAGACGAATTCTTTGGATAATATTTTGCTTAGGAAGCCATTTGGGAAGTAAAGGTTACATCATTGAAGTTTTAGAGGAAGTTTGTATATACCTTTTTACCTTCACCATGATTTGTGAGATTTAAGAAATATTATATTGATAGAATGTATTGCCCTAATTGCACTTATTTTTCTCCTTTTTCAGTGAAACCTATCGGTACTTTGATCTCCCCTTCTGTTCTTCAGGTTGGCTTCTCATTTCAAGTTTGATAGCCTTCATTTCTTTCATTTTATTCTTTGTCGCGTAGCGCTATGGTTTCTTCATTAATTTGTCAAATTATGACAGAGGAAGTAAAGGATAAAACAGAAGCTCTTGGTGAAATCTTGAATGGGGACCGACTGGTGGATGCTCCATACAAACTTTACTTCCGTGTTGAACAGAACTCAAAGTTGGCATGCAAAAAACACCTAACTAAGGATGAAGTGGCCCAATTCAGGAGTGCAGTCACAAAAGACTATTACTTCCAGATGTACTACGATGATCTTCCCATATGGGGGTTCATTGGGAAGGTTGACAAGGAGGGCAAGACTGATCCAAATGATCACAAATACTACCTTTACACCCATATTCACTTTGATGTCTACTATAACAATGACCGTGTGATAGAGATCAATGTCCGTACGGATAACAATGCCATGGTGGATCTGACTGAGGATAAAGAGATTGATGTGGATTTTTTCTACTCGGTGAAGTGGAAGGAGACAGACACACCTTTTGAGAGGAGGATGGACTTGTACCAACAGTCTTCAGCAACGGCACACCACTTGGAGATCCATTGGTTCTCTATAATCAACTCATGTGTTACTGTCCTCCTTCTAACTGGATTTCTTGCCACAATTCTCATGCGGGTGCTGAAGAATGATTTTGTGAAGTATGATGTTTTCTAAACTCCCAAAACTTTCTTTTTTATCTATCTAGTTATTTATTTATTTATTTTATTCTTTTGCCTTGTGGTTTTGCAAGCAATGTAAGTATATCACATATGAAACTAGAATTGCTTGAAGATTCTTTAGACACTTTAGAAGGGAATATTACTTAAATCAAATGATTAAAATGACATCCCTGATGCACAAACCTGACTGAATTTTTCTCTTACACTTTGGGATCTCCATTCTTATTGGCTTCGTTGTTGCTTGGTTCAGTGTGTCATGTCTGCACAAATCAATCTCAGTTTTTTCAGTATCAATGTTTCTTGTTTTGCTAATTTTTAATGTTAAAGGTATGCTCATGATGAGGAGTCTGCTGATGACCAAGAAGAGACTGGATGGAAATATATCCATGGGGATGTCTTTAGGTTTCCGAAGCACAATTCAGTTTTTGCAGCTTGTGTTGGTTCTGGTACTCAGTTATTTGCACTGTAAGTATATTTGTCAAAACCATTTGGCTAAGAATTCTCACATATGACCGTAGCATAAAACTGTGATGCTAATGATTCTAGTTTATTGAGTACTATATGGTTTTGGATTGAATATAATGCAAACAAAGTTTTTTTTTGATTAATTTTTTCATTTTCTTTGCATTTGTTGCAGTGCAACTTTCATTTTTATTCTAGCCCTTGTTGGTGTTTTCTACCCCTACAACCGTGGAGCTCTTTTCACTGCATTGGTAGTCGTTTATGCACTGACTTCAGGCATTGCTGGTTTTACTGCTACCACATTATATTGTCAGCTTGAAGGAACAAATTGGGTGCGACCACATGTCTTTAGGCTCAGCTTATTTATCTATTTATTTTGCTAATTATCTATAAATATGTTAAGTGCTTCCGCATGCATTCTGCATCCATTAGTATATTATATGCATTTTTGCGCATGCGTTCTGCATCCATTAGTATCTCATATGCATTTTTAGTAGAGTTTTTAACTGCTAATGCTTTGGTTTACCTTTTCTATTGGCAGGTGAGGAATCTGCTTTTGACGGGATGCTTATTTTGTGGGCCCTTGTTCTTGACATTCTGCTTCCTGAACACTGTTGCCATTGCTTATAATGCTACAGCTGCACTTCCGTTTGGCACCATTGTTGTAATTGTTCTGATCTGGGCCCTTGTAACATCTCCTTTGCTTGTCTTGGGTGGAATTGCAGGAAAAAACAGCAAAGCAGAGTTCCAAGCTCCATGCCGCACTACCAAGTATCCTAGAGAGATTCCACCATTGCCTTGGTATCGAAGCACTATCCCACAGATGGCCATGGCTGGTTTTCTGCCGTTCAGTGCAATCTATATTGAGCTCTACTACATATTTGTCAGTGTCTGGGGCCACAGAATTTATACAATCTATAGCATTCTCTTTATAGTTTTTATTATACTTCTCATCGTCACAGCCTTCATTACTGTGGCATTGACTTACTTCCAACTTGCTGCAGAAGATCATGAATGGTGGTGGCGGTAAGTCTTGGTTCATTACTTCATTATCTTTTTTGATGTTTCTGCTTTATTCTCATTTTTTTTTATCATAATTAATGTGTAGGTAATTTTTTTTTCTTTTCTTAAGTGCAAGTAATTTTTATTTGATTTGAGATATAGCATGAATACTCTAGTTCACCCAAGGAATGAGCATCTGAACAACAGATTCATCTACTTGCCTGTTAGGGTTCGCACAAACTCCCAACAAAGCCAAACATGCTTTTAGCTACTTTGTACTCCTGCCTTAATTTTGTATGAGATGTGATGTTACAGAGGTTTGTGCCTTCTTTTTGCATCCAACAAGCTTCTGTTGGTATTATGTCCTTGCATTTTTTTGTACTTCAGGCCTTTGAGTTTCTACCTTGTAACTATTCCTCCCATCTTGACCCAAACCTCCCCTAATGGAAATCTATATTGCATTGCTACAATCTTGCACCTTGTGATATCTACTATTTTTAATTCAATTATGGATGGTATCTATTCAACTACTACAAGCTGCTTTTAGAGATTAAAAAGTGAGAATATTAAGTAATGAATGAGATGTTAGAATTCAAAACTATCATGTTATATGCCACAACGAGATCTAAATAAGTGTTTCATGCCTTTTCTTCTCCAAATTTAAAACAAATGGATGTTTTGATGACACAGTGAGGTATTGTAGGCCATTGTTTTTGGAGGATTGTAGAACATTGAAGATTAGCCAAGTCTCATAATTAGAGTACTGAATTGAAGGTTAATTTGTGCATAGACAGATATAATTCGATTATGGGTCAGCCCCTTTATGTATCTTCAAGTATTGAAGTTGGAAGTAAATGCTCTAGAGCTTTTTATTGATGGAATTGATACAAGGCAACTGAAAAGGCTCTTGAAGGTTGATAGTTGGAAGGATTCTTGTGTGGTGAAGGTGTTCTGTAATCCTTCTGGATGCAAGGAAGCGCAGACATGCTTCTATACTATGCTAAGTGTTGCGAGTTTTGTGGCTTGTCAATTAGGATGTTGGAAGCTGCGAAAGATGTTCAAAACTAGTCTAATGTGTTTTACAAAATTGAATGTGGAATATTTAGCATATGTTAAACCACTGGATTAGAAATCTTTAGAGAAGGGGGTTGAGTGTTATTGTCTAGAGTTTGTTGCAAGCATTGGATTAATCTATTATAACCTTTTGCCTTGCACAGCTATAATTCAGGATTTTACTCTTTCTGCAAAACTTGTCCAACGCAGTACAAGTTATGTGACCAGTCAAATATCTGATATTAGTTCAAATATGGCTAAGTTTGGACATACTTATTTAATTACCTGTTTAGTTCCCTTGACACCTAACCATTGTTGTCAGCACCTTCATTCCTGCTGCTTGGTTATTCTATACTGTAAGAACCTGGTAAAAATTAATGTTTAGGTTTGCTTCCAAGATTACTCTATGTGATCATAAGACACCATGCTAAAGCTGTAGCACAAGCACGAGCAATCATCCATGTTAATCCTTTTGTTCTTTGATATCTGTAAAAGGATAATTCCTAGCGGCATGTCTGATTGCTTCTGTGCAGGTCTTTCCTATGCGGTGGATCAACAGGGTTATTCGTCTATGGATATTGCTTGTACTATTATTATGCTCGGTCAGACATGTCAGGCTTCATGCAAACCTCTTTCTTCTTCGGGTACATGGCTTGCATATGCTATGGTTTTTTCCTTATGCTTGGGATGGTTGGCTTCCGTGCTGCATTGCTGTTTGTCCGGCACATCTACCGTTCTATCAAGTGCGAGTAGCCCAAAGAAAATCCAGATCAAGTTTGCTACAATAACTCCTTTTGTTGATCCATGTTATTATGCTTCAGTTATTGTGGCGAAGGGTGATATGCGGTGGAAATCTTTCCATGTCTATATTCTGCTAAGCCTGTGAAAACATAGACCTGTTGTTTTGTTTTAGCTTTGGAGAAGTTTGCAGTTCTAATCAGTATCTGTTAATATTTTGGAACCCCTGAAGGAATTAGTTTGCTTTATTGCCTACAAATTAGGGCACTTGCATTGATATCTAGAATTTTGGCACCGATGTTTGAAGTAAAATGACTTAATATGGGGAGATGTTGCACAGGTTAGGATTGGGTTTGATTGTTTGTCTGTTTATCTGTTTTTACCTTTCTGCCCTTTGAAAATATTAGATTTGTAATTTAGTTTTTTTAAAATTAGTTTATTATGTGTAGGTTTTATTTGGTCATTCTACATATGATATAAATATTTTATACCACGTGATTGTGAAATTTAGGGCATGTAAAATAATTTTTTTGTATGGAATTTTCTTTAAATATATTACTTTAAAAAAACACCCTTACCTCTTACAACTACGCTCAAAAGCCTATTTTCTTTAGAAATTATCATATTTTCAGATTTGCAAAATGTTCATCTCAAATCTTAACATTTTTATTTATATTTAAATAATTAAATTGTATAAAAAAAAGTTGGTAGAAACAACTTTATGCAGTGGTAGAAAATATGAGTAAATCAAAGCTAAGTTATACTTTCCAAATTGTGATCAATTTGTTTGTAAGAAGACAAACTTCGCCTTTTAAATTCTAATTTTATGGCTGACACTTACCAGCACATGACATGCTTAAAAATGAATGGTGAACAAAATTATGAGGAAGCATATAAATAATAACTAACTGCAAAAGTTGATGCTTTATTTTACACAATTTAAAATTTAGTGCCTGGCAAGTATTTCTAGATGTTTTACAAAATATTCTGGTCAAAAGTAAAGTAAAAAGGACAAAGGTAGCAGTTATAATAATAAAAAAAAACTTTTTTTTAATATTGTTTTATCCTCCCAATAACTAATCAAGGATTTACTTATACTAGTTAATTAATATTTCCATAAATAAGAAGAGTATTTCTGAATTTAATAAAGGGGATTTGTAATTTACAATGAAAAGTAAAGGCTGGTAATCTGAAGATATAACTAATCCTTATTCAGAACATTATTTCGAACCATTTCTATACCAAATTAATTTTATTTTCCACACAAATATAATATTAAATTAACTATTTGGCTATTACTTTATTTTATGTTTTTCAGTAACTTCGACCATAATAAATAGAATAAACAAGTAAATATCTAAATTATTTAAAAAAAAATACGCACACACACACACACAATTAAAAGATTTGATCAACCATAATATTGTTGTAGCATGATATTATTTAAAAAAAAAAACATTTTATGTGAAGCTTTTTTTATTTTGGGTAAATTACTTCCTAAACCATTTAATTTAGACTAAATTCTTAATCAGCTCATCTATTTTCAACTTTATCAATTAAAATTTGTAATTCTAAATTCAATTTAACATACATATGTTGCCCAATTTACCCTTAATAGATTTTTTTTTTGTTAAAAAACAAATTATCTAAAAACTTTTAATAAATTTTCAAAGAAAACTCTCAAATTCTAAATTATTTTTTTTATTAGATTAAAAAAAAAAATCTAAAAAAAAAATAAATCAAAATCAAAATCAAAATTGTGGGTGTTCAACAAGGTATGTCCCACTGCAACAAAGTTAATGGATAAGTATCAACTCTCTTTTTGGACCAACATGTGTCTCTCTCTGCTCATCACACATAGATCCAAAATGGAAACCCTAATCTTCATGCTTTGCCTTCTCTCTTTTTCCAACAACCTTATTTATTAATTATTATTATTATTTAAAATAAAAATAAAAATAAAAATTTCTTATTTATTCCTCATTTTACCTATTTTTATTAATTCCTTTATATATACATGGAAAAATCTATCCATCTTCTTCTCTCTCCTCTCTCTTCTCTGTCTCTCTCATACCCACGCAAACCCTAGACTCTTCTGTCTCTCTCCTCTCTCCTCTTTCTCTTTCTCTCTCTCTCTCTCTCTCTCTCTCTCTCTCTCTCTTTCTCTCTCTCTTCAAGGTAAGTATTAAGATTCTCTCCTTCGTTTTCTTCTTTCAAAGAGAAAGAAATAAAGCCCTAAATGGCCAATTTTTCCGACATTTTTACACCTTGTTTTTTATTTGGTTCTTTTTGTTTTGAAGTTTTGATTTTGAAAGATCCCGTCTTTGGAACGGTGAAAGGTTCAATCTTTTGGGGTTAATCGAGGAATGAGGATCGTTTTGGGGGATAAATTTGGGATTTTTATGTGCATGCATTTGGTTGTTGTTTTTGGTTTTGGAGATTAGGGTTTTCTTTTGATATGGGTTGATTTTCTTGGGTAGATCACTACCTTTTCGTTTGGTTGATTTGGTGCTTGAGTTTTGGTTCTGGATCTGTTTCGTTAGATGGGTTTTTCTTTGGTTTGATCTGAAGGTGCAATGTAGTTATTATTGTTATTTTTTTATGATAGGTTTTGCTGAGCTCTTGATTTGTGTTCCAAAGTTTAATTTTTGTTGAACATTTCCTTGTCTTTCCTTCAGATTTGATCTGTTTTGTAAGAGTTTGAATGCGTTTGACGAGATTTAGATTATAGGGTTTGTTCAGAAGAATGAATGTGGTCGATGAGCTTATTAGAATCATTGTTTATTTGCTCCTTTGTTGATACTCTGAGAGCATTTATAAGATTAGGGTTTACTCGTAGATTTATTATTTTCTTTTGTCTGAATTTTAGGTTTGGATATTGGTGCATCAATACTGCAATGTTCTTCTCTAAAGATGCCATCTTCTATGCTAACTGTTTCTTAATTTAATTCAATTTTTGTCCCTAAAAGATTGAATTTTTTTTTTTAGGTTTTGTTAGAGTACTTGTGCAAATGGGTTGATTGAAGCCAGTGAGAAAAAGCTCATTGTTTCCACTGATTTAGGTCAAGTTTGGAGGTTCTTCCAACTCTCCATTCATGGATGACAGTTTCCGGAATTGGTCCTACTATGAGCAACCAATGAAGGGAAACCTAGGGCTGCAGCTTATGCCCTCAGTTGTGGAGAGAGACACCAAACCTCTCCTTCCCAATGGATCTTTTATGCAGCATCCTGACTCTTCTGTTCCAATGGAGTTCATTAGGGATCATTGGATGCACCACAATAGAGATACCAAAATGCACCATGGTCTCCCCATGAACCATAACTACCATGTCCTTACTGATCCACCGGTCACCAATACTCTCCAAATGCTTCAGCCTACTGATGCTCTTAAGGATGATAAACTTCCAACGGTAGAAGATTCTGTTGCTAGGAATGATGCACCATTGAAGAAAAGGTCACAGGGCCGCGCTAGCAAGGCGCCAAAGGTGAAGAAGCCAAAGAAGGCAAACGATTTGAGAGATGCAGAGATGACTGGTTCGGCGCCACGTGGGAGGACTGTGAAGAATACTAATACTAGTTTGGTCATCAATGGGATCAATTTAGACATATCGGGGATTCCTACGCCTGTCTGTTCTTGCACTGGTACCCCTCAACAATGCTACCGTTGGGGTGTTGGTGGTTGGCAGTCTGCTTGCTGTACCACTAGCATTTCCATGTACCCTCTTCCGATGAGTACCAAGAGGAGGGGTGCTCGCATTGCAGGGAGGAAGATGAGCCAAGGAGCTTTTAAGAAGGTGCTGGAGAGGCTGGCAAGTGAGGGGCAAAACCTTTCTAACCCAATTGACTTGAAGACTTTCTGGGCTAAGCATGGTACCAACAAGTTTGTTACCATTAGGTAAGAAATGTAGCATGTCTATCAACTTTGCTAGGCTTGACCTCTGCGTTTAGTCAGCGTTTTGCGCGAATCGTTGGCTGGTGTTGAGGTTCCCTAATTAGTTTGTAGTCTTTTCTCATCCAAATTTACATGCATTTTGCGGTTCAGACATTTGGATTATCTGAAATGTTATTTTTTTTTACCTTGTTGTTTGCTATTTTCTTTTTTGGATCGATCTTGGTAACAGATAGACAGTATTCTCACTTCACTCTCTCTCTGACCAATGTTTTGGTGATGTTCTTCATGGTAATTCTCTTATTTTGTTATGTCATGTGTCTATATCATTTCCAATTTAGAACTTTGAGTTACAAAGTTCTTTACTAAAAGTCATTGCATTAGTGTTGGTTCTGGTTTGTGGTGTATAAAGCTTATGAGAAGGAGATGATCCTATGTTTTATTGTAGTAAATTCTTTATTCATTATGCTAGTAATTGATGCAGAAATAAACTTGCAGATCTACAAATCAAAGCAACAATCTATTGCCAAAATTAGTGTGAAAAACCAGGTAGATTGTAATGGTAAAATAGTACGAAATGTTACACTCTCTAGACCTTTCCTGTTTCTTCTCATTGTATTACCATGCAAGAGTAACTAAGAACCACCATGTGCAAGAGAGATAAGGCAGGAACCAAATGTATAGATTTGTTGCTACAACTAGGTAATGTTTCTGCATAATTAGCATCATCCAATTAATATGACCTTTTTTAAGCATTAGCTATAGAGTTGTAAATCTGCATAATTGAGATTTCCTATTCTACTTCATTGTTGTTGTTGACGTCAAGAACAAGTAGGCATCTATCTCTTAGCATGTTCTCTATCAAGTCATCTGGTTTCATTTATCATTACAGCAAAACATGGAGAACAGGGAGGCCTTCCTAATGGTCTAGAGTCTGTCCATGTGTGGTTTGTTCTGTGTTTCTTTCACTGTTATTGCACAAGGTTTTATAGAATTGAAAGTAGTGGTGCTTTCTTTATCTGTGAGTCTCTAAATTTTTTATCCTTTGTAATTCAGTAAAGCTAAAAAGTATGTAGGCTGAAAACTTCATGGCAATTTTATGCATGCAATGTTTGCAGTTTCTTGTATTCTCAGATTCTTTACTCTGCATTTCAACCAAATAAAACAGATTCTCTTGTTTTGCCCCCTGTTTTTTTCTATCAATTTTGTTGGTCTTTATGACAGGAAAATAGAAGAAGTGAGGCAAATAGATGAATGGTAAAAGAATGAGCTGAAACTGCTTTACGATTATTGCAAACTTGTTCACATATTAATATGCATTTACATACACAGCACCTTAAAACTGCATCCTAAACAAATTGAGACTGCAACACAATCATTAGAAGTTCTAAATTCCATGTTAGAACAATACTGTACAGTTTTAATTCATTTCTGTCAATCTAAATCTGAAGTTGAGCATGAAAACCAAACCCGAGTTCTGACCCGCTTAGTGATGCAGACGATGATGAGGTATCCTCTTTTGATAAAGCAACAAAGTTAAATGGTGTCGTCGAAAACCTTCCCCTTGGACCAGAGTAGGAATGGGGAGTGAGCAGCTCCGGTGTTCTGCCACCAAAGGAGTTCCGTCGGACCATGGGGGTCATGAATCCACTCCCATTTATCTTGCTTTTTCTCGGGCTTGGTTTAGATCCATATATTGATTCCTTTTCAGCAAGAAGCAAACTTTGTAGTTTTTTCTGATCCTGCAACCATCCAATGACAGTATAAGAAAGTTGACAACACAAATACTAATTCTTTCTTGTAATCAAAATTACCCGAAGTAGTTTTTTCTGCTGTTCTTTCTTCAACCTACTAAGTTTATATTCCTCCAAAATCGACACCAATCGTACCTATAGAATCACAAACCTCACAAGTTTTACCAATCTGTTGAAAGAGAATATGATAACAAAAAGCAAATATTAAATGGAAAGATAAAGGAAAAGAAAACTCACACCATCATAAAAGAAAGGCATATTATGCTCATCCTCCCAGACAAATGTTCTGGTTATAAGATTGTCAACCATAGCTGAAACAAATTCTTCAATTAACTTCTGGAAAGTCTCGATAGAAAGACGTGTATACTATTTACCTGGCAGCTTACTGATGATCACTCTTGCCTTCTCTGCCCGCTTTAGATTCAAATGAGCTCCTCTTCCAGCCATATACCTATTCTCATCCTGCACCTTGAAACATTTCATATATTAACACCCACTTCATATGATAATGCAGGTAAAAGATTGTAAAATGAAAATGCTATCTACCTGATTGTATTCATCAAGCCAATTTTCCTCATCACAAGAAGCCATCCATTTGTTTATCTTGTCCATAATTTCTTTCCTACTTAGAACTTCTTCCTTTGCTTTCAGTATCTGTGCCTCAATGGTGGCCACAAGCTCAGAAGAATCAACGAGATCTAAAATCACAATGCAGTTAGATGATAAACAAACACTGGATTTGTTGCAAATGCTTGGACAACATGATTCATACCAGACTCTATTAATGCAATACACTTCTCAAGTGAAGTGCTCATATCAGGTTCAAGATGTGCTTCTCTACATATCTCTTCCAGCTCAAGTCTCCTCTTCAGTACAATTTCCTTCATTCTGCTAGTCTTCAGTTCTGTCAGCCTTTGAACCTCGGCTTCAGCCTGTCAAGAGTATGATAACAGGCATATAAACAGCTTGTTTTCAATACTTTCATGGTGTATGGTGAATATGTTCCACACCTGCTCTATTGTTTCTAGAGAGAGTACTTCGGTAAGTGTGGCGTTCTGGTTCAGTGATCCAACGATGCATGTAAGTTTCTCAAAAGGCTTCCTTTCTTGTTCTGATGAATCCATCATATTCCACAGCTTCAGCAATGATTCCATGGTTTCTCGCAACTATACACCAAGCATGGATTAATGAAATATGACAAAGATTTAAGGACTAGATTTGGATCTGTATACAGTAAAAGAAAAGAGAATTATTTACCTTCCGCAGTCGAACTTCTTTCTCCTTCTTTAATTTCAAAACTACTTGAGTTAGACCATCTAAAATGGAATCACTGATATATGTGTATCGCTCTAAACCTGCCTCATGCAGACTGGGATGCACTTCATCAACAATCTTCCGAAAGTCAAGTCCTAGAACCGCGCAGAGTGAATGGATGTCATTAACACACTCAAGAACTTTGTGAAGACGGTCGGACTGAAATCAATATGTTGTATTGTCAGATGTCATGAAAAATTGATTATTATGAAACCATCAATATTTGCGGAGAAGAAAAAAGAACATGCAGTGATATTCATCTGAAAACTGTAACATGCTTTAAGAAGTTGTATACCTTCTCCTAATGTGATAAATTGATAATGGTTTGGAAATTCTTTACTGTTTGAATTAAGGTGAAGCAGCAAGATATTTCTGTATTTTGAATAAATCATAAGTCAGTTCATACAGCAATAGCTCTAGATTATCACATTGTAGATTGAACAAATTTAGTGCCGTGCCATTATCAGGTAAATGTAAGATTACAAAAAGGATACTAGAAAATAAACCATTTCTGAAAGCTAACTACTATGATCTCCTTCAGAATTTAATCTCATCATTGACTTACTCGAAAACTCAAAGCACTATTACTTTTGCATTTTTGAGTCTAGAGATATGGAGAATTAAGAAATCGTGTTTTCAACCAACTTGGGACACAGTAGAAGAAATACCTTCTCTTTCTGCAGGACTTGAAGTTGTGTTTGGCAATCATTGAGCTTCCTTAACGATAGATCATGTTCATGTTCCTCGATATTGAAGGAACTGTTACTAGTATTACTTTCACTGCAGTATCCTGCTATCTCCATACGAAGCTTCCTGATTTGTAATGACACAACAGAGAACTGCTTCACACGTTCCTCTTTCCTTACTCTCAGATCTTCTAGTAGCGGAGTAACCAAAGCAAGTCGCTTCTTCAATGATGATGACTTTTTCTCCATCTGTATTCACAAGTTAGATAAGCATTTTTTTTTCCAATCCTAATCAACAAAGAAAAAGAAATATCTCATTAGCCATGGGGGATGAGTAATTAATCTTTTAAACCTAAGGTTTTCCCCTGGACTTATAATCTCGTCCAAGTTGCTCCACAACTGTCCCATCTTGTGTTTGTATAGTATAATGATCACTGGCTTACTCCAAAAAACTGACAAGTTTATCAACATAGTGATGACAGTAATTTGTATCAAACAGATGTACATTACACATCATTATGCCTTAGTTATTAAAGTGAGTTAGCATTCATAAATATTTCAGGCAAGAGAATCAACTCAACATGAAGAGGATATATATTTTTGGTATTGATTACCTTGGACCACAATCATGGCCCCAATTGCTCAGCTAAATGAGGGGCATATGGCCAGAAGGAAGGGCATACCAATTGCTCAGATAAATGATGTTTCAATTATATATTTACATATGCTTTAAGAAAATTATGGACATTAGTGTGGTTAAAGGCTTTCAGGAAAGGCAAGCTTGCTTCTCACCCATTTAAATCAAGTATCCAGAAGATTTGTTTCCGCAAAAATGTTAAAAGTTTATGACAAGAGATGAACAATAATATCCCTACCCTTGTTAAGTGCAAAAACAATTGGACATGGGAAACTCCATGAAGGTCTTTTTCATTCCTCCTATTGGATATTCTTAGGTTACAACAAACAGATCTTAAATAATTCAAACCAAGCAACACATACTTGTGTATCAGAAGAAGAAAATCACAAGAATATATAAACATAATCTACAAACAGACTTAACATCAATCCTTGGCTTACATAATCCGTAACTCTTGCAACCTTATCATTCGCATGATAGATACTTCAAATGCATATAAGGAACGTAAAACCAAACAATTCCAACAGAAATACAGACCTGAAAGATGTGCACAAACAAAAATCATCAGCACATAACCACAACACCGTATAATGTTTAAAATATCAAATCCTCTCGGTAGTTTCAGACACATTATCCCATACCAAACCAGCACAAGAAACTGCAATTGCAAGTTGTAGTATTCCATTTCATACTGAAAAATTGCCGTATAGTATATTCTTTAGGATTGTCAAATCAGTTGTTCATCTAACTACCTGAAACAGGGGAATTAATAAAAGGAATACCTGTAATTCAAGATTGTGCTCCCCGAGAGAAGCCATGAGAGCTGCAACCTCTGCTTCTTTGATTGCCAATGAATGATGAAGTTGAGCCCTTAATTTGCTGGCTTCTTCCACCTTCCTTCCATAAACTAGTAAACACTCCCTCTCCAACTCCAAGAGCATTAGGTCTTTGTCCTCTTCACTCTCTCCCATTTCCTTCCATATGTCCTGCATCAGAGAGGTTCAACTCATTGAAAAATCAAGAAATATACTAGAATTAAAGCTCAAATCAAATAATATTCCAAAACGAGGAATCAAGAACTTCATAATAAAGAATTAAAGGAGCAATCCACAGAAAAGATTGAAAAAATGGGCAACCAGTAAGATTCTAAGAGAAGAAAACACAACCAAGCAATCACATAACACAAAGAAACACAAAAAAGATAACATTTTTAGCAGAAAAACACATCACAAGAAGCCTAATTTCTCACACCAAAATACAAAATACAAAATACAATACAAAGAAAACCAACACTTCAAATAGCACAACAACCCAGCATAAAGCAAACTTATTTCACTGAAAAATGAAGCTAAAAAAGAGAACTTTTACACTAAAGGTATGAACTTTAGTGAAGCTGAGAGAGTACCTCAAGCTCTTTAAGCAGAGAAGCACAGCTCCTCTCCATACTCCCTCCAAACCCTTCCATTACCTCCCCCATTTCCCAACCCTTCACACAGAGACACAGAGAAAGAGAGAGAGAGAAGCGAAGCAAAGTTTAGTAAGAGTTGTACTAGATCACAGATCTTAGCAAGCAAATATATAGCACTAGCAGTATTGAAGGAATATAAAAATAATAAATAAATAAATAAATGGAATGCTCAAGGACAAAAAAGAGTGTGAGATAAAGCTCAAAAGCATAAAATAAAAATGTAGCCATATAAAAGATGTTGTCCTTTTGTTCAAGATGATAAAGGTTTGTTTGTTTTTTAAAAAATTAATAATAAAGGAAAAAAAATAAATTTTGGTTTTTCACTAGAAGAAAAGGCATTGTTTGACTGATAATCAAAATATTGTTTTGATTTTGATTGACTGTGTTTGTTTTTTTATATTTTTGGCTTGTGATGGTGAAATGCCAACTTTCTCCAAGTCAAGTGTTAGAGATAAGATATGGATATCAACTCTGTACCATATTCTGTTATTGATGCAGTGATTAATAACCAAAGGACATGGAATTTTTTCTCAAGTTTTTATATAGATAAAATTGTCCAAAAAAACATTTATTTTTATTATAACATCAAACATTTTACTATAATTTAAGCCAGACATTGAAATTTATTATGCATAGTAAAGTAATTTTTTTTATTATGTAATTTGTGGTAAAAATTTGATATAGATTTTTGGTTTATGTTTTACTTTAGTTCAGTTGGCATTGAGATGTGACTTTCCATCTGTTTCTTCCAACCATTTCATGATGCTAAACACGTTATGAAGAAAAAATATATAAAACAAATCAAGAAAGAAGGAATAGTTCCTTCAAATAGTTGCAACTATTTCATTAATCACACCATGCATTTCTTCTCTAATTATATATATATATGCTCCGTGTTTCTTAATTATATTTTATAGTTAAATATTATATTAAGCCTATTGATAAGATAATTAAGTTAATGCCATTAGTCAAACCAAACTTGGTCAACTTGCTTCAATAGTTTAAAATGTTTCTTTTTTCTTATTTTTTATCTTTAATAGAAATTCTAATGAGACAATAATTGAAAAATGCTGGCTATCTTGGATTACGTAATTTATTGAGCTAATGACCTTTTAGTTTATTGACTCCAGATCTCTTGCGTAGAGTATTCGTCTCAGTTTAAATCCAACTCAAGCTGAGTGAAGGAGCATAAGCATTGAGACATGAATTAACTTCACGCCTATGCACACCCAAGCCATAGTTTGCCCATTTTATCAAAATTGATAACTAATGAATAAGAACTTAATTTGCTTAAAAAAGACCAATGTTTTTTAGCTTAGCAAATCAACAAACTAATTTAATTAGTTTGATCTAACTAAAATTAAAGTTGATAATGTGATAATAATTTGATATATAGGTTGGCATAAGGATAAGGAGATGATTGGAGGCCACATTTTAGGAAGACAACTTCTAATACTTTAATTTTATTCATGAATGTTGGTTTGAAGACATTCCATCTACCTACATTATTATTTCAAGTGAGATTCTTTGTGACAAATATTGTTAAAATGTTTAATTAATCTACTAATAATTTTATTTGAGTTCTATCGTTTGTTTCTTTGACTAATTCTTTACTAATTTGTTAAGCGCTTTGCAAAATTAATTAATTATTTTTTATCAATAATTATATATATATATATATATATATATAACAATAAGAATTTGTTAGGTAAGAGAGACATTCAAAAGAATAATGAATGTTTAGCATTCAAACAAGGCTAAGTTTGGTTAAGAGGTCTAGTCATGCATGCATCCATTCTTGATCCATAAGGCCATGAGTCCTAAGTCTTAGCTACCATTTTTATGGCTTGATGCTAACTCTTGATCAACAACATTGCAACTAATTAGTAGTTATAGACCACATGCCAAAGGGCCACACTTTAAATGGTTTTTCATTTCTATTGCTTATATATATATGGTTCAATTGTTTTTGGATTTATTTATTTTTTATTTATATATAAAAGAGTTGGACACTGAATGGAAATATCAAATGATTTATTTATTTATAATATCCATTGTTTGCATGCCCACTGGTCTCATCAACTGTTTGATTAAGTTCATTTTTCAAGTTCTTGGATTTATTAGATATTTGATAAAATTTTAATAATTGATTTTCATTAAAAAAAAAACTTGTCCAAGCACATTAATTTATTTTTTTATCAAAATACTGATTTAGACTCATAGATTTTTAAGAGCAGGCTAGGGAAAATTACTCTTTTATTTTTGTCTAGCGTTGCATCTATTGTTTTTTTTTTTATTATTTCTTTATCATCTTTTTTTATATTCTTCCACCGTTAGTGGATGTTGTGTTTTGGTTATTCTATATTTGTGTCAGTTTTTACTCTTTTTTGTTAATGAATGTAGTTTATTTATTTATTTTTAATTTATTCTGATACTTAAATCAATGTACTGATGTTGATATATTTCATTTATTTATTTTTCTGCATAATAAATCTATTTTTAGTAAAAAAATAATAAATGGTTTAATAAGAAACTTTTAATGGTGTTTATATTTTTTAATAGTATTTTGACTAAGCAAAGTTTCTATGATTTATCCACTACACAAAATACAAATATAGCCAATCATAGCCTCGATGGGTTTAATTTTTAATTATTTAAAATAAATATATTTATATAGAATATTATGTACTATTTTATGATATTCATCTCCACACATTAGTCTAACTCACCACAGGAAAAAGATATAAATCAATCACACAATTCAGTATTAAAGTCCAAAGGTATTGAACACAAGATCCAAACTTTGCCAACTTAAGTGTGACTGTTGGTTTATTGTAGATGCTCCTTTGTGTATGCTAATATCTATTTTAATTAATTATATTTTATTATTGAGTTAGATATAAATCAAACATACGAGATTATTATTAAGCCTAATTAATTAATATTACCATGAATCGAATGCTACAAGTCTATGATTCAACATAAGTTGAAACAGTTCCCATTATAATATTTGGGTCTACACTTGAATAGGATATAAAATCAAGATATATAATCTATCTAAATTTACATACTCAGATAAGATTGTCAATCAAAACACTTTAAAACAAACATTTTGAAAGAGGTTGAATTACAAGATTAATTATATAGGATACATGATGAAATCTGAATACCTTCATATATATATATATATATGTATATATATTCCATCACAACTAATAGCATCTGGTGTCCATTAGGATTAATCACATAATCATGTATTATATAATACCAATCTCATTGATCTCATTGTGAGTATAAAAGTAAAAACCAAATCTAATTATATGTACACTATATTAGAGATAGAAATAACATAATATTTGTCATTTGACCTAGTTGGTTCATGATATCCACAATTAATAATGATTAAAAACCAAATTAGACATTGATATTAATATATATATATATATATATATATATATTGATAGATTTGAGATTGCTTCATTAGATCACATTCATTCCCTTTTTCAATACCTTTTGAATAACACTACCTTTTTCTTCTCTCAAGCTTCATGTCTATAATATCACAACCTTGAACTCATTAACAACTTCACCCTTGCCACTTCACAACCTAATGGCCATAGTTTAGCCAAAGATTAAGATAGGAAAAAAGGAAGAACAAAATGAAAATAAAATAAAAAAGTAAAAAGAAAAAAGATGGACATATTGCTAGTGATTAATTAATTCCCCCATGTGAGAGTTTATTAGCATCAATTAATCATGCTCAGCTCCATGCCAGTCTGCTCTTCCTAAGGTGAACTCCAAGCTTGGAAATTTTAGTTTTCCGTTCGATTCTGGCGAGTTTTTCGGTCGCAAAAGATCGGTTTCTTGCATCTGCTCAAGTTTAAACATTGAACTTATATCTATATTCATGCCCACATTTGTTTATTTATCAAATATATATATATATGTTTGTATATATACCTGATCATTTTGAGATGAGAAGTCTGGTCTGAGAGTTTCCATGTTATTTGAGCTTGAATGCAACCAAGTTCCTCTGCAGAAAAACATCAAAATTAAATTTTGCATGAAATTTCATGTCTTTTATATATGTATATACATAGATGAACAGAGCTAGTTAGTTTAATTTCTTCAATGAGGGAATTAATTAAGAGTTCATATATGATTAAGAGAAGTGATCAAAAGCAAAGAAAACAATTAAGATCACTGTCACCCATAACATGCATCAAATGAAGAAGCATTGTAGCCCATAACATCAAATGGAAGGACACTTAAATGCTCTCTTCTATGATTGATTGAATGTAGTACTGTTATGGCAAATGGATTTGCTGTCCATACAACATATATATAACACATTTAACTGTGTTCATGGAAAGGGAAAGATATCAGTACTTTGAAGACTCTTGCTCATGTGACATATTTTCAAGAATAAAAAAAAAAGGCAAGTAGAGAGAGAGAGAGAGAGAGAGATATCAGAGAGAGAAGCATGCATTGAAAACAAGAATAAAGTAACAAGGCAAGGCAAGGCAAAATTTAGCACAACACTAGTCTGAAGGAAGGATCAAGAAGTGTGGACTTTTTGGTAACATGTGATTGCAGAGACTAAATAAAAATAATAATAATGCTGAGAAGGGAGGACATATATCAACAAACAAAGCAATGTGTGCTTTAATAATCCACCATGAGTGTACACTTGAAAGATAAGGACCAAATCTAATGATGAAATCTAAAATTGAAAGGAGAAAAGAAGGGATAAAAGCAAAAGCTGCCATGAGACCCCTTTTTCTCTAGTGATATGGTGGACGACGTGGGTATGTCAATCTATCCCAACCTTCCCTTCTCCTAAGCTTAAAGCTTAGACAACATGCAGAAATAGATACCAAAAAAAGAAGAAAGAAGATATGATCATCATCATATCTCACCTTGATGAGTTGCTCCAAGTACTGGTTCCATTGGGTTCTTGGTTGTCGGTGGATCGCCTGAAGTTGAGATCTCCTCCATTACCGGATATCAAATCCTCTTCACCAGACCCGTCCGATTGCCCACCTTAATTTGTTTTATGGCAAGATGAAGCATATATATATATATATATATATCTTAGATATATCTGAAATTAAGTTAATAATGCAAATGAATTTTATATATATATATATACATACCTGATGAGATTGTAGGCTTGTCAGTTGTCTTCACAGTTCTATACATCTGAAGAAACAAAGCTTCTTTAGTCACAAAGAGGCAACTGATCAGTCAAGTGTTGTCTTGTTTTATGGCTTTGTATTATTGTGAAATGATTACCACTGTTTCTCCTGTCTATTCATTCATTCATTCATTCATTCAATCACTCACTCACTCATTCATTCAACATCACTCCTTTCATTGTCTTTCGTACCCCCTTGAACACAAAGAAGAAGAAGAAGAAGAAGAAGAAGAAGTAATACCTGCAAATGGCTCTTGACATGAGCCAAAGTGAGATCCTTGACATCCATGAGCTCAAGAACAGACTTAGGAGTTGCCCCTAAAATTAACAGACAGAACATTAATCACATGAACTATATATGAGCAAAGACAAAGTATAAAACTATGAGAACATATATATATATATATATATATATATAGTACTGTTGAGTGGAGAGAGAATATATGAAACTTTTTTTTTATTATTAATTATTCAAAATAATTCTCATATTTTACATATCACTCTCACACTCTTATACTTTCTCTCACTATGCACACTCTCTCTAACCACTCACTCTCACTCTAACCACTCACTCTTACTCTACTTTGCTTAGCAACTATCTAAGCTTGCTTAGCTTTCTTGCTTCTTCATTGTATCATTAGCAATGGAGAACATGTATTTATAGGGTGTTAAGTCGGTTAAAGGAAAGTTTCATGATGCTTCTAATATGGCGGTGCAACTGATTGAGTTGGTGTGAGAAGCTTCAAGAAAGGCTGAAGTCGGTGATGGAGGTCTCAAGCTTCTTCTAGAAGCTTCATGCTTTATCACTCCCCTCGACGCCCGACTTCTCTTGAATTGATGCTTTCACGAGTATCCCTAAGCGTGCACGTAAATCTTCAAATTTCTTTGTCTTTGAGACTTTTTAGTGAAGATATCGACAACTTGCTCTTACGTGGGCGTCAGCTTCATGTGGATCTCACCTTGCAACACTTTTTCTCTTAGGAAGTGGTAGTGTACCTCAATATGCTTTGTCCTTGCATGAAACATTGGATTTTTACGCTGAGACATCTGCTGACCTATTATCACAATGAGTATTACTGTTCGATCGGTTGGTGAAGATCCTTTAGCTAGCTGCATCAACCACGTGCTTTCTTGTCTTTGCCATAGTGCTTTGCTCTATACTCGGCCGGTGGTGGAGAGAGATACGGTAGCTTGCCTCTTACTGCACCATGACACTGCTCCTGATCCCAAACTGAAGATGTAACCTGTAGTCGATCGCCTCGTGTCACAATCTCCAGCATAATCGGTCGCAATACCCGATTACTTGGCATCTTTCACCTTTACGATCACGAATACCGTGTCTGTAGTTCCTTTTAAATATCAGTATCCATCGAGCGCTTCCAAATGTGGCTTCTTTGGATTTTTGCATGTAACGACTTGCTACTCCAAGCTGCATATGCCAAGTCGGGGACGAGTAAGGGTTAGATAGATAAGACTACCTACCAGTTGTCGATACATCCTTGGATTTTCCAAGTCTTTCCCTTCTCCTGCACGAAGCTTGATGTTGGGCTCCATTGGTGTAGATAGTGGCTTGCACTCCAACATCCCATATGTTTCTAGTAGATCCTTTGCATACTTTTGTTGACATAGGAACATACCTTCCTTTGTCTTCTCAACTTCGAGCCCCAGAAAATGCTTTAATTCTCCAAGCTCCTTCATCTGGAACCGGATTGAAAGATTTTCCTTTGTGCACTGGATTTCTTCAGTGAGATCTCCGGTTAAGATGAGGTCGTCAACATACACCAGTACTATAGCCATCTTGCCTCCTGTGTGCTTGACGAATAGGCTCGAATCGATCTTTTCAATAACCTGTAGCCACTTTGTACAAGAAATTCTGCAATTTTCCCATACCATGCTCTTGGAGCCTGCTTTAAGCCATATAATGCTTTCTTGAGCTTGCATACATACTCTGGATGAGCCTTGCTCTCAAATCCTTGTGGTTGATCCATGTAGATGTCTCTATCAAGCTCTCCATGTAGGAAGGCATTCTTCACATCCATCTGCCAAAGCTTCCATCCTTTGCTTGCGACTAATGCCAATAGTACTACTTTGCACGTTGTTATCTTTTGCTCTTTGGATTTGAATGTCTCATCGTAGTCTATTCCATCTTTGTTGCGAGAATCCTCGTGCCTACAAGTCGAGCTTTGTACCTTTCGATTGTTCCATACGCTCGAGTTTTTCACCTTATACACCCACTTGCCGAGATTGGTTTTACTTCTTTCGGCCTTGGCACCAACTCCCACGTCGATTTTGCTTGAGAGTGCTATCTCTTCCTCCATTGCTTTCTTCCATTTATCACTTTTAAGCTGCTTCTTGATAGGGATGTTGGTTCTTCAACTTCCATGATTAGTCAGACATTTGCATACTTAGGATTGGGATGTCTTACCTGGATGATCTTCTTAAAGGTGGAGGCATTTCTTACGTGGAGTCTTCTTGACTTCTCCATGAACTCCACGTCTTCCATGGACTCTTGGTCTTTGATGATCTTGGACTTATGTCTTCTTCAGTTGTTGTTGGTATCTCTTGAGCTTGAGCTTGGTCTTGTAAGCTGTTCTTGACTATTGGCTCGGTCTCCTTCATATTTGGTTGAGCTGAATTTGTTGAAGGCCACCAAGGTGAAGCTTCATCAAAAGACCACATTCACGGATGTGTAGATGCGTCCGGACGCCGGATCCATGACATCTCCATCCTTTTCTCTCATCATCATAGCCAACAAAGATGCATCGTACCGCCTTCTTGTCGAACTTGAGTGCGAAGATGATGCGGTACAAAAAACATAACACACACATCCAAAGACTTTAAAGTGACTTCTTTCGTGGGTTTGATATTCCACGGTCTTTGGAATGGAGAAAAAGCCCATCTTCTCTTGTGGAGCGGTTGATGATATGAGTTTCTTTCGTTCTCATGCATTCAGCCCAAAATCTCCCTGGCACATTCTTGGCATGTAGCATACTTCTGCATATCTCTGCTATATGCCGATTCTTCCTTTCAGCAACACCATTTTGCTGTGGAGTGTTGGGGCAGGTCAATTGTCTTCGAATCCTATGCTCCTTCAGATAGACATGAAACTCTTGAGAGAGATACTCTCTTCCATTGTCAGTACGAAGACACCGTACCTTTTTGTTGAGCTCGATTCTCCATCTTCTCCTTAAACTCCTTAAACTTGGAGAATGCTTGATTTTTCTTTCATAAAGAACACCCATACGTACCTTGAGAAGTCGTCGATAAAAGGTCACCATGTATTTGGCACCACTTACGGATGATTGTTTGGTGGTCCAAATACGTCGAGTGCACCAACTCCAAAGGCTCCTTAGCTCGAATTTAGATTCTTTGGAAGGGAAGTTGATGAGCCTTACCGAATTGACACCAGCATGAAATTGTGTCGATTCAGTACTTCTATGTCGGACGAGGCCTTTAACCATTGACTTCTCCACCATCAACTTTAGCTTATGATAGCTCACATGTCCCGATCTTGCGTGCGGAGATCGAGCGTCTCGTTCTTCCGGGCCTTGTCTACATAGGCTGACTCTGCAGACATCACATAGATAGACTCCAGTTTGCGACCTTCCATTACTGGAGTGCCTGATGCCTGTAGATTACGGTATACCTTGACTTCTTGTGGCCCAAATACCACATAATTTCCTTGTGCTGTCAGTTGTGAGACTGACAACAGGTTCTTCTTCATCCCGGGAACATGATAGACGTCCTGCAGCTTAATTTGATTTGAATTGAAGCGCGGGGAGATAAGTGTCTTACCAATGTGGGTGATGGGCAGCTTGGAGTTATTAGCTGTCACAATCACCTGCTTCCCCTTGTACTTTTCCAGGCCCTCTAATTTCTTGATGTCACCAGTCATGTGGTTGGAGCAGCCAGAGTCGATGATCCAGTCATTCTCATAATTGATCTTCTTCTGCTTTGTTATTGCTGTCAAAGCTACCACCTCTTTCTCTTCTTGCTCCTCCACTTTGGTGGTGACAATAGCAAATGCTGCTTCAACATCCCACTCTTCTTCACTATCATACCGTACTTGATGTTTGGTATCTTGGAAGCTTCTTGATGTTGCTGCATTTCCTTGGCCTTTCTTCTTATGCCAACAGTCTCGTGCATAGTGCCCCTTCTTTCCACAGTTGTAGCAGCGGTCATCTCGACTGTCACCTCCTTTGGACGGACGGCTGCTGGTACTCCTTTGACTGCGAGCTCCCCCTGAAAAGTCAGTCTTTTCCTTTGGCCTCCTTTGCTGGCTTGTTTTGTCTTCAGTTGTAGGTCTCTGCTTTGGGTTGAATCGACCTTTCCTCCTACCACTGAAGAGTGCCTCCTCCTCTTGCTTCAAGGAAACACCGACCATCCGCTTAGCTAATGCTTCTTGATTAGCGAGCATATTCTCCGACTCAACAATGTTGGTTGTGTTGGCCCGACCTCGAATAGCGATCATAAAACCCACTTTGTATTCGGGTTTAAGGCCATTGATAATTATCCTCCTCATTCATCTGCTCACGATCTTCTCTTGAGGCGACACTGCAATCTCACTCGCATAATGATTTTTACCTTGGTGAAGTCTTGGTCGATTGTCATACTTCCTTGCGAGATTGTCATCGACTCACTTTCAAGTAGTTGGAGACGAGCATCATTCTTCTTGGAGAATAGTGTGGCGAGAGTGTCCCATGCAACTTTTGGTGTAGCAACATCTCTGATATACTCCAACAACTCATCTTCCACAAATTTGTTCTCAAAACAAACATCGCCTTACACGCCTTGATGCGCCACTTTCATGAGCTTCATCTTTTGACTTCTCGCCGCTGAGCCTTCTTCTCCTTTGATTTAGAATCACCGCAGACATACGCCACTTCTTCAAAAGTGACATCCGGGTGGAGTCGTTTCCGACCCACCCTACGACCTCCCATAGGTCCCTGTCCCTTGTAGATAGGGACTCTATGCGAGCCTTCCAATTTATATAATTATTATTGTTTAATTTCTTTAAACCACCGATCGTCACTGTGAACTCCATTGCTATGTCCGGGTCACGACTTCCGAAAGAAGCCTCCTCGATGAGAATACTCGGGTACTCTCACTTACTCTCGGTCGCGAACTTCTGCAACATCTGGTGAACTCCTTATGCTCGGGCACTCGTCGATGATCCGGCGAGAATCTTCCTTGTAACCTCTCTCGATACCGAAATTGTTGAGTGGAGAGAATATATGAAACTTTTTATTATTAATTATTCAAAAATAATTCTCATATTTTTACATATCACTCTCACACTCTTATACTTTCTCTCACTATGCACACTCTCTCTAACCACTCACTCTCACTCTAACCACTCACTCTTACTCTACTTTGCTTAGCAACTATCTAAGCTTGCTTAGCTTTCTTGCTTCTTCATTGTATCATTAGCAATGGAGAACATGTATTTATAGGGTGTTAAGTCGGTTAAAGGAAAGTTTCATGATGCTTCTAATATGGCGGTGCAACTGATTGAGTTGGTGTGAGAAGCTTCAAGAAAGGCTGAAGTCGGTGATGGAGGTCTCAAGCTTCTTCTAGAAGCTTCATACTTTATCAAGTACTTTCATGGCCACCGAGGAGCTCAACAGCGTGGACGAAGCGGGAATGAAGCGCAGTAGTCCACCGCATTCTTGGCGCACGCATGCTCCGTTTAGGTGGGAGCTTCGGCATGAACCTAGACCTCATCATACTATGAGAAGAAGCTTCAAGAGGCACCATGGCCAACTGGTGGAGCTGAGGCTTCACCGATGAACTCATTGGTGGAGGTCTCCCACCGATCGTCTGAAAATACGTTGCCATAGGATCAACGAAAGGCGATGAAGTAGGCGATGCTTGCTTATAAAAGGCCATCTTTTTATCAGTTGAGATGAAGGTGAAAGGGTTGTTGTTGTAGATAGGAATTCCCTTGATTGGTGTCTGGATGAATGGCATTCCATGGAAGTCTTGTGGAGGTGGAGGAGCAGCAGCTCTAGCTAAGCTTCCTTGTGGCCATCTTTGAGGGTTCTCTGAGGAATGGTTGGAAAGAGAAAGCTCAGTAGAAGCCGATGAACTTCCGGTGGCATCGATGGCGCCGGTGCTTGGGAGACTGATGTGGAGAGAGAGATCAGGGCCTGATATTGATGTTGTCTCCATGAATACTCCTTGTGACCTCATTTCTCTCCTTAATTCCCTTCAATCTCTAGACAAAAATTAACTCACCTTCTCATGATCTTCTTGCAAGACTTTGCATCAAGAGCAACAACAACAACAACAACAACTTCCTACTCTTTTCTATATATAAAGAAAGAGTGAGAGGTGTAGATATATTTGGAAGTGCTAAGAAATTAAAGAAGAGAGGAAGTGATGAAGGGGAGTATATGTTCTTCACTTCTTCACTTCTTCACTTGTTTGAAGAGTATTATATATGGGAAAATGACACTCAAAGAAAGATTGAGAGAGAGAGAGAGAGAGAGAGAGAGAGAGAGAGAGGGAGGTGTTGAGTTATAGTCTTACTCTCATGCATCAAAGAAAGAAGAGGGAGGGATCAAAAGAAGAAGGGGGCAATATCTCAATCACTTTGTCTCATAAATTTAAATGAGGTAAGTGGGTGGAAGCTTTTTCAGTCTCATTCTTTCCACCAAGAAATGGCTTTCTTTTGTCTTATTTTCCAATCAATAATAAATATCACAAATTTTTATTTTTATTTTTTATTTTTTTTCAGTGCAAAAAAATGGTTCATATATATATATGTTAAATTATCATGTGGTTAGTTGGTGGTTGATTAGGGTTTTCAGACAAATTAAGAAGGGAAATTGTTTGTACTCCATGGTTGGTGCTTCAAAAAAATACAAGTGATCATCTTAGCTAGCTAGAATGCCTAATGCTCCAAATATTCCATGATCTACTTCAATTCATTATATCCTTAGTTGACCTCATTATAATGAATTGATTTGAAATCCCATCAAGCCATTCAAGAGATAAACAACATGATTTATAATGTTAACCACACCTACCTTATAATATTAATTCTTTTTTTTTTTCTGAATGAAATGAACAAATCAAAGTTACAAGGCAAGATAGCATCACTATCTTAATGTTCTCTCTCTTTTTTATAGATGCCCCTTTTTTTCTATCCCTCTTTAATGCCATTCTCTGTTGTTCATGCTCTCATCTAATCCAAGTCTTCTTCATTTGTTCTCTCAAGTGTCACATCCTATTTAGGGAGGGGGGGAAGACTGACCCCAAAAGCAAGGAATCTGAGGCCATGCAAACATTGAGCCTTAATGACACAAAGCCTTTGCATGAACTGATTGGGTCTTGCCTTTAAATCCCTCCCCTTTCACACCCTATCTCTTACATGAAAGTTTTTAGAGCCTTCCCTTTTTACCATTTCTAATTTTAATTTAATGCTTCTTGTTATATACCATTTAATCCAATTTAGAATTTCTTATACAAGGCATATGATTTAGGAGGCACAATCATCGAATGCAAAATAAGGGTACTATTTCTTCTTTAAATGTGTTAAAGACTTTTTTCCACTAGTACTTAAAAGAGAAAATATGACAATGATATATGCCATAAGACATAGGGCATGAGTGATGGTTCGTTATTATTGATGTTACATTTGCTTAATTAATTTTAGTAGATTTTTTAAAAAAGCATAAATTTTTATTTCATCATCGGCTCACAAATGTCGTAGATGATGGATGCTTCATTTATTTGATATTAAATTCTTCAATAACCGATAAGAATGATTTTATTTTATTTTTGAAAAATTTTGAAAAGAAAATTAACAAAGTATTAGATACAACGTTATATTTATATAAAATTGGAATATAAAAATATCCAATTTTTATAGTTAATTTAATGAATCAATTAAATTGATAACATGATGCCTTTACATCAAAATAGATCTTATTCCAATGAATGTTTGTTGTGTTATGCAATACAAGATTTTGTTCCATGTTGACCGATACTATATATTCATAAAATATGTGACAATTAAAAGTGGCATATAATATAAATAGACATGTAACAATTGTAAATGATCAAAGAACATATGGATATTTATTTATGATAACTTAATTCCTCTCCTAATTATGGATATTTAAAAATATTAGAGAAAAATGGTTAGGAATTTGAATGATTAGTATAGATAAAAAGAGATGGAGTAGATTAACAATAGGACAAAAGATGGAATAAAACAGGCTAGCAAGATATGAAGGTGATTCATTGCCAACTTCATTCTGCCAAACATAGGATGCCATGTGTGGTCTCTCATGTTCTCAATAATAATTGATGAAAGATAGGCTCCACCCTTACCAAATTAGTCAAACATTAGGAATATAAAATGCATGCAAGAGATACATTGTCAATATTATTATTATTATTATTATTATTATTATTATTATTATTAGTAGTAGTAGTAGTAGTAGTAGTAGTTTTAGTCATGCTACTTATATAAGTAGAGAAGTGTAGAGAACTTTTATATACATTGTAACATTCCCAATGAGGCCCCATGGATGCCAAACATCCCATGTCACTCCATCTAACTCCAACCGAATATTAATTAATGAGAAAGTCATATTATTTAATGTTTGGATTTAATATCACTAGCTTGCACTCTAGTTCATGTATATCTTGACTTACAATCAGTTTTTTATGAAAGGTTAAATATTTTTTTTTCAACTTAAAATATATATAAAGGACTTGCATACCCCCACCAAAAAGAACAAACATTAAAAGAAATAGATATATATATTAAAAAAGGGAAAAGGCAAAGTAATATTGCAAAGATGAGGAAGTCACCTGCATGCACAAGCTCTTGAGAACTCAACACAAGTGGGAGTCTGAAAAAGGAAGGAAAAAGATGACATTGTCTCAAATCTCTAGCCTTTGTCTTACTCTTTCATTTTTAATACTGTGTAAAGATCTTCTAAATTCTTAAGACACGCATTTATAGTCCTCAAATACTTATAACTCTCTGAATTTTGTCAATTTACAAGTAATTAATAGAGATATGTTTAAAAAACTTTAATTTGAATTGACACACATGTGCAACCCATTTAATTAACAAAATTGATTAATTTAACATGTTTAATTTCTAACAAAGTTTAGATTATGTCCGGAAATAAGATTTTTTCTATTTTGTCCATTTAATTAACTTTTCATTAATTAGCAAACTCAAAACACTATAAGAAAAAATATTGTTTATTTCCAAGATTGAAGGAACCTAATTTACTTTAACAAATTAAACTAATGATCACTTTATAAGATTTGGATGGGGTTTCCTCAAGGCTTTAAATTGTGAGATGCTTGTGATTGAGACATGAAACTCAATGCTCTGTCTATCTTTATCTCTTTAATCTCTCTTTTGCCTCCTTTTACGTACCTGCATGCGTGTCTGCATGGCCCTTCTTCCACGTCTCTTTATGACCCACCCAACTTCTCTTCATTTGTATCATCCCATGTGTTCTCTAAACGTGTGTCTTAAGTTTTCAACTACATCCACACCTTCAAACCTTAAACAATCAACTTTGTATGTACATGAGTTTTTTTTTTAAGTGAATAAATCATTATCTTTGGTTAACATGATGCATTCTCTTCCACACATGCATGCATGTTCTCTTTTATATGCATGTTTGTGTGTGTGTGTACGTCGTAGGATAAATTAATACTTTTTTTTTTCTTTGGGAGTAACATATATTCTTGAGGTGATGCAAATAAAGGGAAAAATTAAGAAAAGTTGTTTTCTCATGATCACCACTGCTATTATATATTGACCTTAGATTTGTTAACATATAAAATCTAAGTACATTGATAAATAGGGTGATCAATATCAAAAAGAGATTTATAGTCCATTTAGAATGGATTTTTCTTTTCCTTTTTGGCAGAGCACTTGTTTTATTATATATTTTTGGCCATTTGAATGTATTTGTACTTGTAGAAAAAAAAAAATAATCCTGTAAACAGAATTCCAAAAACATGAAACATTATAGCCTAATCTTTGGCCAAAATGCTTTTTAAAATTTTTTTATGCAAAAAGTGCTTTTGTAATAACTAATTCAAAAACAAGAATTTTTTAATTTCTTAAAGAAAAATACCGAGAGCTTATCTTTTGTCTTTCTATCTTGTTGTTTTTTCAGTCTGATTTGTACTTGTTTTTTTTTATAAAAATAAAACAGTGATTTATCTATTTTATTACAAAATATGAAGTGTTATTCCTGATAAGTCTTATTTTCCACTAATACATTAATAATTCATCTAAATTTTTTTCTTTAAAAAGAAAAGGACAGCACAGAAAAAGGAAAGTTCATTAAAATAAAATCCGCATCACTTTACTTGCCTTGTTTTCATTACCCAAGAATGAAACACAGAGAAAACAACTAGACTCATTAATTTAAATTGAAGAGTGATAACTCAGACATGAAATGCAAGAGAGACATGTCAAGACCTTGTCCATTGAGACTGTACTGTGAGAATTGAATGCATATATCCAACTCTTATGACAGACATAACTCAAACGGTGACATTTACTGCAAACACAAACATGTCTTCTGGCGTTAAAATTATATACTACTACTAGTGATGAATAATGAATATCCATCATTCAATATCCATTCACTTTGTTTTTCTAATCCCCTATTCCCTCTCGCTCCCTCCTTCTCTATCTCTCTCTCTCTCTCTCACAGTCTCTCTCTAGGGGATATATAGTACACAAATATTGAGGCATTGATACATTCCTCTTAAGTAAACCACATGATTTATATATACTCCATTTTTTATATATGGATTAAAAAATGAGACTCATGGTCTTGAAAATTGGAACTAGCTAGTTGGCAGATATTTAAATGCCTTGGAATCTACAGAGTTTTGGGAGTTTTAATTTCTGCAACTTTGAGAAGTAGATAAATTGTGGGAGAGTGCATGGGGAAGGGAACAAGTGCATGAATTAATTGAATAATATATATATATATTGGCTCTAATCCAATTGCTGCATGCAGCAATGCTGTCTTTTCTTTTCTTGCTGCAGCTTTTTTACTGATATTTTTGTTTGACTTCCTTCTTTTTCACTTGCTTAATTATTAGTGAATTGTTTCTTCATCAACAGTGAAGTTGGTCATCAAGAGGAACTAACTTTGTACTTTTTCAGTCTCCTCCCTTCATCTATCTATCTATTTATCTATCTATTTATCTTATTCAAACCTACCACCCACTTAATTTATTGTTTTGTATTAAGCTTTGAAATAAATATGTAGGATCACATCTTAAGGTTGTCAAATATTGGATGACAGCTCATTTGTTGTAAGTTTAATATTGCAATACTCTCATTTGATTTTCAAGAGGTTGAAGTAATTAATTATTATTGTGAAATACATAAACATATATATATATATATATATATATATATATATATATATATATATATATATATGATGAAATGTGAATAAGGTACCTATTAGAAATGTGCAAATGAGTAGAGTTAATTTTTCTACACACATCTATATTGACACCATATATGTATTGAGTTTAGGTCATATGATCTCAGTAGGAGAAATATCTTATATCAAAAATACAGTACTAATAGAAAAATATGTCATTAGTATAAAAGATATATATTGATATCCATTTTAATTATATATTTTATTTTCAGAGTATGAAAAATGAGCACATGTGAGCATGTTCTTTGATTGTGGAGAAAAAGTCAAAAGTGTCAAGAAAGACAATGAAGGCTAACACTCACAGAGAAGGTTTGTAAATTGGTCTAACAAAAGAATGGCAAGATGTTGGAAGAGTTCAACAAGTGTCTTTTGTCTTTTCATTTTAAGATTAAAATGGACCAATTTACATATTCAAGTCAAAATACAAAATTTATTTATTTATTTGTTTTTAATCAACCTTTTAACTTTAATCATTCCATTTTAAGTTATGGCCAATTCTAATCACTAATCAAGCATCAAAATTTTATATTATTATCAATAATCACCATACGGTCTGTGTCATGACTTAATTTAATTTTATATCATACTTATTAATTTTTATTTATTTATTTATTTGGGGTATGTGGGGAAGGAATAATTTTGCAATCTATTGCTTTATGATTGAGGATGTGTTATGAGCGTCCCCCCAAACTTTTACTGACACAAAGAAGTGCTATGATGGCCTTATGATGGGCATCATCCCCAATGCACCATAACCCCACTTTTTTTTTTTTTCCTTTTGACCAAAGAGTTGACCATGTTACTAACTTAATCTACTACACTCATTTAATTCACAAAAATTATTTATAAAATGATTTGATTCATCAAATTAAACTTAAATTCTTTCTATATGAAAATAATTTTTTTTTTATAAATTAATGACAAACACTTTTTTATTATTTTTGCATTGTGCTTGAGAGGTTTCGAATTCGAGACCTTCTAAACATAAGTAACGTACGAAATCACTGGACTATACTTTGGTTCCATGAAAATAAATTTTGTTTTAAAAAAACAATTTTTTAATATAAGAAAAAGTGTGTGTTATTATTTGTGTGCATTGTGTAAGACGTAGTAGTAAATACTACATGACCCATGCAGGTACGTGGGCAAGGGTGGCCCCTCATGCAACGTCAAATCATCGTTTTATAGTTTTATAATTATATATAAATATATATAATTTTATCTAGCTTCAATTGTAGAGAGAGCTAGTGAAGGAGATAGAGAGAGAGAAGATGGTAGCGATTTGTGGACAGCTTTATTTGTGCTGCTTTTTATCCTTCCCCATGTACGTGCACTGCCCCTTCTCACATGCACATCTCTATCTCTCTCTTCTTTTAGACTAGTTAGTCCACGTGGATATAATCCTAATTATTAATTAATGACTTAAAATAGTACACCTTAATTTGTCATAAAATATCCAAGCATGTTCACTAGAATATGGAAATTAGGAGGTGAAAATCACATGCACTACACTCTTTCTCTTGAAGGAAATAATTTTTTTTTCCCTTTTACAGTAGCAGACAAATTTCCTGTATTTAAGTATCAGCTGTCAAGAGGCAAGTAAAGAGATGCATAAATTACAATAATTCATCAATATTTTAAGAATTTATTAAGTTAAATAGGTATCATATGAGACTTTTCTTGCCTTGCAGCTCTTCAAGGGAGGTATATAACTCCTACAGGGATCCACTGAAATTTGTTTGGACGGTATAAACAACATCTGGGTCGAGAATAGTGCATAAACATGATTGTAAACAGTATCATGGACATATGGTTTGAAATCCGCATCTACTACTAGAATAAGTAAATGTTGAGAAGAAAATATAATAGCTTGCAAGAAAATAAATATTTTTTAATTGTTTTTAATTGTTATTTTATGAAAAATAAAATTATTTTAGTATTTAATTTTTCAAACAAAGTAACTATGGTAATTTTGTTGATTAGAAAAATTTAAAAAAATACATTTTATATTTTATAAATATTTTTAGGAAAAAAAATTGTGATAACAGTTCTGCAGTGAAAAACTTTATCTGGTTAAATTTTAAAATATGTAAATCAAGGTTAAATATATGATTTGTAATTTAAATATGAATGTTTGGGTAAATATATATATATATACACACGTATATATTCAATATTTTTTTATAATAAATAAAAAATATTCAGTTATGTAAATTTCATAAGCACGGAAACCTAGTAACTAAAACACCCTCACCTACCACCATGCCTTTGGCACAGAATACCTAAACAATGATATAATTTTTAATTAAAATAAATATTGATATAAATATATAAATTTACATTTATATATCTGATCAGTCTTTGACCATCAATCACTTAAAAGGCAAATCCGAAGAGCAGAAAACAATGAATTAGGGTTAGGGTTAGGGTTAGGGTTTCCAATGGGCAGAAGAACATTCAGTACAATTAACACAACATCACATCAAACAAATATTGCTATAAATATACAAGCTATCAATTTATCCTAACCTCTCAGACAAACATCAATCACTCACAGAAACAAAATCCAAAGATCAGAAGGGAAAAAAAGAATGAATTAGGGTTTAGGTTTAGGGTTAGGTTTAGGGTTAGGGTTAGGGTTAGGGTTAGGATTTCCTATGAACAACATTCAGCATGAAGCAACCCACCACCAACCATTTACAGTACAATGGGGGAGAAAAAGAGAAGCTTTAACAGGTGTCACTTGCAAACATTCAAAAGGACAACCTTTGAATGCATTGATGTTTTGTTGTTGAGGTCTTGATCAGTGAGTGGATACAACACCATGAAACAGACTTCTCCAAAATCCCATTAAGAACAACAACAACAACAACAACAACAAGAAGAAGAAGAACAACACACACACACACACAAACAGAGAGCAATATATGCAAAAGTCTCTTTGAAGGATGTTGCAAAAAGATGGAACACATCAATGTCTTGAGCTAACTGATCACATGACAACAGTATGAGAACTTTCTTTGTAGGACCCTTTCAATGGCATATAGCATACATTTTGGCAATGCTTCCAACCAAGCATATCCACTCCAGAATAATTTTTGCACCAATTCTCAAGAACAGAGCCATGCATGAAATCCACTTCTTGCTTTGCATCTTATTCCCTTGGCTGTAACCAGTCAATCTTTTGTTCTCTCTGCCCACCACCGACACTTTTTCGACATACTTGTGCTCAATACAATGCCAATTCAGATACATTAATAATTCTGCAGAGTAATTCTACTTTTTTAAACTAAATCATCAATGCTGATATTCATATATGTGAATTGTTGTTTCTGATGTGAAACTGCTGCATTGTCTCCACATTAGAAGCACCAGCCTGTGAAATTTCAGTATTCACATCACTGTTGTCAGTGCTGGGGAATCCAGCCTGACCATATAAGTCCATGCTGTGCAAGCACGTCTTGCTTCCATCCAAGACATATACTACAACAAAACTAATTCAATCTATATAATAAACAATTAAACATTGATGAGAATTTACTGTATAACTGCATGAATTTTATCTTTCTAATTGATAACATACAATTATAGCATCTTTCTATGTTTCAAGGACAGAGCACTTGAATGAATGCTGCATCTTCATTGTATCTGACTCAGATTTGAATGTCATTAATTATTCAAGCTTTTGATACATGTGCTGCAATAATCTATCCTCTTTGATCTGTTCTACTCTCTTTTCAATTTATGTATATATAAAAATTAACTGATTGTTGACATTGCAGAAATAATCATAATTACTGCATGCAGAGGGGTTTAAGTCAATGCTAAAGAAAACAAATTCAAATGAAGTTGAAAATCATACACTTACATTGATGCTATCTGTGGAATGAAGTAGAGTGAGCAACATATATTTGGCTAATTACAAAATTTTGCAACTCATTTCATTGAAATTTTTTTAATATCATCATGTAAATGAATCAAGTCTTGCGTTGGAGACATTATTATCGATCATACAATAGGCATGAAATTCCTTAGACTTGACATGCAGATAGTATATACTTAAAATGATATCTGTAAAATAATGTTAAGAAGTTCAATCTGCAGAAAATACACAAAGTTCCTGAGCAACATTCAGAAAACATAGTGTAAAAACCTCATGAGTGTTTACTAAATTAACAAATTGATGTCATGGGCCTATGGCACATTAGTTTTCTTCATAATATTTGCAACTAAATATAATGTTAACCATTCCAAGGAAACAAAGCATACTCTGTTCTACAACCACATTGAGTTTATTGATACCTGACAAAGAAGAAGAAAACATATAAAGTACATGAAACTCACGATACAAAAGCTAATAATAACAACATAGCATCCAAAAGCAGAGATAAGCAATTGCTCACATTAATTTAATAATTCTAGAAATTCAAATGGCTTAGTTCTCTGCATCTGCTATTCAGGTATGAATCAGCTTCTTCAAACAAAAAGAAAAACAAGCAACATCTGCATCAAGAGAAACATAACATAACACAATACACAAACCCCAAAAGGAACAAGGAAACTGGAAGAATGGGGGCAAAGAAAGCTTACTGAAAGTGAAATAGTGATTCTATTCCCTCATTCACTAGTATATATGTTACATGTGTGTTATTAATAAATCCAAACATTTTAATAAAGTTTGCTCATGAACAGGAGAAAATATATGTCTTGATTATTAATATTTTCTGGATGAAAGATTTAGGGTTATATATATACACATATTCCTTTGTGTAAGGATTGATTCCATAATGACAAAGGCCACAAGGCACACTATATATAAATGCATGATTATTTATCAAAGGAAAATAATAATTCACATTGACCAATTTTTAAGATAATTGTTATTTGACTTTAATTGGTATACTAAAAAAAAGTTCCTCTAATTTTTTATGGTGACCATTGTGTTCCTACTTTTACCTCTACAATCCTTGCAGGCATTAAAGTAAATTTTCAATTTATGTAATACGGATGTGCTTTTATTTTATTTTATTTATTTAAATATTTCTTTTCTTGTTATTGTTATTATTATTATTTTTTAATCTTATATGTGTGTGGTAAAACTTAAATAATAATGCTCATTCTTTTTGCAAGAATTAAAATAGCAAGGGAAGAAAAAGAATGAAGAGAAATGAGAATAAGTTTAAAATATGTTAGTAATAAAGAGGCTGGAAAAAAAGTACCAAGAGAAAAAAGAGTTATGATAGAATAACTTATAAGCTAATAGATTTAACAAAATAACTATGAACCAATGAGTATGAGCAAAGGAGTTTAACAAAGTAACTATGCCTAATGAATCATTGATTTACAAGTGTCTCTGTATGAAGTTGAACAAAAATGGATTATACTGAAAAGCTTGTGGATTTAAGCTAATTGACAGAAAGGGAATATAAAATGCCTAAGGAAGGTTACGGAAACTTCATTGATTGTTATTTTTTTAATTTAAATATATTAAAAAATCATGGGCGGATCAATAGTGAGTCTAGTTTCAACTGTCTAACATTTAATTGGAACTTAATAACTGCACTTTCACCTGCATTGCTTGATCTTTTCACTTTATTTATACATACTATTAAATTAGATGTATAATCTACTCCGAAAGATCGATTCAAGGAATGATTTTAATTTTTTTTATAATATTTTAATTTTTATTTATATTACTTATAATATTTATAATTAAAAAACATTAATTACACCTAATTATTTATGCAATAAATATCCATAAGACCTTTCAAATTCAAGGTATAAAATAGTTTCTATAGTATGAGTTGTTTAATTATATTATTTTATATATGATATTGCCTCAAAACTCCTCATAAAATTTTATAAACTTTAATATGAAGCCGGAAGAAATGCCTAGTTATAACTAAAATTAATCACACATCTGAATTCTTGTAGCCTCATAGATTAATAATAATAATAATAATAATAATAATAATAATAATAATAATAAAAAGAAGTCTCAACTTCATTAGTCCTCTTGTGCCTACCCCAAAAGAGCGCCACCCAATAAATTTTTTAATAAACTATGTTTTATCTATTTTATAAAAAAAAATAATAAATAAAGGTCAATATGATTAATTGTATGTTATTATTGTCTTTTGAAACTCTTATTAAAAGGAATGATTTGTGATTACCTATAAACTTACAGGCACTTCAAAATTAACTATTGAGTGTCTTTTAGCACCTTGTTTATATAATAATAATAATAATAATAATAATAATAATAATAATAATAATAATAATAATAATAATAATACATCACATCAGCCGAACATTAAAAGGCTTCTCAACGATATATTTTGTGTTGAAAGTAAAACAGTGGGTTTTTGTTAGAAGACAAAAGTACTTAGATGGTACCCGCCCAGACGTTCCTCTTTATATTGATTAAGAAATCCAAGTCAATATTAAATTATTAATTAGGCCTAACAAGTTTGTTTATCATCTTAATTAAAAATAAAATTTGGGTTGGATTAGACCATCACTGCAAGATCTAGTCACACACAAATGAATAATAATAATAATAAATTTTATTCGAAATTCATGACAGACAACCTTGTAGTGGATCAAGCATTAACCATTTTTTTAATTGATTTGATATATTATTCTAATGAGAATGGTAATTAAATAAAGATTTCAATACCTTGGATCTATGACATTGTTCATGACTAAATCAGGTTGCTTCTGGTGCAGCTCCTGATTTACCTCACCCAGTTACACCTTAATTATAAGTGGTTGTTGATTAAAGACAAATTCTATACCGAATTTTTCTTGTTTAGTAATTAAAAACTTTCAATATTTTTATATGGTTTTGTATGAGCTGTAATATAAATATATAATAAAAAATATTTATTATATGTTTTATTTACTAAGAATGTATTTAATTCAGAAGTGATGCAAATCTAAAATTACCAATTCAATAAAAGTGTAAAATTCAGTTAAAAATCTTTATATTTAGTTACAGTGAAAAATATTATTTTAGTAACCACTTCCCGTGTTTAAATAGTAAAAGATAGAATTTGAAAAACGTGATTTCAGCGTTTGAGACTATTTAGTAGCACAAGCTGTAAAATTCAGATATTTTAGTAGAAATAAAAAGAATCAAATTAAAGAGAATAGTTTAAGATTCTTGGGCACTTTATCTTCAATTATTGTTTATTCTTTGGGATATACCACATGCGCAAGTGGGGAATGAACTTTATTATCGTGTCTCTCACTACACTCTTTCTTATCCTACTCCTATCATTCAATGACAAACCTCGCTCGATATCTAGCCGTACATTCTCAATCATGGATCTGATAATCTTACATTCGCGAGTCACTAAACTTTTGCGAAGAAAACGATGCTTACCTGCGACTTGTCTGTCCAATAGGACAAAGCCACGTACTCACAAAAAAAAAAGGGGTAAAACATGCCGTTTCCCGTATCCCACCTGCCGAGAGAAACGTTTCAATTTTAATTCAAAGCTATGGGCGTGCTAGTAAAATTGGAAATCCGAATAAGTTTAGAAATTTCCTGAAAATATAATATAAAATTAAAATCAAAAAAGAAAAAAAATGATGTTTTGGAATTAATTTTTTTAATAAAATAAATAAATAAATCACTGATTTATTAAAAAAAACCGTGTATGGATGACAAAACAACTTCATGTGAAAAATAAATAAAAACTATAAAAATTAAAAATGAGCAGACAATTACTAGAAGTGAACCTCTCTCCCATATATAACGAATAAATGGATTAGAAAAAAAACATAAAAAAAATATACAAATAAGTTGACAAAATTTCACGTAACAAGAGGCATGTGCAAATTATAGAGTGGAGTGGATCACTCCATAAAAAGATGTGAAATTAAAATGTCAATAAAATCTAATGTTTAAAAACTTTAAAAAAACATTTAAGGTTTTGAAGTAAATCTCTTCCAAAAAAGTTGTTGTGAGTCTTATATTATCATAAATAAATGCAATTGCTGTAGGTAGGGAAATTAATGTTGAATGAAATGTCAATAAATTTAAAATAATAATTAATATAAAAAATAAAAGAAAAACAGTCAGGTAAGCATTGATTTATCGTTATTATGTACATAAATAGAATCCTATCATTCTTAGTATGATTGATTGATATACATACAAATCTAAACACTATTACATGAATCCAAATAGTTTTTTTTAATAATAAAAATAGTGAAATTTTTGTGATTTATCATTTTTTTAAAATTTTCAACTTTAAATGAGAGGCCTTTCAATCAATCAAATCGAAACATTTAGAGATAATTTTAAATTTGATTGGTTATCAGACATGAACTTTGACAAGAAAGCAAATATTATAATATATATATAATAAAAAAAAATTAAATTGAATTTCATGTGAATAAATGAGAGAAGTCCCTAGTGATGGCAATAATAACCAAACCGACCAGTTCGGTCCTGTCCGATTTGATCCGAGTTTGATAGGTAAAAACCCAATTTAACCAAGTTTCAGGTCGGATCTGGTAAAACTCGACTAATATTGAGCCGGTGCAGGTGCGGGCATGGGATTTCTGATACTTGAACCTGACCCGAAATTCAATTAACAAATATATTTAATTATATATATTCAAATTTTTTTTGTTAGGCTTTTTTAAATTCCTATTATATGTTGTTGAATTTGTCTATTTTGTGTTGTTTTGAATATTTATTTTCAATTTCTACTCCATGATGTTCATTCAAGCAAATAAAACTATGATTTTGAATTGACATTTTTAATTTTTACTTTGTATTTTAATTTTATTTTAAATATTTTTAAATAGGGTCACAGTGGGGCAGGTACTCCATGGGTACCCGATTACGGATTACCCGTCAGGTGTGGGTGTGATTTGGGGTTTTGAAAACCCATCGGGTTCGGGTATGAGGTGGGGTATCGGGTGCAGGTGTCTGCACCCGTCCCTCCTTTCTAAAATCAAAACTATAATTGAAATGCATGTGAAGGTAATTTTTTCATTTGGCATAAATAGGAATATATGTAAAGTTACACACATTTTCAATTTTACCCTTACTTACTTTAATCAATAAAACTAAGAAAAAAACTAAAAACCATATAAAAAGTCAAAATTACACCACCAAATCCTATAAGATCATATGAACTCATTAAAAATCATTATTTAACAAAAACAAGTATCCCGAACAAAAAAACATTAAAAAAGTAAAAAAAAAAATTAAAAAATATCCAAAAAGTGATCCATCTTACGCTAGGGTTTTGGAAAAGAAAGAAAAACGGAGGAGTATTGCTTTAGGATTAAAAAAAATAAAAATAAAAATAAAAATAAAAAAGATTTTTACTTAAACTTGAGATAGTATTGAAATTTCATTTGTTTTACATTTTCACAGCTAATGTGTAATCTTTTTTAGACCATTCTCCTTAATAATTTTTTATGGTAAAAAAAAAATAATTATATGAAAACTGTTATTTTGCATAATTCATATTAAAACCAAACCTATGAAAGACTTTTACCAGCTTTAGTTTTTCCTTCAAAATTGTTGTTTTTCCACAAACCAAACAGCCAGTAGTTCTAGTGTTTATTTATCAAAAAATAAAAATAAAACCGAAGAATTCAGATATTAGCTAAAATTCTATGAGCTCAAAATTAACTTTAAAAGTGAGAAAAGTGAGTTGTATAAAGTGGCTCCCTACCCTCAACTTAAGTAATGAACTTTCACTTTTCGTATTTTAGGACAAAAGAACATAAGCAGTGTAACTTTCTCCTATTTCTCCACGTTTACCCAAAATGAACTCTCTTGCTGTTGAGATGATTATAAACTAAATTTAGGAATGAATAATTGGGCATTTTTATTAATGAAATTTCAATATATTATATATTTATCGTGGAATCGGGTTTCACCAAGAAAAAACCGTTTCTCTTCTCAGAATAGACAAAAAACATTGAAATAAATGAAAGGTTTTTTTGACTTTTAAACAAAGGCCTATAAATGAATGAGACTCATGCTTGCAAGTTTTTCAAACCCTTTTTCCTTCAATCTCTCCATCTCTTGCTTTCAAGTTTTTCAAAGCCTTTTCCTTCAATTTCTCTTTCTCTCTTGCTTGCTTTGAACTCTGTCTCTCTCTGTCTTTGTGAAATGGCTGTTGTTCTCCTCCATTTGGTAATTTTGATGAAGCTCTTCATGTTATCTTGTGGTGAGTTCCAAAGGTTTGATGAGAAGATAAAGAGTGATGGATCTTTGAGTATCTTTGTTGTTGGAGATTGGGGAAGGAATGGTAACTATAACCAATCTCAAGTTGCAACTCAGGTTCAACTTCTTTTAACTCCTCCTTATCTTGCTTTAATTTAATTATATATAAATCCATGCATATGAAAAAGATTAAAACAAAACAAAACAAAAGATGGAGCTTTATAGTTAATTTCATGTATTAATTAAAAGTTTTGAGGAAGAAGTCATGCTAAACTATCAAAAATGGTTGGTATTGGTATTTGTTTTATGCTTTGTTTTGATTATAATTAATTAACATGAAAAGAGAGAAATATAGAAGAAGGTTAAAAAGAAAGAAAGAAAGGGAGGTATTAATGAGGATGTGTGAAGACTAAAGAAAGAGAACAAGAATTTGTTGTCATGCATGACTCATATGGGATAAAAACTAAAAAGTGTGCTTCTGGCACTTCTTAAGGAACGTGTGGTCTGTATGGACTTGGAAAGTAGGTTGGGTTGCATCACATTTTGTGCACCAAGGAATCGTTTTCTCTTGTCTTTTAATATCCACCTCATGAATTAATTAGAAATGTTTCCTTATGGAATAAAACTACTAATAATAGATTATTATATTTTAAAACAAGACATATGAAGTGTGTTTAATTGGAATGAATGTAAAATGATGAACAGATGGGAAAGATTGGAGAGGAGTTGGGTATAGACTTTGTGATATCCACAGGAGATAATTTCTATGAGGATGGATTACAAGGAGTTTATGATAACCAATTTCAGCAATCCTTTACTGACATTTACACTGCCAAGTCCTTGCAAAAACAGTGGTATAGTGGTAAGAAAAGGTGACAAATAGCATGTTTTATGGTTATGTAATTTAATATTTTTTTTCACACTTAAAATTTCCCTTTTTTTTATATGTATTTGTTTAGCTTTGGTGTTCATTATGATTTTTTTATTTTTATTTTTCATATGTTTGTGTAGTTTTGGGAAATCATGATTATCGAGGAGATGTTTTAGCTCAATTGAGTCCAATTCTTCAAAAATTTGATAGCAAATGGTTTTGTATGAGATCTTTCATTGTTAATACAGGTAATAATTATAATAAATTTTAGTTTTTATTAATTTGATTGAATTAAATGTAAAAGTTGTTTTTTTTAATCTTATTTTATGTAATTTTTTTTAAAATAAAAATAAAAATAAAAATAAAATCAGAGAATGTGGATTTCTTCTTTGTGGATACAACTCCATTTGAGAGGAAATATTGGACTCACCCTAAAGATCATCACTATGATTGGAGGAATGTGGAACCTCGTGATCAATACATTGAAAATCTCTTGAAGGTATGATAGTTTTAAAAGCCCAAACTATAAATATGTATGTATATATATTAAAAACAAGAAAAGAAAATAAAAAAAACAAAGGAAAATGATAATGTTTAGGACTTGGACTTGGCGCTGAAAGAATCAAGGGCACCATGGAAGTTTGTTGTTGGACATCATACAATGAGAAGTGTAAGTGACCATGGAGATACACAAGAGCTCCTGCAAGAGCTGCTTCCAACTCTAAAGGTATTTACATTTCAATATAAGATCTCTCCATATGCCATATTTAAGATTTTAATGGAAAATAAATAAATTATCATTTTCAGGCTAATGATGTCGATCTTTATATCAACGGGCATGACCATTGCCTTGAACACATTAGCAGCCGTGACAGGTGAGCGTAAATTTTCGATATGAATATATAGGTTTGGATCTCTTCATTGACTGATCCTAAGTGATCGAATCATGTAAATCTCTGTGTTTGTTGTAGTCCGATCCAATATTTCACTAGCGGTGGGGGATCGAAGGCATGGAGAGGTAAGTTCACACCAAATGCCGATAAACTGAGGTTCTTCTATGATGGTCAAGGATTCATGTCCATGAAGATAACTAGTACAAGTGTGGATTTGGTGTTCTATGACATCTTTGGCACAAATTTGTATCAATGGAGCATGAACAAGCAACTTCTCACAGTCATGTAGACACCATATTTAATAAGATGAATAAGAGACACTGGTTTCTTATGGATCATGTTAAAGAGTACTTTTGTCACATAAACCATATTGCCTAATATTCATAAGATTTGCAAATCATTGGATGAACAACTCAATGAAAGCCAGAGTAAAATGAATATTAATTGAGAATGAATGGTTTGGTTTTAAACTCTTGTGAAAAATGACATGAATAGGGAGAGGAAAGACATGTAAAGAGATTCAGACAATGGTCACTACGGTACCTCTCGCACATGGTCCGCTCCAGCATCTGCTCATTCACCCTTGTATATGAGCCATATACAACACATGGTGGAACCACCACTCGGGACAATGTTGCCGTATAGATCCTTCCTGATATCAACGTCGCATTTCATGATAGAGTTGTAAGTAGTCTCATGAATGCTTGCGGCTTCCATCCCGATCATCATTGGTTGGAAAAGAACTTCAGGTCAACGGAACCTCTCAGCACCAATGGTGATCACCTGAAGTTCATAGCTCTTCTCAACTGATGAGCTGGCCTTCGCCATCTCCAGCTCCTACTCATAATCAAGAGCAATGTATGCAAGTTTTTCTTTAATATCCCTCACGATTTCACGCTCCGCTGTGGTGGTGAAAGAGTAACCACGTTCAGTGAGAATTTTCATGAGAGCATCAGTCAAGTCAAGCCCGGCAAGGTCCAAACGAAGGACTGCATGTGGAAGTGCATATCCTTCGTAAATAGGGACTGTATGGACGACACCGTCCCCGGAATATCTAGCACAACACCTGAACAAGTGCCCACCTGAAGGCAAAGAGATGCATAATGAATCAGTCGCATCAATGCTATAAAATTCATGTCATTATTCATTGTCTTTTCAAAAAGTCATTATTCATTGTGAACCAACACGGCACTCCTCATTCACCAACACTTGAAGTTACATACAAAAGATATACATGATCGTATAGTCAGCTAAATTATGTACATAATCAGACACTGTTTATATACAAAACCATGACATATACAATCCTAACAAAACAGTTCAGGGTTGCTCTCACAGAACATATACAAGCCTAGCAAGAGAGTGAACAAATGGTTCACAAAAATCATATAATTGGCTGGGATATACTTCAATCAATAACAGCTTAAAGCATTATCTTTTAGTTAAATTGAGAACCATTAATCACTAAATCTACACTCCAACAAATGTATAAGAACTTTTCAGAAGATAAACATATCTTCTCCATGGGATGTCATCCCAGTTATTCACAATACCATGTTCAATAGGATATTTCAAAGTTAGGATGCCACGCTTGGATTGAGCTTCATCTCCAACATACGCATCCTTTTGACTCATGCCAACCATAACACCAGTGTGTCTAGGACGGCCAACTATACTGGGGAAAACAGCCCTTGGAGCATCATCTCCAGCAAATCCAGACTAGAACAAACAGAACATGATAACAAATCACATTGTTGTAATAAATTCATGCTTTAGTGAAATTTTTAAGATGGTATGTCTATTCTTCAAATAGACATACCTTAACCATTCCGGTTTCATTGTCACACACAAGAGGCTGAATATCTTCAGAGTCAGCCATCTTCTATCTTTATGAAAAATAATAATAAAAAAAATGCTACTTTCAGAAGCAGAGAGTAGAGGAGATATCACATGACACACAAGAAAACACAGGTAAAGCTAAATTTATTTGAAGAGTGATAAATCTACAAGATTTATTCAGGAGCAACATATAAGATTGTAACAGAAATGCGGTTTATTAGATTCCTAAACTGCTACTAGCACATCAGCTTCCTCAAATTAACAAATGGTGAATTTGAACAAATAATCTTATTTATCTTATGAAGATCTCCAATCCAAGGACATATGCATTACAAGAAAAGAAGGCACCACAATGACATACCCTGGTGTTTCAATCATCAAACATATTAAACAAAAATGACATTTATATTATAAATTTCTATGCAAATCCATCAACCACACACTCAATCAATGAACTAAAGAATGCATATTTAAAAAAGAAAAATCTCATCATAATTTACAGCAAACCTAGTGATTAAAGAAATCATACAATACAAGTGTTCCTCAAAAGCAAGAGTATGGAACCTTAGATTTCAGCAGCCGTGGTGGAGTTGTAGCTTGGGAATGGCGCTCTGTTATTCCGGGGTTCTCTGTTGGTTCTGGTCTGGATTCCTGTTTGTTTGGCGGTATTTTGCAAATAAAAACGACCCGAAACGAGTGGAACCCCGGCTCACTCGCCGCCCGGATTTATCAAACCCCAAGCCCGGTTTTTTATTTTATTTATTTATTTTATTTCTGTGATATTTTTTCCCTGATCTATGACCATTTGTCCTATTAAACTAAAGATAAATCCAGTATTTTACCTCATGTTCTGCTGAGAAAATAGATTGCTACTTCAAGTCTATGCATAGAGTAAGAATTACGGTCATCTGACACGTAACCACATTTATAAAAATCAACTCAATAAAAGCTATATATTACATGCATATCCTCCTAACCACAACATATCTAAACATAACTTCAGATGGCTCTTCATACTTGCAGTTCCTGAAACCAACTTCGTTCCATTATATTACTCGCATGATATTCAGTGTTAAGCATTACCTGAATATCGCAACCTGTATCAATGACTCGCAGTTCCTGTAGATTATTGAGCAAATTTGTGTTTTCAATAACTTGCCATTCTATATATGCTCTCATATCCTGGAAGATTAAAATGGAGCCAGTTCAGCAACAAGCACAGCAAAAATGAAACTATAAAAATTCCAGACTACAAAAATAGAAAAGATGGGGTCCTTCCTAAGTCTCAATTTCAACAACAAGAATAAAAAAAAAAAAACAGACAAAAGGAGTGTTTGAGCAACTCCTCTCCCCTGCTTCCAGCTCTTTACAGTTGTTGTGCCAGACTTGTTTTGGGTTTTGTAGGCTGTTCTTCCGGGCTTGCACTCCAATGAAGGAACACAAACTCATCAGCATATCCTCTTTGGTTTTCTCTATGTATCCATCTATTTAGAAGCAGTGGTTGCAGCTTTGCTAGTCACTTTCTTCTTAGAAATTCCACCCTGCTGGTCTTCCTTACCATTTGGTAGCCTTACACCAGTACTGAGACCATTGTCCAAGCTCCCATTGCAATCCAATCTAGTCTCTGGATCATCAGTTTTATTCCTCGGAGATGCATTGTTGTTTATGTGATGCTTATCCACACCATTCTCATGTTCAGTCGTCTCTGGAGCGCAGCTAGTTTCATGTGATGCTGGTGGTAGAGGCGGTTCAGCAATAGGTGATGGGGGGGAATGGCCAGACCCAGATGGAGGGAGGAAGACTCCAGTGCCAGGAACTGGTAGTCGAGGAGAAGGGTGTCGTTGTGTAGCTGCCCCTGTCCACCCTGCTGATGCTACTGGCACTGGGATGGGTGTAGGATAAGTCACACTTGTAGGGGCGACTGGCGCAGGGGGTACAAACATTGGTTGAATCCCATTTGGAGGAGGCAAGTGTTGAGGCCTGATTGATGGAGCAGACAGAACACCAGTAGATGGAGCAACTCCAAAGTGTTTGGGACCCAGTGAATGACGAGGGAGCCCAGGAGATCTAATTGGAGGTGGTCCCCAGTGAGAAGGTGGAGGTGTAGCAGATGGAGGGAAGCGGGGAAGATCAGATGGAAGATTCTTCCTTGGTTGAGACTTTCCGAATGTCAGTAGGATTCGGTGTTTGCGAATCGACGGGATGGCATGCCTTGCCAGATCGGCACTTTTACCTTGCATCACAAGCAGATCCCTGCCATCATGGAAGACAACAAGGTAGACAGTAAACAATTGATGGGGTGCAGAAAGATCGTAAAAAAATCATCAACTGATGACAATGAGGTTCTGATAAATGAATTCTTTGGCACTTCACCTATAATAATCATACCATCTCTGTAATACAGTCAGGTAGATTAACCAAGAGAAGGAAAACAAATAACAGTGCAATGATATCATGGTTGATTTACTTAATATCATAGCAATAGCCCGAGATAACTTTCTTAAACCAATCATAAGATGCAAAATAAGAGAAGAATAAGGCAAGGGACCAATAACCTACCAGCAGTTTCTCTTGCACCTTATCATTTTAATGAAAATTTCTGAATTTTGAATACTTTATTTCAATTTTGACACAGAATATAAAAATCGGGTCTGTTTCAATCTAGATGAAAACAAAAATTTAAAACAAGGTTATAACGTGACCCTCATAAACAAGAGTACAAGAACAAATAAAGACAGGTTGCAGCCAAGTCCAAAAGAAAGTTAACATGGCTAATGTTAACTTTCAAAATAAACCTCGAATTGTTCCTAACTCGAATTACCTAGTTGAGGGTGTGGGCATCCATTTCAAAATAAGACTCTACTATCCGCATACAAGCGCATCAACTAGCTACAAGATCATACAGTCAAGGGACCCGGAATAATCTTATATTATCAAAATCATAGCGAAATTTCTCCAGATAGAAACAAGAATAGCGAAAAAACAAACATAACAAGTGAGTTAAGAAAAAAACATACCCTGGTGAGAGTGATAACTTGAGAGAACCTCTATATTCTCCCCGAGGATCAGCCACAATAGCTCGACCTAAGACCATGTCACAGGATGTTAAGAATAAACTACTAACAGGCCTACCGAACCAAGATGGCCACAGGTGAGGATGTGAGTGATCTCCCTACACAAGAAAACCAAAAATACAGGTCTATATTAGTTTAGTTACAATGCGGATGTGACCACAGTCATTATGGAAGTCACCCACCTCATGGAAAAAGTCAATAACACAAAAATCAGGTTTAACAGCCAAAATTTGCAGCTGAACTGCTCGATCCAAAACATCTTGGAGTAACTCAGGAATGTCCTCAACCTTCCCATCTGAAAATTAAGATTTAGGATCCAAAAAACTTAAACAAAGCACAGAGACATCAAAAAGAGCCATCAGCCAGGCTATAGAAGCTTACCTCTTGAGGTTCCAGATGTATTTTCATCTTCTAGAGGGCCTTCGGCAACTGGCACACCCAATTGAATAATTTCCCTTCCGTGCCCCTTCATCGGCCTCTTATATAGGGCAAATGTTGGCCCTGATTTTTAGCAATCCACAGTCAATAGGAATATCCCAATAAATATGAGAAGTGGAAATTATGTATAACTTCATAACAAGGTAAAGAATTAAGAATTTTCTACTAAACAAGCAAACTTTTATATACAAGGCATGATAAGACATGAAAGAGAACACAGCACTAGCATGCCAAATCATACTTCTGACAGTCATGACAAGCCTAAACAACTACTTGAATGGCGGTCTGCAATATTATGCTATCCAGCTATTTGGTAAATATAAATTCCTTCAATACAAAGTAGAAATAAGTTAACTATACTGATATAACTCTGCGCGATACTCTCCCCCAATAAATGATGCCATGAACAACAAAATCATCTTCAAAGTTAATCTACAAAGCAATACAGAGAAGCAAGCCACTTAGTCACTGTTTTGATTCAAAGGGTATGAAGAGCAAAATCTATCATATATAGCTTAATGACACTATGTCAGTTCGAGATAATATTCTCACATTACTGCATATTACAAGATAATTCTTTTAGATTACCACAATTAGAACTGTAACATTGGTAATATTGATGGTAATATGAAATTATTAACAATAAAATATTACCAAAAAATTTAATAATCACATTACTATCAAAATAGGTGTCTATCTTAGATTTCATGGTGGTAATCTAAACTAAAATTTTTAAATAATTTTACCCTTGCATTTGCCATAAAATGTAATTTTAAATGAAAATATGGTGAGAAATTATTAATTATCATAAAATAGACAATTTTGCCTTCATCCTTATGACGTTGTACTTATAATTTTTAAAGGATTTTGCTCTCAGCCAATAGAAGTTACCCATGAGCCTATACTTTTGTTTTATGCATATTCATTTTTATATTAAATATTTTATTGGACATACTTAGCAAGGAATGGAATTTTTTTTTGCAAAATTTAGCGAATAATTATCATTTTAAATTTACATTTTATTACTTATTGTACTCATATTTTAATAATTATGTGTATTGACTATGTTATAGTTGATATATATTAAATTTGCTTTGTAATTTTAATTACTATGTTCTATTTCTATTTTAAATTTGCTGAAAATTTTAAGTTCAGGGGTATTTTGGTAATTTTGACACCATACCACATTGATTATTATGATTAACCAAATACAATAATGAAATATTACTAGTAATATGAGTTCCCAACCAAGTATGGCTATATCAAATTGTTGTAATATTTCCAGACACACAATATTCCCAACCTTATTAAGGTGATAATCTCATTATGTAATAATATATTATTACCATGAACCAAATTACCCCTATAAATTTTATTAAAACACATTTCAAAATGGTAGCCGTACAAAAACATCATTGTGCTAGCATATATACAAGCTCTTGAGAGTGAGCCATCTATGACAATAGAGATTTACGTTCATATCAATAACTTCTAAACTATGGCAATTATCTCAACACATGGCCAACTTAATGTTCAATTGATGATATCACATTTTAGATGCCATCTATATTCTCATGATGGAAATCCTAGAAAACGATATCTGATTGTGCTGACCATCTATATGCATGATGGAAATCTTTAATGGTATACCACTGTGATGGCATACATACAGCCAGGGGAATGAAGCTAATACAAGTCAATGTAGAAACACCCATATTTTAGCTTACTCGGATACTCTCCTCTGCGACCTGCAGCTCGCAGGTCATTAGCCAAAGAAACAAGTTTGGAAACCTCCGAACTATCAAACAGTTGGTCATACAACTTTAGACCTTCAACCACATTTACCTACAAAATAATGAACAAACTCTCCCAGTGTTAGACTGCTATATCAGATCAGGATTATAAGGCAACTTCAATTTCAACATTGAAGGAACATGTACGTTGAAAAGATATATGTCCATTAAAACCAAGAGAGAGCATACCATCCTCCCATCATTTGTTTCATTTGCCACAAATGTTTTGGGAACTGAACTTTGAGTCTGCTTCTCATCTTGAGCTGGAATTTTATCATCAACATCTTGCAGATTAGCCTCATTGCTCACCCCTGAGTACAACAAAAATACTTTCAATTTCAGACCTCTAGTCTAGGAAGTGAATTTTTCTGCAGTGAACTGAATTCCAATACAAAGAGGTATTTGTAAGGAAACTGTACTTACATTCGGAACAAAAGACAGGTAAGCAACAATAGAAAAGGGCACATTGATCAAAGGGTAACAATCAACACAACAGTATATTAGATAACTCCTAGACCAAAAGGGGATAAGATTCTGCACCATTTTACATCAACTTTGAAACTCATACAGATCTAAATCTTTGACAAAACAATGTCAAAGCCAAGAAAATAAATCATACTGACCGAAAAAAAAAAAGGAAAGAAAAACAGCGTTTCAACATTGCGCATGGTAAAAGATTCAGCATCTTTCAGATTAATTTGAAGATGTAACCTCGCAACTACCTCAAAAAATCATTCTAAGCACAAATTCATAACAGTGAATGCAATTTTTCTCTTTAACCAAAGTAAAAATATTCTCTGCAGTGATCAGCCAAAAGCTCACCAGTTAGGTGCGGTTTATTATGATCATCCTTGATGGCAGGCTCCAACTTACCACACTCAGTTCCAAGCGGGAGTTGTCCATCCTTTGTGCTGTGATTTGCCTCAGAAGTATGACTATCATCAATTCCTGCATGTTGACAAATGCATCAACCTATCTATGTTCCTTTGAGTAACTTATTAAGAAGAGATATCTATTAAGCACAATCTTATCCATCATACACTGACTGACAAATGAGACACCAGATACAAACAGGTTATGTAAAGCCACCAAACCATTCAGATGTTCACAGAACCCTAACGCATCATGACTGGTGCATTGAATAGGATGATGAACCATAAAAGATTTGAACAGAAACTAAAGATTTTATCAGCTATTCTCTTACTCGACCTTTTGATGTGTCTGCTTTCCTTTATGGGCTATTGTAGTCAAGAAAACAAAAAAAAAAGGAGTTTTTAATTTATCATCTTGAATTCACATTCAAAGAACATCTTAACCAGATACTAAAGATAACCAAACAAAAGCATAAAAAGAGTTCTCTAACATCAATAACAGCATTCAGTGATACGTCATTAAATACATACTAGATTCAATATAAACTTGGTCCATATTCACTATCAACAATAGGCTTCCATGTTCTCATATTTACTTACCAATTTTATTAGCCATTCTCTTATGGTTACGTTCCCACAATAAATGGCCAACATCAGTCAAGCGGTTATTCCTATTAATATGAATCACCTAACTCATGGAATAAATACAACACTTAAAAAACAAATAAAAGTTTGCTGAATAAATCTCTCTAGCCATAATACCCTAAAGTTTGTATATGGTAGCAGCAATTAATATATTTACTGCCTTATGCATATGCATGCTTCTAACAAAGGATAGATAAAGAACATAAAACAACAAAACCACGTTACCATGCTCATCATTCACCTACACAACATTGCAGTTTGCATCCACACACCAGAATAAGGTGGCAGCGATTGACAGCACACCTTTACACGTAAAATTTTTATTTTCAATGAAAATCTCAAGACAACGTGTAATAAAAGCGATCATAATCCATTCCATGAGCAGAAGTTACTTGGTTTAGAACACTATGATGGAAATAGAAAGGCAAGCAGTTTCATAAACGTTTAGTTAATAAAACCCAAACAATTATTTGTATACCTTCATTTTCCTCTGCAACCACAGAACCCTTCACTTCCAATAGGTGAGTTTCTCCCTTCTGCTTCCCCTCCTCACTCTTCTCCACCTTTTCTTCTCCTTTATCCCTATCACCAGGTGATGACGCTGAAGAGTTATAATTCTCTCTGACATTGTCAAACCGATGAAGTTGCCGATGTCCGAAGCTTGGCCTTCTAAAATCCTTCTCAACTACTTTAGGTGGCTCAAAATGCCTCTGCTGGTGCTTCCTCCAGGAAGCATGTTGCAAAGCATTTACAACATCTGCTATTGAGTAATAATGCTGCATGTGAAGCACTGGTGTCCAATTGTACCTCCGATGATGGATGGCACCAAAAACATGGTCATACTCCCCGGGCTCGCCTGTGGCCCTAATATGGTGAACCAAAACATCAATGATAGCATTTGCGGCAGCAAACTCACAACGGAGCCACGACATAAACGCCTCTCGTTCAGCAGCAAATCCCCATTGCTGTCCCGAGTGCAAATCCCCACCCCCCGGGAACTGCATTTTCTCAGAAGGCACAGCCGTCGTGTTTCCCGAAGGCGCAGCCATTACCACTGCTCTCACTTACTACACTCCATCTCAAGATCCAACAATTCCAGTTGATAAAAATACTGAAAAACCGATCGAAACTCTCAAAGATGATCCCAGGAAATCAACGGATAAGCTTCGTTGTAAAAAAGTTAAGTTAAAAAAATCAATTTTTAATAAAGCAACGAGTAATCTAAGAAACTGCAAATTACAATTGGTCTAAACTTGCTGTAGCAAATGATTTCAACCAAGAAATCCAAGAAAAAACAATCAGAACAAACCAAAGAACACCAGGATTTTAACAGATAAATATAAATAAACGATCAGACTCCAGATCAAAATCCAAGAAGCATAATCTCACGCAATGCAGGTATAATTCAGACTATCAGAACCGATCAAACACAGATCACGACGATAAAAAAGAACAAGAACACGGAAACCAACCAACAGAGGTCGAATAGCAACGATCTGAGAGCAGCACGGATTCAAGCCTCAGCAAGCGATATACATCAGCAGAGAGGCTGAATCAATGAGCCAAAACACGAGATCGATCGATCTGGAGCTCGATTTAAAGATCTCAAGCGATCAGAGACCAGATCGAGGGGGCGAGAGACGGAAGTTGGGATCTAGGGTTTGGGGAGGGATTAGAGAGTGGCTTGGAGAGCACGCATCCGCTGCCGCGGCGATGACTGCTGGTGAGAGAGAGAGAGAGAGAACCGGGCTTTTGGAGGGTGGGGGGACCTGGGAGGAAGATTCGTTGATATTTAGGGGTATTTATGGAATTTCACATGGATTTAGCTCGTGTGTACGTTAGCGTGTACATTTGATCTCGGGAATTACAACGATTCTGGCCGTCAGATCTGATCTTGGTGCTGATCTCATCGGAGTTGATGATCTCGAGATAATGGTTTTGCTTTGAGATAGGGACAGATGTAGATTTACGGTGGATTGGGGGTCGTAGGGGGAAAGATTTGTTAGGTAGCGCATGGGTGAACTGAATCTTGGGATTGAGTAGTGCTCTGATCTAATTTAGTACTGAACTAAATTGGAGAAATATGGATTATTTGTTTATTTTTAAGTTTTTTCTTAATATATGATAATTATTTATTTCCACATGTTATGTATATTAGAATTTATTTATTTATTTTATTTTTGTTATTTTAGATCTAGTTTGTGGGAATATATGTGTAATATTGAATTGGATTATATTTTAATAATATGATTATTTATTTATAAATAATTTACATATTGAATAATATTATTAAAAATTATTTTTCACTGAGCATGAATGACTCACTTGTAGAAATTTCATTTATTTACATATAAAAATTACGACCATGATAGAATTTAGCCATAATATTTAATATTTATTCGGATAATAATAATTAGGTATTATCTAAATAATAAAAAAATTAATAAAAAAAAATCTTAATATCAAGTGTAGATTTTAAATTTTAAATCTGTTAAAATGGGTTTTTAAAAGATTTTTTTTAATCCAATGAGCCGTATTCATTCCCTATATATGTAGATTTTTATTATCTTATGTAACGTTTAGTCAAAATAATAAGTTTCTAAAATATTAATAATAATTTTTTTTAATAAAATTTTTATTAAACGGGATGTCCAACTGTGAAAAAAAAAAAGAAAATATATGTAAAGGCTGTAAAAAAAATCTCTATCATAATGGGATACCTTCCCGTAAAAAATCTAGTAGTTATTTTATTTAAATTAATTATATATATGATATAAGTTATAAATTATATTTTAAATCAATCTATGATAAAAGAAAATTAATAATTATAACCTAAAGTAAAATGAAAAAGAGGAGATTTTTATTATATATTAATATTTCCGAAAAGTAAGAGGGCGGCATGGAAAGGATAGCTCTTTTAATGACTCCATTTAATAGAGATAAGAGATAAGACACATCTCGAGGTATGTAGTTGGGAGCAGAATAACCGCACAATTGCATCGAGATGAGAAAAGAGATCATATCTCGAGGTAACTCAGACACACGGAGCCAGTCAAATGGAAAGCATAGTTGAAAGTTCGTTAGGATCCGAGTGACGATTGAATACATTAGAAATGAAACCGATTGGACGCGAATTCAATTGACCGGTTGGAAGTGTAAAGCACGCTTTGACTTATAAGTCCTTTTTTTTAATTTTTGGTCGGTTGATATTTATTTTTATTTTAGAGTTTTGTCCTTGTAGATCTTCAATTGTCAATGTTCTTGGTTGTATCTAGAGCTTTGATTTTTCAACTTTATATTCCCATTTTTCCTCTGATAGCAACAATATAACAAAGTTATTTATATAATATATAAATAAACAATGAAAATCCAAAGCTTGCAAACAATGTACATTGTTAAGAACAGCATGCATTATGCAATGTATCAAGATCTATAGATTGTTCTATGCATAAACAAGAATCAATGTATCAAATTGCAGACTGCTTCTTGTTGCCGTACTTTTGCCGGCCTCGACGGCCAGCTCGGACATGCTCAATTCCATGGTGATCAGTAATGCATTCCGGCAGAGGCTTAGAGTACCTCACAACATCGTAACAATATGAATAAGTCATGTATTTCCTTCGGAAACTCTCCATCTTTAATTTTTCATCAAATGATACTGTCATTGTACCAAAACCATCACTGTAGAAATCATCACAAGCAGATGAGTGATCAGTAGGGTCTACAACACAACCTTGTAGTATGAGATTGGCAAATTCCGCGACGTAAGGGGCGTATTTGTAATTGACCTTGTATCGACCACCGCCGGTGGCCCAAGTTGAACCATCCCAAATGGTGACATATAAAGACATTGGTTTGGATGGAAAGGCACCACCAATGTATTGGTTTTTCACCACCTCTCTGATTGGAACCTTGTCAATGTAAAATCTGCAAAAAAAAGTAACATTAAAACTGATGAATTGGATTGTTAAGTTTCAGGAATTCAACTCCATAAGATAAAAATATGCATTGGTACATAAGTTTTTCTGATGATTATATTCATGAAGAGAAGGAGACAGATTAGCATATAATTACTAATTATATATATATTTCAGATCATTGAAGAGAATGTGTAGAGTTTGACAGAGTGATTACTTACATGATTCTATCAGAAGTCCATAGGATGGAATAGTTATGGAAATTATGGGTTGGATTAAACCAGAGGTTGTACCTCTCCTCTCTTCCTATTGCAGTGCTGCCATTGCCATAAACATTGGTTTGCACCCTCCATTCTCTCCCTCTCACATTACCTAAGAACTCGAAATCGAGCTCATCATGCGTCTTCTCAAACACATCTCCGTTTGACATCTGCGCCAATATTCGGTTGAACATCATCATGGAGATTAACTATAAATATAATTCAAGTATATGTCTTACAAACAAGTGAGTTGCATGGGACAACATTGAGAAATCAAATGACTGTTGTAATATGGTTGTGAAAGCATTCCTAATAATAGTAAACAAATGCTGGAATTAATAATTAGAGAAGAGATCAAATTCAATAAAATACAAGTGAAGATCATCATCCAAATTGCTAGCATGGATGAAGAATTGGAAACTCACATAGAAGGCTACAACAACACCAGCAGTGTAGTGAGAAGGGAGCTTAATGGAAGCACTGAAGAAGCCATGAAGAAAGAGATCCTGGGAAGCAAAACCAGCACCTTGAGCATCACAGAAGAAACAGAAAACCAATCAGACAAAAAATCTAAACAAAATAAAAAACATTTAGAAATAAAAAATTAAAGAGAAGCAGAGAAAACAGAGGTAACCAGTCCTCTCATCAAGAGAGATGTGAACAGTGTTGCCATTACTGAGGAGCATCAAGTTGGTGTCTCCAAAGAGCTGTGTGTATCCTTCTTCAAAGGACAGCGTTGGGAAGTCTTGGATTAAAATGCTGGCTTTGGTTCCATTGGAGGTGAGAAACAGAGCAAACAAGATGGTCAGCAGTAGCAGAGATGCCATGGAACTCATTTCTCTGTCTCACAGACACACAAGCATACATAGTACTTATCTGATGTATATATATATTGGTAAAATAATCACAATAATAAAAAATATATAATAACAAAAAGTTCACCACTGTCTTCTCACTTCCACACAAGTGTTGTTCTTTCCCATGTGAGAAGGAGAGCTACAAGTGGCAAAGCTTGTGTGGAGGGTATGGTAGCATTGTCAATCACGCAAAGGTTTGCAACTTGACTTCCAAGAAAAAGATAAGGAAGTGGTGATAATGAGGACAATAGAAAAGAGATGGCACAGTTCTAATCCTTTTTAGGGCTTTCAACGTAGTGGTCAAAGGACACTGATAAAAGAATAAAAGAATCACAAAACATTAAGTAGTGGGAGTGCGGAAAGGTGTTTTGCAAGTTGATCATGTGAAGAATTCATCAGCAGTAGTGTTTGTCACCATTTGGGCATGCATCAGGATTTAAGTACAATGCCGTGCACTTTGTAATGAATTTGATGAATTTCAGAGGAAAAGAAACATATATACATTTTCAGAAATCACATTCAAGTACAATAATTTGTTGTTTAGTTTAAAGAATATGAGTTTCTCATGAATTATTATTTACTACAGTATACATGGTAAAGTTTAGGGCAGAAACCCAAATATGCTAACAACAAAATTTGAAATGAATCCAGACATCCGTATATAAATTTGACAATCAGAGGAGTGAATTAATCAAAGTTAATAAACAAATGCGATGCGAATTCAATCATACAAATCAGTGCAATAGATCATCACTTCCATTATTTCCCATATGATGTTTTAATCAACAACATCAAATTTCATTCTGTGATACTGCTACAAATCAGGTTCTTCAGATGGAACAAAAAACTAAAATATTAATGTCAGAGAATCAAGAAACAAGACAAAATTCAAGAAGCCATAAAAATTTGCAAAAGGAGCTACACGTAGCTAAGAAAAAAGAAAACACAAAAAGGGAGATTTGCGGGTTTGAGCGGCTAAAGTGGGCAAGGCTGTCAGCAATGCAGTTGAAAAGAAGCCATAAATATATTAATGTCAAGCAACTGAAATTAACAGAAGGCAAAGAAAATTCTCAGCTCCGAAGTTTTTTAACTGAATGGACTAATTACAAGATGCTAAACACCCATACAACAAAAGACTTGTTATTTCATTACATTTTCGAATCAAAGATTGTGGGTTCAAATCCATAGCTTGTCCAAATTTCTTAAAAAAAAAACTGCTTCAAATGGCTTAAAATGCTCAATAGAAACACAGAAAAACATCAGAGCATTTGAAATTTACCATCACCTATAACATTTACAGCAGTTAACAAACTTGTTGAGGCGACCACACTGATCATATGGACAATTGTAACTGTTGGATTTGACAACAAGACCAATTATTTTATTTATTCACAAAATGGTACCTTGAGTCTACGTAGCTTTCCACATCCCATAAGAATGAACCAAAGGTTATGGCCTCTAAAATAAGCCTTTTCAAACCTCCAAAGCTCATCTTAACAAGTTCATCCTGGGAGGAATTAACACTTCCTGGAGGTGTCATAAGAATCTCCGACTTGCCAAACAAGGCTTCAGTTTGCTTCTCTATGATGTTGAACGTCTCCTTTGACCTTATTGTGGCATACCTACGTGTAGTTTCCATATCAAATGTCATGACATAGGTCCACAACCGAGAGGGTTTGTTGCCAAAGCTTTGACTGTTGGGACTGAAGCTAGTAGATGACCATGAAGATAACTCTGGGTGAAAAATCCCAGATTGAGCAGATGGACTTGATTTACTGGGCATGGATTGTTTGAAAGCAGACTCCTCGTCCGATCCCCAAGGGAGTGCCTTCATAGACTTCTCAAGCTGGAACCTCTGATCAACTCTCTTGAGAAAATAACCAAACATGATCGATGCTGCATAGACTCGCCCAATTTGGAGTTTGTTTATGGCCACAATCATATTAGAGTCGTCCCACCCCGGACCCAGAATCTGGGTCATATAGTTTTTGATCATCTCTAAAACCTCAAAGGAATGGAGACACTCAAATTTCTTCTCCTCAGAGGGCCAATCATCAACTTTTCCAAAAGAGTCAGATGATTGGACTAATGGTGGAATCAAGAAAACATTAGCTTCCACAAACTTCTGAACAACCAAAGCATAGAGTATCTCCTCCAAAGTCCTTCTCCTTTCTTTAGCCTTCACCTCAGCAATCCTCCTAAAATTAACAAAACACCATGTCAGACTTGCCTTGTTCCTATAGCACACTCAAGAATTTAAAGAGTTTGGGAAAGTCCTAATTCCACAAGTATACAACATAAAACGTAATAAGTGCATAGTTCCAAAATTTATCAATAGTCACATTATGGGTCACAAGCAACTGAATACCACCGCTGTAGACAAAATTTCTAACTGTACCTCAAAAGAAAAACAGAAAATCCAAATGGACACTAAAACAAATAAAAAATTCCAACCAATCACTAATAAAATTGATGTTTTTCTATTTGTATTTGGAAATTCCCAACCTAAAACATACAAAGTAGAAGGGTTCATAGTTCATCAATTCACCTGCAAAACAAAAAACAATTATAGAGAAATTATCTATCTCCATATTTTTTTTTTCTTTTTTACAAAAGAGTGTGAAAGGGCAAGATAGGCACAGAAATGAGATAAACACAGAGATGCAACAGTAAAAAAAACACTCTACAGTACTGGAGCGTGGGTTTCCAACCCGCACCAGTGGTTCTCTCTGTATATAAATGCTAAAAGTAACTCAAAATCTCTCCACGTTTAATTTTTCAAGCAAGAATCATATAATGTTATAAATTATAATATCAACAGCATTGGATTTAGCAACACAAAACAAGAGATTGAAATTATATGAATTTCCATCACTCCACACCCAAAGTCTAATATACTCAAACAATGCAGGAAACTGTCTTTATTCTACTATTGTATCAAAATAAATCATTCACATATTCAAAAGGTAGTATTTTGAAACATTACCTGTATAAAACTAGGTCAGTGCCAGAGCTAGAGGATTCATCCCTGTTCTTCTCAGCTTCACGGGCTGTCCGCAGCTGCTCAAGCTGCTGATCCACGGCAGCCGAGAGCAGATGGGGATGGCTTATCAAAATCTGGGACAAGAACTGCCCAATTGGCGACTCCAACTGCAGCGGAGCTATCGGAGAGGAAGAAGATGATGCCCTGACGCGCAAACTCCTTCTCGAGTTTACCAAAACCGGATTCCTCCTCAGCTTCTGGTCCACCGAAACCAAACCACAACCCTAAACTCTCAATGAAAAGAAGTGGTTCAAAATCTCTTTTTTAAGAGCTCTTCTCGTGTTTTGAATAAAAAAAAAAAATGAAATATAATAAAAAGAAAGAATTTGAGGAATCTAACCTTGGACCAAGTGGTTGAAATTTGGGATTTTAGTCCAAGTGAAGATTTGGAGGCGAAATCACCAAATTGGCAGTAACATGGAGAAGGATTAAGCGCCAACAAGGCCTCCATGGATCGAATTCGCTCTCAAGAGTCCCCTCAGCCCTGGAATCGAATCAGAATCCTATAAATCAGAATGAGATTTTCAGAGAAACAAAAAAGCCAACCTTGGCTCCGATTTCCATCATACTCTCTAACGATTGAACAACAAAGGAGTCACTAAACGAGAATTTTGGAGAGAAATGGAGGCCAGATATGGGGATTAGGGTTAGGGCTGGGAGGTTTATCGCTTGCAATGTCCTTCGATTCAGGAGGCGGGGGAATGGTGAGGAATTTATAGTGGACCGTTGGCAGGGATCTAGACTGAAAGCTTAACCTCCACCTTCGCACTTATTTACTAAATTGCCATTTATCCTAAATTATTATATATATTTTTTTAACTCTTGCAAACACCTTAGATCAATAGTTTTTACAAACCAGTGCATTGGCAATATGCACAGTTGACTTCCTGAACTTAAGTGTTGTAGTAATAATATTTATGTATTGTTTTAACTCCATACGCTATTTATCGAGTTCGAATGGGTCCTATGTAAAAGATGCTATATTTTTTTCCTCCTGAAAATTTTTAAAATCACTTATAATACATCTTAAGAAGCTGTCGATCTATTATAACTAGTGTACCTTTTCTTTTTTTTTTTGAATAATAGATGACAAACGCCTTTTTTTTATGAATATAAATAGTACTAAACAGTACTGGAACCTGGATGTACAGTATATAAATAATATATGAATTCCGGGTGAACAATGTATGAACAATACGGGGAACAGTACTGTTGGGGGGAGAGATTTGAAACCATGACCTCCCCCTTACACTTTGATGTCATACCATTGAACTATCCAATGGTTCTAGTGTACCTTTTATATATAATTTTTTTTTCATTAAAGAAAAAATTTCACCACTCCTAAAACCAATAATACTTCATTTTCCTCTCAAACAAAAACCTACCATTCTATTTTTTTCACTTCTATGGATTACCTGCATTAATAATAATCATACAATCAATTTTATAATTATCTAAAATAATTTTTTTAAAAATATTTTTCTATCAGAATTTTTCTTTAATATAGATGTTTAAAGTTTTAAATGGATATATTGCATCATTTGTTTGTTCTTGCTGCATGATTCAAGATAACATAATTTTCTTCTTTTTTTTTACCCATATTATTATTATCATTATTAAAATAAAGTGAATTGAAAATATATCTCTTAGTTTAGGTTATTTATGTAATTTCATGTTGGGTGATATTTGTTCACAAGAAGTGTGAGTGTGTGAGAGGAGTAGTCTTGAAGCTGAGTTGGAACTTTGAGAACTTCACATTTTATTCCTCATTTTGATTCACAAACTCCAAGCCACAAATTAAGAAGGAAATTAAAAAAAACAAATTCATTTTTCCATTAATTTTTTCTTCACACACACACACATATATATATATATATAATTTTAAATTTGATATGCAATTCTTTGCCACAAATAACACAGAAATAACCTGGGAAAGAAAATAAAAAAATTTGATTAATTTTGATATAATATTAAACAGTTTCATTCAACTTTCGGATAAAGATTAGACTCTAATAATTAAAAATAAATAAATAAATAAATAAGAGAAAGAATTCCAAACCTTTTGAGGCCAAATCCATTGAAGAGGGCTGATTGCGGATATAAATGAAATTAAAACTATTTAATCAGAATTAATACTTATTATATAAATGTAATTAAAAGTTTTTGCACTCAATTTTCTTATACTGATGGGGGAAATATTTTAAAATTAAGTTTTACAAAAACCCAGTTTAACACTTTAATTTAACTTAATTTAATTAGTGTTTAACACTCAGAATAAATAGTCAATATTGGGTTAGTACAACGATTAAGATATTTATTCTCATTTGAGAAATAGTAGGTTTACTTTTCACACAACACATGCTTAACAAGGTCTCTTGTACTACACATGATACTAAGAGATTTTCCCAGAGCATAATGAAGATATATATTTATTCTCATTTTTCGAACACATGATACTAATAAAAGTGATCGGCCAACTTGTAAAAAAAAAAAGACAATAAGAATAAAGACAAAATAAACCATTATTTTTTTAAACAATAATTAGTACGAAACTAATGTGTCAACTAATTAGATAACATTTTTTTTTTTAATAAAAGTGTTATTTTTAAAAATAACTGATTTATTTTTAAAAAGTATAAGGTTATTCATGACATTATTATTTTTAAAATTAGCGGTAGAAAATAATAGCTATTCAACATCGGAAATCTTAAAATGAGGCCATTCAACAGTATTTTCATAATTAAATACGTAATATTAAATTTTAAATATGTGTGCAAAGAGAGAGCCAGAGTAAAGGACATTTTTCATTGTTGTCCGAATAAAAGTTGATCTGGTTGATCATATAAAAAGGTAAAATATTATTTTGTTATAATAAAAGCAACCTTTTCCCATCTGTAAAACATTTGAAATTTTGAGCACTTGATTGCATAATTTTTATTTTAAGGGTCAAGGGTGGTCCATCATAAAATTTCATTTATCTCTTAATAAAATCAATGTTTTTTTCTGGTATAACCATCATTCTTTGTTAATTATCAAAATAACCATACCCAAAATATATTCATCAAATTAACCATAAAACCATCACATCAATCCCGTCTCATGATCTCACCATCCATGTGTTTATAAAATATAAATTATTAGGTTTTTTTTCAAAAACACTCTTTATTTTAAAAAAATACAAATAAAAAATATTTTTATTTTTTAACCATTTTCTTGAGTTATTATTATTAAATATTTATTATTATTTTTATAAAAAACCAAAATAATAAAATAATTTTTTTAAGGGGTTTTATTTTAAAAGATATATTATTTTTAAAAATATATTATTATATTTTAAAAATACCCTATTTAAGTTGTTATTTATTAAACACTTTTTTAACGATATTTATTTTAAAAATATATTATTAACCCTAATCTCATTAGATATAATTTATACTATTTATGTAAACAACTTGGACATTATAGAACTACCAACACGGAATAGAAATATGTAATATAAAAACATTGATGAATGTATTTTCTATTTGTACTTGAATGCAATTATTGTTTTCTAAACTAAAAAAAAAGTTATTCGTTCAAAATAATAATAATAATAATATAGGTGTACAAATAAGTTATTAATAATAATAATTTTGAAAATTTTAAAAATGTATAAACCAATAATAATAATAATAATAATAATAATTTTTAAAAATAAATCCCGTTAAAAAGTTTTTAATAAATAACAACTTAAATAGGGTGTTTTTAAAACATAATAATATATATTTTAAAATAATATATCTTTTCAAATAAATACCGTTAAAAAATTATTTTTTATTTCTTTATTTTATACAAATAATAATAAATATTTAATAATAATAACTTAAAAAAAGGTTTTAAAAAATAAAAATATTTTTGATTTGTATTTTTAAAAAATAAAGGGTGTTTTTGAAAAAAGACCTAATATTTTTTTATTTTATAAGCACATGAGTGATGAGACGAAATTAATCTGATGGTTTCATGGTTAATTTAGTGAATATATAGTAGGCAAGGTTAATTTGAATTTTTTTTTAAAAAAAATGGTGGTTATAGTGGAACAAAATATATATCGCTTAAAATTGATTTTTTTTTTAACATATATATATATATACTCTTCTACTAAAGATATTTACAAATTACATAAACATGTATTTTTGTTAATAAGAGAATTAAAGTTTTATTTAAATTCTTACAATACTTTGACAAAGTTAATTTCCATTTAAATGTAATAAAAAACTAGTTCAAATTCTTAATTATATATATACAAAATATTAATTTAATCGCATTTAGGATTTAAATGTGATGAATAAAATGCATTTAAAATTATATATATAAATATTAATTCAATGACCATCAAGAAAATTTAATAATATGTGGGATAGAGGGTATACATGATTTTGATTTTATTGACGTATATAAGTACAATCAGCCAAATTTCCTTTATTAAAAAAAAGGAATTTCTAAAATTATAAAATAAAAGCAAAATTACAGCCCAAGGTCAAGTGGGCCTAATATGATGCATTTTTGTATTCACAACCTTCTACTCTGGCTAATTATCACGATTAATAACAATATCATAAGCACAATATACAATTATAATAATCATGACACCTAAACATAAGGAGATTAAAAAAAAAGTTTTTTTCACTGTTACACCAATTATGGTGCATTTCAAACCTTTGAAAAATAAATCCACTATCATATAATTCTGAAATAGAGAAAAAATGTTTTTCACAAAACCGCTTACAGAAGATCAAGCACATTACGAGTTGAAGAGTCAAACTCAAAATTTCTCAACTTCAATACAAGATTAGTACCGTTGACTTATGCTCGGGTTCTCAAAACAAAACTTTCTGATTAATATATAATATCAAGATGCATATTATAATTAAAATAATATAATAACTATTGTTGTCATTTAGAAATAAAAATGAAAGGTGAATAAGCCAAGAAGCAATAATAACATAGAATGAGATTGAAGAAGAAGAAGACATCACTTGAAAAGAAAGCATAAGATGAGAGATTGAGAGGACTTGAGAACTTCGCTTCATAATCTGATTCACATCAGACCAGCATGTAAAGCAGCCATGTGCTCATGCATCCATCCATCCTGCCAACTTGTTTTGCTTGTCCTCATCCTTCATCCCCCAAAACAATAACCAGAATAATAATAATAATAATAATAATAATAATAACTTTATAAATAACTTTTACATTTACTTCTTATCCATTACATCATTATCATCATCTTCCTAAATGATTATTAGTAATTTGAAAATTATTTCACACTCTTGTCACACAAGTCCATATAAATTTGGATAAAAACTAATTAACCATGATTAAGAAAATATAAGTAACATTGGTTATGATATTTAGTAAATATTATTTTTTATTTTTTACATCATTAAGAAATACAAGTGTTGGTCCCAAGATTCCAGTATCTTCTCTCCAAATGCCACTCATGAATTGGTCCCATTTTCAGCCTGAGCCACCTTTGCAATTTGATCCCTTAAATATATAATTCCATTTTTAAAGTTCCCATTTAAGTCCCTAAAGTCCAATTATTCCCAAACATGAGGGTCTTTCTGCAAAAATAAAAACATATTAGCTGCATTCCCTTACCCGAACCCGCCGAGCTGTCTCCACGTCCGTATTCTAACTCAGCATCTATATGTACCAACATGGAACTCTCAAATCCACCGTAAATATTTTTCGAGATCAGCACCTGATACGAATCTCAAAGCTATTCCAGGGTATAGATTTAACCTTGTCGTGCGGTCAAAACCACCAAAAGACCGCAAGTTATGGCGCCCAATCCACGGGACCCACCCATGTGCTGTTGCATGTGCATTGGTTACTGATCCGCTACAAATTCCAATCTTCTTCTAAATAATACAACCAATAATAATATGACATGTCATGATATCGTCAATATGTCTGTTAAGAACCACACAGCTAATCCTCCCAGCTTCGTTCCCTCTCTCTCTCTTTAGCTCATTCCCTTGCTCTACTTCTCCGCTTCCCCTTCTCACGAGACTTGCTTCCCGTCACCGCCCGGTAACCATGCCAATCTCTCACCGCCACCATCTTCACCACCTTCTCCTCCCTCTCTTCCTCTTCATCCTCTCGCCGGCGTCGTCCCAAACCGACGCCGGCGACCGCGCCGCCATGCTAGACCTCGCTCGCGCCACCGGCGCCACCCGTTCCGCCCTCTCCTGGTCCCTTTCCGCTGACCCCTGCACGTGGTCAGGCGTCTCCTGCTCCTCCGGCCGCGTCACCTCCATCCACGCCGGCAACCGCTCTCTCTCCGGCACCCTCCCTTCCTCCCTGTCCAACCTCACAGCCATTACCCATCTGGAGTTCCAATCGAACCGCCTCTCCGGCCCTCTCCCCTCCCTCCCCTCCCTCTCCTCTCTCGACACTCTTCTTCTCCACTCCAACTCCTTCTCCTCCATCCCCTCCGACTTCTTCTCCGGCCTTACCTCTCTTCGCGCCGTCTACCTCGACGACAACCCCTTTTCTCCATGGCCCTTCCCTGATTCCCTTTCCTCCAATCTCCAGAACTTCTCCGCCACCAACTGCAGCATCAATGGTCATATCCCTGACTTCCTCGGCACTGCCTTCCCAAGCCTCTCCCATCTCGCTTTAGCTTACAACCTCCTCCATGGCTCCCTTCCTCTCTCCCTCTCCTCCTCCTCCCTCCAAACTCTCTGGCTCAACAACCAGCGTGGTCCCTCTCAGCTCTCCGGCACCATTGACGTTATCGCCAACATGACCTACTTGACCCAGCTCTGGCTACACTCCAACGAGTTCTCCGGTCCCTTGCCCAACTTCTCCTCTCTCACCGCCCTACAAGACCTCAATCTCCGTGACAACCACTTCACCGGCCCGGTCCCCCTGTCTTTGACCTCCTTAACGTCGCTCAAACGTGTAGCGCTCACCAACAACCTCCTGCAAGGCCCGGTGCCGGAGTTTAGACCTCAAGTTGAGACCTTGGATCTTGTCGCAAGCTCTGAGAGCTTCTGCTTGGAAAAGCCCGGAGCTTGTGATGCTAGAGTGAGTATACTGTTGACCGTTGCTGGGGGCTTCGAGTACCCCGAGAAGCTCGCAGAGAGTTGGAAGGGGAATGACGCTTGTGATGGTTGGCTTGGCATCTCTTGCGACGCCGGAGGGAATATCACAGTGGTGAACTTTCAGAAGATGGGACTCAACGGTAGTATCTCCCCAGCTTTCGCTTCGCTGACCTCTCTGCAAAAGTTGCTGCTTTCTAGTAATCATCTCACCGGCAGCATTCCTCCGGCGCTCGCTCAAATTCCGTCGTTGAAAGAGCTGGACGTGTCTAACAACTCCTTACAGGGTAAAGTTCCCAGCTTTCGCCAGAATGTGCTTGTGAACACTAAAGGCAATCCAGGGATTGGCAAGGATGCCGCTGGAAGAACTCCGGCGAACGGTAGTGAACCAAGTGGTGGGAAGGGTCCTGTCGCCGGTGAGGGAGGGAGCGGTGATAATGGAGAGAAAAAGTCCTCATCATCTTCTTCTCATGTGGGTATCATTGTTGGTTCGGTGCTCGCCGGCGTTTGTGCTCTTTGCGTTGTTGGATTGCTTGGCTTTTGCTATTACAAGAGAAAGCAGCAACCTTTCCGACGAGTTCAAAGCCCAAACACTACTGTGATCCATCCCCGGCATTCAGGTTCTGACCCGGAGACCTTGAAGGTCACTGTAGCGAGCTCTAGCATCAACGGTGGTGGCACGGCAGCAAGTGAGACTTATAGCAGGACAAGCAGTGGACCAAGTGATCTCCATGTAGTTGAGGCAGGGAACATGGTGATCTCAATTCAAGTATTGAGGAATGTTACTAATAACTTCAGTGAGGAGAACATCTTAGGCAGGGGAGGATTCGGCACCGTGTACAAAGGGGAGCTCCATGATGGCACGAAGATAGCGGTAAAGAGGATGGAGGCCGGAGTTATGGGAAACAAGGGACTCAATGAGTTCAAGTCTGAAATAGCAGTGCTCACCAAGGTGAGACACAGGCATTTGGTTTCTCTTCTTGGATATTGTTTGGATGGCAATGAGAGGCTCTTGGTTTATGAGTATATGCCTCAAGGGACACTTAGTAGGCATCTGTTTGATTGGAAGGAAGAGGGATTAAAACCATTGGAATGGAAAAAGAGGCTTAGCATTGCACTGGATGTTGCTAGAGGAGTTGAGTATTTGCACAGTTTGGCACATCAGAGTTTTATTCATAGAGATCTTAAGCCATCTAATATTCTCCTTGGAGATGATATGAAGGCTAAGGTTGCTGATTTCGGTCTTGTTCGACTTGCGCCCGATGGCAAATGTTGCTCTGTTGAGACTAGGCTTGCCGGCACTTTCGGTTATCTTGCTCCGGAGTATGCAGGTATGCATGTTTTCCTGTCTGGCTTGTTTTTTTTTTTTCCCTCTAATTTGAATTTATGCATGCATGCAATTGTTTATGAATGTGCTTGATATATTGCACTGTCATTGTCTGTTAACGTTGAATATAAGTTGCAAGGATTGATTGATTGATTGATTGCGTTATCCTTTGTGTTTGACTGACAACCATATTTTGTCAAATAGGATGCAATTGTTTGTCAATGTGTTTGATATATTTCTTTGTCATTGTTTGTTAACATTGTATAAGTTACAAGTATTGATGGATAACCATACATTGTTATGTAATTGAATTGATTTACATTAGCCTTGTGCTAACAAATTCTTGATCAATTTGGGCCAGTAACCGGGCGAGTGACAACGAAGGCTGATGTTTTCAGCTTCGGAGTGATACTCATGGAGTTGATCACCGGTAGAAAGGCATTAGATGAGACTCAACCGGAGGAAAGTGTGCATCTAGTAACATGGTTTCGTCGAATGCAGCTCAACAAGGACACATTCAAGAAGGCAATTGATCCTACAATCGATGTCGATGAAGAGACCCTCGTGACCATTAGCACCGTTGCAGAGCTTGCTGGTCATTGTTGTGCAAGAGAACCGTACCAGAGGCCGGACATGGGGCATGCTGTCAATGTGCTCTCCTCCCTCGCCGAACTCTGGAAGCCATCCGATCCTGACTCAGAGGATAGCTATGGTATCGATCTCGATATGACATTGCCTCAAGCTCTCAAGAAATGGCAGGCATTCGAGGATAGCGGTCACTTGGACGGCGCAACATCATCCTTTTTAGCTAGTGTTGATAACACACAAACTAGCATTCCGACAAGGCCGCCGGGTTTTGCAGAATCATTCACTTCTGAGGATGGAAGATAGATAACAAAAATTATCAGAATGTTTTCATTCCATTCTCTTTGTTTTAGTTTCTTGTTTGACATTGTTTTTTCCTCTTGGGAAGTTTGTTTCCCTCCCTTTTGTTCATGAATGCTGATCTTTTTTTTTTTTTTTAATTTTTAAATTACTTTAAGCAATGCTGGTGATATGTATTTCCTTAAATTATTCTTCTCTTATTTGTTGCTTGATTGATTCTGTTTTTGTTTGACAAGTTATCAAAAGGATTGAGAAAAATGAGTGTTGAGAATTATGGAACTCTTTTTGTGTTTTCCATGAAAATGACAATTAGCTTCTTTCTCTGCTTTGTTGCATTTGCATGTTATGTTATGTGTCATTGATAGTGATTTGCCAATAAAATGTTAACAAAATTTGTTGAGACAACATATCTCCAACATGATATCATTCCATTTGGAGCTTGATTTATGGTGGATTTGTATTTTTTTTAAAAAAAAATTATTTGTATAAATTACTCAATTGTAGGAAAGATTAATAATCAGAGTTTTTTTTTAAAATTTTATTAAACTATATATATATTATTTTTTTGGATTTTTTTTTTTAAAGATTTGTTGGACATTATCATCTAGTTTGGTGGAAGTGGTCCAGCTCACCATGTTTATGAATATAAAAAAGTTTAGCCAAGTCTCAAGCTTTATGGGTTTGTGGTGCAACTAATCATTTGAGAATACTTTTTAAGAAAGATAAACTTGTAAATCAGAATCTTCATAACATGTATGATGTATATCCATCTAATTTTGTTCTGGCTCTAGTTGTCCATCTCATACTTTACTCTAAATATTTCAAAAGGAAAAATCAACCGAATATACATTCTTCACAAATTATTTTATTAAAAATTAATTATAAATATAAATAATATATTAAAACGAAGATTTTTTAATTTTTTTTTAAATAGTGGGGCCCACTAGAGGCAAAAAGCCAAAAAATTGCATCCAAAGGACACCCTGTGAATGGGTGTGTGTGAAACTTTTAGTATTTCGTAGTGTTTGGTGGATGAAGGCTGTTATTCAACATTGACACCATTTATGAGCTGTTATTTATTTATTTATTTATTTATATCTCTTCTTTTTTTAATTTTCATTTTTAGTTTACATTTTTAGATTGCTTCAATCAAGGAACTACATCCGCTGCATTATATTAACTAAATTGGAGCATGCCTTATTCTCACTCATTTCAATATTTTTATAATTATATGATTGTTTTTTATATTTTCTTAAAGAAGACCATAATTATCTCTCTATTTAAATATATCATTCCACATAACGCTAGTGCATTCGTATCATATATAATTATGGCAAAAAAACCTTTTCTTTCTTAAAAACTTTGTTCACTATTATTTTTATTTTATTTTTTTTAAATCGTCTTTTTTTAGATGTAACATAACATATGTATGCATGATTTCATTACACACATATGCAAAATATATAAATTTCATGAAGAAATATAAGTATTTTGGTGACTCAGTCAACAATCTTTTAATTTACTAGTGCCGTTTATATGTATAAGGTGCTCATTTCATGCGGGGATGTGTTTAAATCTCCCATTTCGTGATTTTTTTTTATGGTTAATATTAAAAAAATTTAATTTAAATCTCAAACTTTTATGTCCCGACTTTACATAAATAAAAAAAATTAATAATCTACAACATTTATCAATCTAATATAAATCACAATTAATATTAAAACTTCAATTAATATCATTTCGTTCCCTAATCACTAATCAGTTATCAAGATTTCAATCATTGATTGCCCATATTTTTCAAAATAAATTTAAAAATAATAAAAAATGATGTAAATGAAATACTTGATTTTAATATCATTAGAATACATAATTTTTACTTAGTGTTAATTTGAAGTTTTTACGGGATAATAAATTATAAGATGAATGATTGGTTTGCAATTTTATTATAATATTCAATTAAGATTGGGCCCTTAACTTCTCAACCCATTAGCCCATCAACTATTAATGTCAAAGAAAGAAATTAGCAGAACAAATTCCATTTTATTTTTAAAATCGACTTCTTGGCCACTGAACATTGACTCCAACGAGAATACAAATTTTAAAAGATATCTATAATTATCAATTATATATAAATAAAAAAAATCAAGCTAACAATCTCATGACACTGATTTTTTTTCCGTAAAATATTCATTTCAGGAAGACATGTGGTGTTGAAATATTAACTCTACTCGTAATCTGCAAACCCATGACTTCTCTTAAATAATGGCCTTAGTTTTTATTTGTTAAAAAATAAACTAAAATAAAATGTAACAATTTATTCAAGAAAAAAAAAATCTTACAAACGGATTAAAGATATATGAGTTTTATATATATTTGGTAATTATTTTGTTTCAAAATTACCCTAACACTCTATTTAATTTTTTTTTTAATTTAATACAATAGAAATACGAAAATATAAATTATGGGTAATTTTAAAAAAAATACTAATTTTTTTATTAAATTATATGAAATAACCAAATTTTTTGGTATGTGAGATTAGATTATTCACGATAGATAAAAAAAACAGAGAGAGTATTAGACATGGACACCAAATACAAGACATCAAATATAAATAACAGATTAAATAAAGTAGAAAAGAGAAGATTCAAAACTTCTTTAATAATCAAGGTAAACAAAGACGAATAACTAACTTGATTTGATATTATAGATTGATTCGAAATCTGATTGAAGTCATACTGAGTTTTGTTGAATATATAAACCAGTTTTTACCTTTTCTTTTGAACATGAACTGAAAATATTTAAAATTAAAATTATTTTACATATAAGCCCTTAAATAAAAATATATTCAATAATGGAATAAACCCAGTCGGTGGTGGTGGTGGTGGCCATACAGAGCGCCGCAAGCCTACTGAAGTGAGTGCGTGAATTTCGCTCGAATTGGCGGGAAAATGTGCAATAGATGGAAGGGCCCACCCAACATCTTGCGGACTCCTCTCTCTTTTTGACACGTGTCAGTCCCCCCCACTGAACCACTATTAGGACCGTTCATCACGTGAAACCTACGACCAACTGTATCCGACGGCTCAGGTCACTTTTTAGAGTTTCAAAAAGAAATACACTGTTGAGATGGACGGCTGAGATCGTTTCTCGGTTCCCGCTCCTATCCTTTAGCTCTCATTAACCTCTCTCTCTCTCGCATTGAGTGCGTTTTTCCCCCTTTGAATAGAATACCAAATGTGGTGTATTTTATTTACTTTTTTTATTAAAAATAAAAAAAACATTTTACAGTATAAACCTTGGGAAAATTTAAAATTATATAATATATTTCATTTCTCTACTTAATCAAATGTCTTGAGGTTAAATACATAGCTTATTGATATTTTTTTAAAATTATATATTCCATGGGAAATACAAAATTTTATATAGTAACCTCATTTAAATAATAAAATAATATATAATAACATAAAATGCACTTAAACTCAACATAGTGAGAAATATGTTTTGTATGATATTTTTATAGTAACTCTAAATTACAAAAAAAAAACCGTTATCTTGTAATGCAATGCAATCAAGATATATATATATATTTATATATATATATTAATTCATGATCACAAAGACATCGCATTGAGACAATTTTTTTTTGTTGCACTTTAAAACTCCGAAAATTAGTGCAAGTAATGGTGCATCTAGACTAAACTCACAATCTAAATTGTAAGATTTTTATTTTTTTAGAAAATGAGGGTTGATTGTAAGTTTTCTATACTTATTGTACAAAAATAGGTATTAATAAATTTTATAAATAGAAATTTCTTATTATTTTTTTATATTTATGGAGTTAATAATATAGTAGAATTACATATCTCATATATATGCTGTATTGTCAATCTTCTGAAGCTATTGTGTTATTTTTATTTTTTTTAATTTATCTTTGGGACATGTAGTGAACTTTGTTGAGAAGAATCAACAATTATGAAAAAATATTTAAAGATTCAATTTCATCACGTGTTTTAACGTACACATGGGATTTATGACTTATGTTATTATTTATTTATTTCACTTATTTATGGAGTAATTATATTTTACCTAAATACTTTCCTTACTTTCCTTAATTTAATACTTTCCTTATTTATGTTATGAATAAATTTAGGCAAAAGAACACAACATCTTTCCATATATGAAAATTACAGAAAAAAAAAACAAACAAAAGAAAGATTTTCACATATCCATGAAAAAATTGTCTAAATTTATTTTAATTTATTAAATCATTAAATATATTTTCAAAAATTGGAAATGAACGATTAAGATGCTTCAATCACCACGTGGCGTTTTTTTAGTGGTTGGATTATAAACACTCGTTTCCCATTCTCAATATCGTTTTTGGAAAACGTTTCCCCCAAAACCCTGAACCTCTCTATAAATTCCAAAACCATCATCACATCCCAAGCTTTTGCTCTCTTTTATCCCTCTTTCTCTGATTCTCGCCGCCAAGAAAAATGGTAAATCTTTGCGAATTCTCTCAAATTCTTGTAATTCAAACGTTGTTTTGCAATAAATTCATCCGATTTTGCAGAGATTTTGCATGTTTTTTTTTTCTCATGGTTTTGTTGGGGATGAATTGAAGGCGGGATTTGGTTTGCAATTCAAGAAGCTGAAGGATCGGAAGAACCCCAAATGGCTTGGATCGCTGCTGAAGAAGAAGTTCTTTAGGGTTTGTGAGGATCATCGGAGTGCTCGGAAGAGTGAGATGAACATCTACTGCATCGATTGTGACCTCTGTATGTGCTCTCACTGCTTGGTTTCGCCGGCGCGGCCGTCCGGTGGTCATCGATCGCATAAGATCCTTCAGATCCGGCGATATATCTATCAGGATGTAATTCGAATTCTTGACATGCAGAGCCTCTTGGATTGCTCCGGTGTTCAGGTTTGAGATTTTTATTTTTTTTTGGAAGTAATTTCGATTTTTTTTAGTGGATTTTATTGTGTGTTTGATTAATTTGGGATTTTTTTAATATTTATTTAATATTATTAAGGATTTTGTTTGTTTTTAAAACAAAATCCGGAGAGAATTTTTTTAGTCCTTTTTTAATTGCATGATTAGCTCTTTGATTCTCCATGTTATTCTTAGTGACGAAATGTGAAAAGAAAAAAAAAAAAATTCTTATTCCTTTCTTCAATTTTGTAATTTTTATGATTTAATGTTAACTTTTTTAATTTTTGGTGTTTAATGATTTATTGGATTTTATTTTTCGCAATCATCAATACAAATGTTAAAGAATTAATTATGCATCAAATTAATTAATCAAAGTTCATTGAATTAACACTTTCAATTTAAAAGTCTCTTGAAATGAAAATCCCTTTTTTTCAATTTTATTCCCTGTTTTTTTTTTTTCTAAGAATTACAAATTTATTTTCACCCTTTAAAAAACTTTAAAATTTCTGTCAAGATCGCAATTCAAATAGTTATGATTTTTTTTTAAAAAAAATTCAAACTTTTCCAGATTTTCTGATCATAAATCACGGACTTTTGAATTAGTAACAATTAATTCTCTAGCAACTAAAATTTAGGCGGAAATTTTTTAAATTCAATATAAAATCTAATTGTTATATATTTATATGTATGTAAATTTTTTTTTTTTTGGGGGGTTTTGTAGCCGTACACAGTGAATAATGCGAAGGTGGTGTTACTTAGACGTAGGAAGCAATCTAAACCGTCGAGAGCTTCCACATCATGTGAGATGTGCGGCCGAGCTATCACTGATCCCAATCGTTATTGCTCCATCGCCTGCAAGGTAATATAACACAAACCTCAAGGGTATTGCAGTCATTTCGTCTTTGTTTATACAATGCATTAATACAGGTTTCAAAAGGGCCAACCAAAATGGTTCCATCTTCACCGTCAATCTCATCTCTTGATGGTGATCACGAGGCGGCTGAGGAGATCTCGTGCTGTGTTTCCTCAATTGAACCCCAGCCATCGGATTCGAGTGAGGTGGCGATGAGGAGAAAGATCAACGATCGTAAAGGCATCCCAAAGAGGGCCCCATTGTTCTGAATCTGAAAGGGGAAATTATATATATATATATATAAATCTATAAATTAAAAGATGTCGGCATTTGGTGGAAAATAATTATTAATTTATTGAGCAGGGTTTTGTGATTGCGGATTTATGTTTGGGGAAGTGTGATGATTGATTGGAACTGGGCCGTTGGATGGGAAGAGGTTGGTGTGGTGGCCGACAAACAGCCGTGATTCGTTGGGTCCCGTTTTCCGATGTTAAGTGCCGTCATTTCGTTGGATTGTTGTTGCTAAACGGGTCGGGTTTGGTTCGATTTCTTGATCTGAATCCGCGAAATATATATATATATATATAATGCATCAACTCAAGTTACTCAACTTTACTCATTTTACTAATGTATTATTTTAAAAATACAAAATAAATAAGTATAAAATATTTAAAATTAATCAACAATGTTATTATTTATTCGCACTGAGCTTTTTGTGCATGATATGATGTTCATGCTTTTATTGATGAGATGAGTTAAAATTTTAACCCGTGAAAGTGATTTATGTGCATTCATTACTTGGTTTGTCTTTTTTTTATAAAAAAAAATACTAATTTTTATTAATAATAAGATTAAATGCAAAATTATTTTGTGAATTATAATATTGACGAATATATAATAATAAAAACAGGGTTAAATATAATTATAGCTTAAGAGCCAAATCCATCCATAAAACCTACAATGGATATGTAGAGTGAATGGGCCCACATATCTATCTTCAATTTATTATATCTAAGATGCCGAGAGTAGAGGAAATTTTTTATTTTCTTTTTAATTAATTTATGATTTTCATTGTTAGACTTTTGGAAATATAAAAATTGGACCATAAATATGTGTATGTATTGAAAGTTTTTTTATATTTACAGATTTATCAAAAACATTAAACAATATTGGTGTCACAATTTAGTTATGGAAATAACATGGAGATTTTGGTTTGTATTAATTTGTTTGTATTTTAAAATACTTAAATCAAGTAAAAGGAGAGTGGTGGTTTGCTTGCTAGAAGAATTGTTTGGTTTCATTTATCTGGGTATTAGTTTATTTTATATGTCATGGATTGTATTATACCAGAATTTTGTGTTAATTTATTATTTAATACAAATACATTTATATTATTATGAAATAAAAGTTATCAATCTTCAATAATTTGCAAATGTAGGACTTTAATATAAATGTATCAACTAAATCAAGCAAAAAGTTACTAGTTAAAGGAGAGTTCAAAAACTATTATTTCTTACCGTATAAATTCTTTAAGAATCTTACATTTATTTTTGAAAAATATTAAATAAATTGAAAATTAAATAAAGACAAAAATAAGATTTTAAAGAATGGCAAAGTTCTACAAACAATCAAAACGATGGTAAGATAATAAAAAAATATTGACTTTAAGACTCATTGGAAATAATAATGGTAACTGATCATCAGGTGAAGACTTATAACCAGGGAAGATAATGACAATTGTCAACTTTTCCAAGTTCTTTGCTTTTTCTCATCTTAAAAAAAAAAAATCTTATGTTAGGTTAAAAAGCTACTTATATTAATATTTTTTTTATTATATTTAAGTTGAGAAAATTGTATTCTCTCCCCCATTGATCAATTGAAGTATGAAAGTCTCCTACATTGTAGACATCGTGAGAAGTAAGGACAGAGCAGGAGATCAGATAGAAAGTTAGATAGTTCATAGGGTTGCAACTAAGAGCAAGTCATTTTTTACATTTATTAACCTCTCGTCCCCGATTAAGGGTGTGCGGGTTAGACAATTAATTTTCAATCTGTATGCACGCCCCTAATCTATATAGCACTTATCGTTTTCTTAACAAAAATAATAATAATAATAAAAAAATACAACCTCTCAAATACCAATTTCTTGATCAGTGATTAATAAATAATAACCATTATTTTTTCTGTCAAAGATAAAAGTTTCTTAAAGGTGATAACTAAAAATACAATAAAATGGTAAAAAAAAAAAAAAATTAAGTAGTCAAATATTTTGGGGTTGTATGTAATAATATAAAACTAAAGCAGGGTGTTGACGGTAAGAATTTCCAATTTAAAAAAAAGGGTAGTTGCGGTATAAAAAGCAAGTCGGTTAAGAACAGTGCTTGAGAGGGCGCCAAAAGAAGGGAAGCGTCTCTTGGTGTCGTTGCCCTGCTGGACTGGACCTCTTCGGATGAGAACCCTAATCCCTTCCTCTTTATAAACCCTAGTTTTCCTCTTCGGTGTTTGGATCTGTGAACCCCAGTGGCCGGCCGTTCACAATCCGATCTTGCTCAGCTCAGACTTCGTTTCCGGTAATTGATAGTGTTCCATTCCTTTTTTTTTTTTTTAAAGTGTTTTTGATTGTTAATTTTCCTGTTTGTTTTTTATGATTTTATCTTCACTCAGTCATTGGTTGAATTTGTTGATGGATATTGATTCTTGATGTTATTCAAATGATTTTACTATATCAAGTTGTTAATGGTTTACCAGCGTTTAATCATAGAAACATTATTATTGTTGTCAGTGAGTTGTTTTTTTTTTTTTAAATAAACAATTTTCTTATATTGAATATTTTTCCATATACTGAGATGCTGATATTGCTTTCAGAGAAATTTCTCATAAGACAAATATAAGGTTCTCTTGTTTGATGTATCTGTGAATTTTGTGTTGAATGTTTGCTAGGAATTAACTAATTCGTTACAACGGTTGATGTATTTGTGAAGCTTGTACCGAAATTTTATCAGAAAAGAACCAATTCATTTATAACTGTTCAAGTAATCATCTGTGTTGGTTTGTGATAATAAAAGATATGGTGATCAATTTAAACTTTGAAGGTCAAGAATTTGGCATATTGAAAAAAATGAAGACTGCTAACTAATGAATTTTTGTGTGTGTGTGTGTATATATATATATATATATATATATATTGGAAAAATGTGGACAATCCTTGGAGGGAAAACTCTTGCGTGCTGTCAGAGAATCTTTCATATTAATTACAGAGAGAAATATATTAAATAGTATAGTCTGTGGTGCTTTATCACGCTGGTTTCTTTTCTGGCTTGCTAGGCTCTGGTATGAGGATCAACACAAAGATGTCCTATTGTACATTGTGTTTCACATTAATGAAAATCACACGTATTGCTTAATTGAGTTAGTTCAATTCTATTCTTTGCCTGACATGTAAGAACTCCTATAGGTAATTCAAGTATGATATTTGACTTCTAGGTTTTGTTTTTCATAATTACACTTTCCTCTGCTGTTTCCAGTATATATTCTTTAAATTTTTATATGTGAGACGATGATTTACTCACTTTCTTGCTAATTATACTTTCTTGCTTTTGTTTGCTCTCATTAAAGCTAATGAGAATTTCACAGATTTAGCTGTAATTCTTGTGTAGCTAGTATTAGGACACTGAAACCCAAGTATCCAATTTAATTTTCTACTACATACTACATTATCTTAGAATATGATCAATGTTTTCATGTCTAAGTGATTATTTCCTCTCAGGTTTTTCCTCAGCATGACCAATCTTCGTCTCCAAATTCTGCTATTTGTTTTGACATGTTTGTATACCCAGAGCTTTGGCCTTTCATGGCCATTTTCTTATTCTGCTTCCTCCACACCTCCTCCACACTTTCATGGTGATACGAATGCATTAAACGGAATGGTAACTGAGTTTTCCATGGATGATGTTGGTAATGATCCAAGGGCGGTGAAGCTGATTGAAAATGCTAAAGAGAGATTGTTGTCCTCCAACTCATGTTGGCAAAGCGCGTACCAGAATTTGTTCGCCGGTTGCTCAGAGATCCTTTCTGACAAGGAGAAGCAATCAAGACTGGCCTGGCTCCTCACCGACTGCTTCCAGAAGGACTCAGGGAGGCCAACATTGCCTTCCTGTAATTCTGGTGGTCAAATGCTTACATGTCTCAAGAAACTAGATGATGCTGAGCATAAGGTTTATCTCGAGTTTTTTCTTGAGACAAACTCTATCTGCCACCAATTACAGTTAAGTGTGAAGCATCTTGAAATAGTTTCTTGTATTGCTTTTAGTGAGTTTGTGATAATGTACATGATTTTTTTTGTGCAGGGCTAGCGCATTCAAGCATGATACAGAGAGATTGGTCAATGGGTTGGCCAAGTCAGCTAGATTTGCAGAGACTCAATTGAATTCAATCATGGATAAGTCGGAGAAATTGCTTCAAGGTTCTAGTGAGATTCATGACTCATTAACTTCTATAGATATTAAAACAGAACGAATGGCTCAAACATCAAGGGAGATTGACTCCAAGATTCAGGATGTTTTGAAGCACTCGGAAGCTATTTTTGAGCAGTCAAGAGGAATATCAGCTTCTCAGTCGGAGTTACAAGAAAGGCAGACTGAGCTGAAGGTGAATTTGGAGTCAGGGATGGCTTTGGTGCGAGAATCATATGAGAGTTTGGGTGATGGAATTGACAAAGTAAGGGTACAAACAGTTGAGATTGAAAAGGAGATAGTGGAAATCGGAGTCTCGATGTCTTCAAAGATGAAAGATCTTCAAAGCACCGCTAATGATATTGGTAATGTTGCTGGTATGTCCTTGGACAGACAAAGGCAGCTTCTCGATGGACAAGCGACAGCCCTTCAAGGTCTTGATTTCCTTACAAAATTTCAATCTCAAGCTCTTCAAGAAAGCAGGTACTGCATTTAGAAATACTATATTGTTCTATTAAAATGCAGGTTGGGAATATTGAATTATCGCTGATTTTTTTGAACTTGTATAATAGGGATGCCTTACAAAAATTAGCTGAGTTTGGAGAGAAGCAACAAGCAGAACTTCTTAAGAAACAAGAACAAATTCAGCACGCTCATGATCGTCTAATCCAAAATTCACAATCAATATTGTCTGCTCAGGTCTGTACATATCCCACTTCTGATCTTGCCTCGCTTTCTTCATTATGAAAACACTAACATTTCCAAATTGGATTGGATTACTTTCTGATGTGCAGGAGGAGTTTGAAAAGAAACAAGCTAATGTTTTTGCTGCTCTCGAGAAGCTCTTCACATTACATAACACCTTCTTAGCAGAATCTCGCTTCATTAAATCATTTCTTTTTTATTCTTGTGTGATATTTCTTCTTTACATGCTTACAAGCACAAAGCAGACATTCAGCATTAGAGCACGCCTTTATATAGGTATGCATTTTTTCTTACTCATTGGTCATTCAAATAACATTTTTTCTGAGCATATAACCAACTACACTATTACTCTTCTGCAGGACTCTGCATAACATTCGTGCTAGAACTTGTGATAATTCGACTGAGTGACGGTGATTTACTCCAACAAACTTGGATAACATCACAAGTCTTTGTTGCTAGATCCTCGTTTCTTGCAGTTGCCTCTATCCAGCTCATATATGCAATCTTCACTTACAGGTATGCATGTTATGTATGTGCAAACATCAATTTAATTTGTTTCCACAAATACAATTCTAGAAGCATGACAGCAAAATTATCTTGTGAATTCTGCAGAGATTATGAAGTATTGAACCATCAATTGTTACAGAAATTAATTGATAAGGTTAACATCATGGAGTTAAACTCAGGTTGGCACTTGGAACAATTTTTTTATTATTTATGTATCATTTGCATTGTGCCAGTACTTACATAACGTATCAATATCAATTGTTCTTTGCATGCAGGCAGGGAAGTTATTGTCTGTGAGTATTGAAACTGATAGCTGCAGCAGCAATTTGAGCCAATATTCATGGATTGACAAGGAGTTGCTTGAAGATGTTGATAGTAAAATGGATCCTAATTATATTTTTCCAGAGGAAGTCTCTGAAAATTCCATTACCACTTCGATTACAAGAAAGTATGATCTCCGGCCACGAAGACGGTTACCCAAATTATACTCTTGACATTTTAAATATTTTTAAAAAATTATTACTAAGAAGAAAATATATATACCATATTAATGAAGACTTGTAATTGAAAATTTACATATATATATAATTATAATATATTTGTATCATTAATTGATAAAAACCGTGATGGAGTTCATAGGTTTTTTTTCATTATTTGCATAGATTTCTCTAATTGCCTTGTCAAAGGAAATTAGGGATGCATAATTTTATGAGAGGGATAATATGATTTTCTTTTTTTTTCTTTTTTTTTAAATAAGGTGGATAAATCATAAATTTAGTTGAAAAACAGGAATAACGAACATATAACACAAACAGACAAAAAAACAAAGAAGAAAACGGAAAAAACCAAAACCACAAAACAACAAAGACAAACAGGTTAATAAGAGTGCATCACCAACGGTGTAACAATCCGAGAACCACAACAGATAAAAACAAAGAAATACCAGCGAAAGACCACCCACTAAGAGGCAATAAAGGTTATCTCAGTCAAACAAAGGAGGATCGCTCTTGGGTTTGAGTGGGGGCCAAGTTGTTGATGAGATCAGCTGATCTGCCGCTCAGGAAATTGAGAGAGCGCGGAATGAAATCATTGGAAATTTGGCGAGTCCAGTTTCTAGCTACGGAAAACCAGACAAGAAGCATATGAGAGATTTTAAATAAAATCGATGCTGTTGAAAGTAGGTGTGAGTTTGGAAGCAAATGAAAGTTGAGATTAAGCATGCAAAAAAGCCCAAATGCGATTAGTAAAATCAAAATGTAACAGGAGATGGTCAACTGTTTTTCTGAGTTTTTAAAACACAGAACTCAAGTATTTGTCATATTTGGAAGTTATAATCTCTCTTTGCAAGATTAGAAAGAGAGAATTTTGCTTTCATTAATAAGCCAACAGAAAAGTGTAACTTTGGTTTGGCAATCCATAAAATCTCTGTTTTCATTTATTGATTTGATGTGATTTATTTCACAAGCCTTGATGCATTTGGGTGAGGAAAGATGCCATTGGCCCTTGGGCTAATAAACGCACAACACAAATCCAGATACTTTTAATTAGGCTGAATTTTGTTTAATTATTTAAACAAAAATCTCTATATTTAAAAATCAGCACAGCAACAATTTATTTTAGATGGTCATGAGTCATGACGATCTGGTTTTGCATATGAATTACGGACTAGACCAACAAATACAATGTATCAATGGTTGATCCGACCAGAGATTCTAAATAAAGCACATGGTTGACCGGTCAACAACCCAAAGAGACATGATATGATTCACGGACTAGACCAACAATGTATTCATGGTTGATCCGATCCAAACTCTAAACAACTTTAACAAAGCACATGGTTGACTTGTTGATCTGAGGCTATATATTTGAATGTGAAGAATATTGGTAAGAATTGTAATTATATATATATATATATATATTGTGTTCTTTTGATATTGTTTATTATTTTCTTACTTTGTGAGGACCAAGAAGAGCATATTTCACGATAGGTATATAGGGTATTATATATATATATATATTATTGGTCAATATTTTTGTTTGGATGAAAATCATATATATAAGGTAAATGTAGTACACACATCATAATAACAGTATCCAAACCAAATTAATGTTATTGTTAGATATATGTATGTATATTAGATGTATGTATATATATACATACGTATACCTGTACATTTAGCTTCTATATGAAGCCCCATGATCACTAGTTGTATATATGAAACATGCAACTGATCTACTTCTTCTTCTCCTTTTTCATTCTTACTTCTTCTAACATGGTATCAGACTAGGTTTTCTTCTCCGGCCACCTCTCCGGCCATCTCTCCGGCCAGTCCTTTCTTCTTCCCTCTTTTCTTACACCTCTTCCTTTCTTCTCTAATTCATACATACATACCAAAAACGCCCCACTGCCTGACCTCACGGCCCGACCCATGCTAGCCTACCCCTTCTCCCTCGACCCTCGCCACTTAGCCCCGCCACGACGGCCCTCCTCCTCCCCACTTGACCCTCGCCTCGACCACTGGCCCCCTCCCCCGCCTCCCCGCTAGCCTCTCCTCTCCTCTCCGCCCAGATCTGCCCAGCCCCGCCAACTCCGCCGCCCAGCACCACCCGGCCCCGTCCAGACCTCGCAGACCCAGACCTGCCCTGACCACCACCTGACCCCGCCTAACTCCGCCACCCGGCCCAGCCCTGACCCCCGCTCCCTCTGGCCCGGCCTCGGCCTCACCTTGACCCCTGACCCCAGCGCCCGGCCCTCCCGCTCACGGGAAAATCAAAATCATCTCACCAGCCCTCCATTTTCCATTTCCTTGAATCAAGGCTTTGTGCCTTTTTCCAAACAGATGATGCCAAGCTCAAAGATGCTCTCTGTCCTCAAAAACAAACACATGGATTTGATTATCACTGTACACTTGTGATTAAAAAAAAAGAAGAGGAAAAATTATTATTATTATTATTATTATATCTATAATTAAATATGGATGGCTATGGATTCAGTGGGGTGCTATCTGAGATGCGTCATCGCAATCTCCATCATTCAGATGTTGTACTTGATGGCACCAACTACATTGCATGGCGGCTCACTCTCAAGCGGATTCTCGATGGCATTCGCGTTCTTCGTCACGTTGACGGTACTAGTACTGCCCCTTCTGCTCCTTCTATTCCTGACACCATTTCTTCCACCGAGGCCTCTATCCTTCTCACGGCCTTTGAGCAGCAGTTTGAGAAATGGGCTGCTGATGATTCTACAGCTAAGATGATAATTTGTCAGACGGTCACTCTTGATATTCGTACTCAGATTGCTGACCTTCCCACTGCTCGGGAGATGTGGGATTATCTTGAGCGTCGCTACTGTGGTTCCAGTCAGGCGCAACTTTACACATTATATCAGACTCTCTCTAGTCTTCAGCAGGGCGAGGATACTGTCGACCAGTTCTATAGTCGGTATTGTGCCTTATGGCGTCAGATTGATGCTCTGACTCCTCCTTATTGTGCTGCTCATGCTGCCCAGATCCTTACTTGTTCTGAGTCTTGCTCTCGTCGCCGTAGTCATGATGGGACACGGCGTATGTATGAGTTCATTATGCGCCTTCGTCCTGAGTTTGAGCAAACTCGGGCTCAGTTACTGCATGCCCCCTCGGTCTACTCTTTGGATGATGCCTTCACTTTTGTTCGTGCTGAGGAAACCCGTCTCCGGGCTTCTATTACAGGGGGAGGTAGTGCTCTTGCTGCCCCTCGCCTTTCTCCAGTCTCTTCGTTTTCATCTACTCGACCCCCGGCACCTTCTGTCTCATCTCGGCCTTCTTCTTCTACACGGCCGAAACGCAGTATGGTTTGTCACTACTGTGGCATGTTTGGTCATCTTGAGCGTGAATGTCGGAAGAAGCAGCGTGGACTTCCCCGTGCTGTTCCTTCACCAGCTCTTCTACCGCTGCCTCACTCCAACCAACAGGTTCATTCTGTTCAGGGCTCTCCTGCTCCACCATCTCCGGCTACATCATCTTCTTCATCTCTGTCTCCTGCTGATCATCAGTTGTTGGCGATGTTTCGCCAGTTTCAGCAGTCTCACCTCGCGAATCCCACTGGTCATGCACGGTCAGCTCAGGTTCCACCTCCTGCTCCAGGTAGTTCCTGTCCTCTATGGCTTCTTGATTCTGGTGCTTCTCTTCACATGACTCCTGATGCTACTTATCTTCATCATTCTCGTCCACCATTACATATTACACGTGTTCGTACTGCTGATGGCACCCTGCTTCCTATTTCCTCTACTGGCCATTTTTCTTCTACTTTCTTCTCTATTTCCTCTGTATCTCATGCTCCTCGTTTATCCATGAACCTTATGTCTGTTAGTCAGCTTACTGATTATGGCTGTCAGGTTATTTTTGACTGTACCTCATGTCGTGTGCAGGATCACAGTGGGAAGGTGATTGGAGCTGGCCGCCGCCATGATGGAGTCTATGTGTTAGATACTCTTCATCTATCATCTTCCGCTAAGGATGTTCATCACTGTCATACTGCAGTTTTATCTCATCATCTGTGGCATCATCGTCTCGGTCATTTGTGTCACTCTCGTCTGTCATCTCTTGTTCGTCTTGGCGTCCTAGGAGCTGTCTCTCCTTCCTCTGATGTTGTCTGTCTTGGCTGTAAACTTGGTAAACAGCTTCAACTTCCTTATCCTATGAGTGTATCTCAGACTACTGCTCCTTTTGATCTTATTCATTCTGATGTTTGGGGTCCCGCTCCTTTTGTTTCTAAAGGAGGTAACCGCTACTATGTTATTTTTATTGATGACTACACTCGCTTTACTTGGATCTACTTTATGCATAATCGTGGTCAGATATTGTCTATTTATCGATCTTTTATAGCCATGGTTCACACCCAATTTGCTGCCTCAGTCAAGATCTTCCGATCTGATTCAGGTGGTGAATACATTTCTCAGGCTTTTCGTGCCTTTTTGTCATCTGAGAGCACCTTGCCTCAGTTATCTTGTCCTGGGGCTCATCCTCAGAATGGGGTAGCAGAACGCAAGCATCGTCATATCTTAGAGACGGCTCGTGCCCTTCTTCTTGGTGCATTTCTTCCTCCTCATTTTTGGGCTGATGCTGTCAGTACGGCTGTTTATCTAATTAACCTCCAGTCTTCCTCTCCTCTCCATGATCGCAGCCCGGGAGAGTGTCTTCATGGCACACCTCCTCGCTATGATCATCTTCGTGTTTTTGGTTGTCGTTGTTTTGTTTTGCTCTCACCTCGGGAACGGACCAAACTCACCGCCCAGTCTGTCTCTTGTGTTTTTCTGGGATATAGCCTTGAGCATAAAGGTTATCGTTGCTATGATCCTGCTACCCGTCGTATTTGTATCTCTCGAGATGTCACATTTGATGAAGCTAACCTCTTTTATACTCCTCCTTCTTCTACTGAGTCTCCCTCTCCCTTGGTTCCTCTCTCTTTTCTTTTCCCTCCCTTTTCTCCTGCAGATACTTCCCCAGTGCCTTCCTCTCCTCCTCTTCTCACTTCTCCAGAGCTTCTTAGTCACTCCCCTCTTGGCCCTTCTTCTCCACTATCTGCTGAGTCTCCTGCTGTGTCTACCAATTCTTCTTCACTCCCTCCTGCTCACCCGCCAGTTCGTTTACTTTACCATCATCGAGATCCCACTGTGACTCCACCTGTGCCGGTCCTCTCTGACGCCTCCCCTACTATTGATCCAGCTCCTGAGGTATCCTCCCCTCCTTACTCTTTACGAGATCGCTCCACCTTACATCCACATTGCTCGTTATGCTTCTTCTAGCACTAGTATCTCGGATGTCATTGAGCCGGTACCTACTGAGGCGGTTCGATCCCCTGAGTGGCGGACCGCCATGACTGAGGAGCTTGATGCCTTGTCTCGGACTCACACATGGGATATTGTCCCTCTCCCCGCTCATGCCATTCCCATTACTTGTCATCTGGATTTATCGGGTGAAGACCCGTTCTGATGGATCTCTCGAGCGCTATAAAGCGCGTCTTGTTGCTCGCGGTTTTCAGCAGGAGTATGGTCGTGACTATGAGGAGACTTTTTGCTCCTCGTAGCCCATATGCACTGCTTGTTCGTACATTAGTTCGTTTGCTGTCATTTGCTTCGTCGGTGGGTTCTTCATCAGCTTGATGTGAAGAACACCTTTCTTCATGGGGACCTGAAAGAGGAGGTCTACATGACTCCTCCCTCCCCGGCCTTGGTGCCTCCCGGATCTGTTTGTCGTCTTCGCCGTGCTCTCTATGGTCTCAGCGGGGCTCCCTCGTGCCCGGTTTGAGAGATTCAGATCTGATTGTTGAGGGCTGCTGGTTTTACTTCGAGCATCCATGATCCGGCAGTCTTTATTCATTCTTCACCTCGTGGCCGGACCATTCTTCTTCTGTATGTGGATGATATGATTCTTCTCGGTGATGATTACGCTCATATTACTTTTGTGAAGCGAAAGCGTGTGAGACCTTCTTGATGACCCGATCTAGGTCCGCTCGATATTTTTCCGGGTATCGAGATCACATCTCATCTTGATGGTTATCGATTATCTCGCAGCGTTACACTCTTGATCTCCTTGCTCGCTCCGGCTTGACCGACACTCGTCTGCCGCTACACCGATGGAGTTGCATTTGCGACTTCGTGCTTCGATGGGACTCCCTTACGGATCCTACTCGCTATCGGCATCTTGTTGGTAGCTTGGTATATCTTCTGTTACACGTCCCCGACATCTCTCATGCTGTGCATATTCTCGATCGGTTTGTTGCGGCTTCCACCTCCATTCATTATGGACATCTTCTTGGCAGTCCTGCGATATCTTCGTGGCACTTGTCTCGCGTGGTTTTGTTCTCACTCCCACCCGATCCCACTCTTCGCCCTACAAGCCTATTCTCGATGCTACTTGGGCCGCTCCCACGATGATAGGGTCTCGTCACCGGCTCATCGTATCTTTCTAGGGTCTTCCCTTGTTGTTTGGAAGACTAAGACAAAGCAGATCGTTGCCAAGTCCAGATCTCGAGGGTCGAGGTTCGTGCTTTGGCTTCTACGATGCAGGAGGTGCTTTGGATTCGCTCCATTCTACAGGATTTTGGTGTACCGATTCATTATTCTATTCCTATTCACTATGACAAGATCAGGGAGCCCTTTAGATTGCTCGCGATCCGGTCAAGCATGAGTCGACCAAACACATTGGTGTGGATGCACACTTCACTCGTTGTCATGTTCGTGCTCATACTCGTGTCGCTTCATTATCTCGCCTCATCGAGGGTTCGGTGGTCGATTTCTTCACTAAAGCCCAGACACGTGATCAGCATCTATTTATGTTGTCTAAACTCAAGACACATGATCCGCCTTGAGTTTGAGGGGGGGTGTTAGATATATGTATGTATATTAGATGTATGTATATATATACATACGTATACATGTACATTTAGCTTCTATATGAAGCCCCATGATCACTAGTTGTATATATGAAACATGCAACTGATCTACTTCTTCTTCTCCTCTTTCATTCTTACTTCTTCTAACAGTTATAACATAAAGTGAACGTATACAAAGATAAGATATAGTAAATGAGATAAATAATTGAGAAGAGTTTAAGGTTGAATGTGGAATATTATTAGAAGGTCCACTGCTGTTTGGGATATCTTGATGCAATTGAAAGTTAAATTATTTTTATATAGTAAAATTATTATTGGTCTACTCTATAGATGCAAATTGCAAAGATGACTAATAAAACAAACGGTATTGTTTATCCATTTTTATTAAAAAAAAAAAAACAAAACAAAAAAACAAAAACAAAAAGGACAAAAAAACGTGTTTGATCACGTATATGCTTTTACTGAGTTCTCGGTCCAAATTAAGTAATTCCATTTCTTGGTTCAACCACTTCATTCTTGGGAAAAAGAAAGGGTAGCAAGAGACCAAGATTAAGAACCAGCATAGCAATTACAATTCTACTGACTAGGTCCATGGTCACAAACATGTGAAAGCATGTCTATATATACATGTATATTTACACACATTCAACATATACAATAATTTTAAAGAGAGATCTAGTGCATAGAGATCAAATTAGACATGAGCATTTGCAGAAGAATGCAGTGTAACGGACTTGTGGTTCTCATGCTGGTGCTTGTGATCAGCTCACAAGCTGTGTCTGCGACAAGACCAATGCAAGGAGATCATCAAGTGTGGCTTCATGGAGGTCATGTTGTTTCATTTGATAAGATCCTTGAGAAGGGCACAACTACGCCATCAGGACCTTCAGGGTGCACGAAGGACCCTAACCACCAAGGTGGAAATTGTCCTCCAACTCCCACAAAGAATTAGATGGACGTACGTTGCATGGGCCATGCATGGACGTGTATGTAGCGCATGATACACCACAGAAGATAGACTAGCTGGTCACTAAGGAATTAGAATAATGGGGATCATAGATGGTCATTAATTATATATATTTGTTATTGTCATGTAAGATTATATATATATATATATGTTTGAAAGAAAGAAATAAAAGCTTAAATTAAGTCTTGCATGCAATTGGGTAACATGTAGGCATGGTTGTACTGTTTCTTGTATGAGCATATTTTATTTTCTTTTATTTGGTAATTATATATATATATATATATATATATATTGATATAATAACTAACAATGTTTATGAGAACTAATTGTGGATGGTGGTCTAACAAGCTAGGAGTTGTTAATGAATAGTTGAACACCTAGTCAACATCCAATCAAACACCCGCAACTTTAGTTTTATCAATTTTGATGACTAAATTTAATAAAAAATTATATGAATTAAAATTAATAAATTCAAAGTTCAATTATAAATTTATTTATTTTTCAATTTACTTCAAAATAAATTCAAGCAATCAAACTTTAAACCCAAATATTATTGTAAAATCTGACAAAATACTATACCTTAGGATCTACTAACATATATAAAGTAACTCATGTTTTGATGTGTGGTGTTGTCACCTTAATTTATAAGATCTAGCTTTCTACTATCGATATTGTTACTATGATATAAGAAGTAATAATTTATTAAAATTTTAATAATAAATTTTATAACAAAAAATTCAAGCATTGCCAAAGAATTCATAGCTTAGTGGTATTGGTTCCAATGAAAAAGGCATTGGTATGGGTCAGATGATCAATTTTTTGTCAATCCGCATGAGCCCATTAAACCTACGTTTATCACAATTATAACTAATAAATAAATAAAATAAAAATTAATTGATGCATTAATATGGGGCTCTTTGAAAATTCCACAAACTTTACTAAGGAAAGCTTCTTAACGGGTAATTAAGTTGTATGTCTTTGTAAATTTGTCTTGGTTTTACCAAGTAACATAGGTCTTCAAGTGTCTGTTAACAATAGCTTAAAATTTTTAAGGTACGTATAGTATATGACTTATTATAGAAAGCTTTCTTAATATAAATTTATTTTGTCTTTCATACTTTTATTAACTTGTCAAAACATTATTGAATTCTTAATTTTTATTTTTTAATTATTTTTAACTAAAATACTAAGTCATACTATTTTTTTTTTAAAGAAAATTCATCGTTATATCTTATAATATCACCCGATCGAGGCCCACGTTTGTACGGATAAATAACACAAACAAGTCAATTCTAATACCATGTCAACTGAATATTCATTTGTTTTTAGTAATTAACCTACAATGCAGGCAATTGCTAGCAACATGACTTTATATAGTTAACAAACAAACAAGTTGATTCTTTATTAATTAATTTCCTTGGTTCAACCTAGTTATTAGCCAGCTAACATCCATGTTCCTCTTAAAACGGACCATATTATACAAACCGTGTGTTGACAGGCTTGAAATGCTTGGTTCAAGTCATTCCTTTTATTTGAAGAAGAAGAACAAGAACAAGAAGAGGAATAAAGTACAACAACAATTTCATTACATCTTTCCAAGTCCATGCATGGTCAGATGACCAAGTATCTATAAATGCATGCATGCTTGGCCTTTCATATATATTAACACAATTTGAAGAGATTTCAAATATATATATATATATACATAATTAATAGCAATCATCATCACTAGATAATATATATATATGTACAGTGAAGAAGAAAGAAGATGATGAAGGGATTTTTGGTTGTGATGTTGTTGCTAAGTAAAGTGTGCTCACAGAAACAGAATAATCTATTCCAGAACAACTATAAATAAAAACCATGGATAATATATCCCCGTATAGCAGTTTCCTGCCAAAGGACTTGAATAGTTTTAGATAAAATTACTTTTTAGTCATTGATACTTTTCAATTATCACGGTACAATCCCTCTTAATTAAGTTCTTGAATTGCTCAAGGGTAAATGCGTAATTTTATGCGATTTTTGGATGAAAAATAATTCTTTTATAAATAAAACAATAAAAAAACATAGACATTTTAGGAATATGAAAAACTTAAAAAACTATCCAAAGAATAAGTGAAAATTTTGGAGGGAGCTGGTCTTACTTTCCTCTTGTTTTTTAATTTAATTTAATTTAATTTATTATTTTTTTAAAAATTGCATAGCCCCTAAAAAGTGGAATAAATAAAACTATATATATTGTAGTAAACAAATTACAATTTCATTTCAATCTTTTCCAGTTAAATAAAAAATTTCAGTTTATCTGTTAACTTGGAGATAATACACAAATAGTGGTGTTTACTGGGCATAAATGCATTTTCTGAATGACGTATTTTCACAATTATGAATGTTTTTATAGAGGTTTATATGCAAATTTCCCTTTTTTTACAAATAAGGCCCTGCCAATCTTTATAATTAACTACATAATGGTTCATTAGCAGAACTATAAAAATCTAATCTTGGTTTTCCGTTGAGGGAGAAGTGAGCGAGATGGTGCACAGTGCGTACGATTCGGTGGAGCTGGTGAAGGCCTGCCCTGCCCGCATCGACGCCGTGGTTTCGTATGGCCCCAAGCTCCTCCTTGGCTGCTCCGATGGCTCCCTTCGGATCTACTCCCCAGCCTCCCTCTACGACGAATCCCCCACTGCTGCGGGTGCTTCCGATTCCGAGATCCGGCGGGAGACCTACACTGCCGAGCGGAACCTGTCGGGTTTCTGGAAGAGAGCTCCGTTGGCCATGGAGGTGTGCCGATCTCGCGATCTTTTGCTTTCCCTGTCAGAGTGGGTAGCCCTGCATCGCCTCCCTAATCTTGAGACTGTCGTGGCTGTTGGGAAGACAAAGGGGGCTAATATTTATAGCTGGGATGATCGGCGGGGGTTTCTTTGTGTTGGGAGGCAGAAGCGAGTCGGCATCTATCGCTTGGATGGTAATTTCTTGAAAGCCTTGAATTTTTGTGATTCTTGGATGAGTTTTGGTACCTAAAGCGGATTTTGGACTGTTGAATTGGTTTTTTTAGCTGCGTATTGGTATTCAAGAATGAATCTTTATGCATTATTGTTTTTGTTGATGATTTTAGTAAGAGCGATTTTATGAGTTAAAGATGTTGTTTTGCTATAAAGATTCCTTTGTTGGTAAATTCGTTTTACTGAAAGAGGACTCTGCAGAGCTATCATTGAATTTAGGTCAATAGATGCATATAGGTTTAAGTTTTTTTGTCTATTATCTGGAAGATTGATATCTGGACTGGACATTGGATCTTTAGAAGGGTCAATTTTTTAGTTTTCGCCAGATAATTCTTCTTGGGGTGCTTGTGCTCTGTGTTGCATGTTTCAAAATTGATGTTTCTATGAATTTATGTGTCATGTTTAAGACATGATGTATGGCATATGCACCTTTTGTGATATGATTATTTACTTGCATGTTTTTATTATCAATCTTATTTGTAACCATATATTGGTTTCTCTGATTTAGTTATGTAGTTCCTTCATAACTTGCTGTTCTAATTCTTTTTTGAGCAAGGAATGTGAGTTTAATTTTTTTGTCAGCCAGGTGGTCGAGAATTTGTGGAGGTGAAGGAGTTTAGTGTGCCTGATGTCGTGAAGTCTATGTCTTGGTGTGGAGAAAACATATGTTTAGGGATTAAAAGGGAATATATGATAATGAACAGTACAACAGGTGTGCTATCAGAAATATTTCCTTCAGGAAGGATTGCTCCTCCTTTGGTTGTCCCTCTTCCTTCTGGGGATCTTCTTTTGGGGAAGGTACTTTATTTTTATGATACTCTAGCAGTTTTATTTTGCTTTCTTTCTTGATTGGCGATGTAATTTCTTCACCTACATGAATTTTGGAGTAGTTTTATCTTCAAATTGCAGTCAATTCACATGATTCATTAGAAGGATATTAGTAGTCTTCTTCCTTTATATTCTCGCATTTCTTGAGCAAAAGTATAATACAGAATCTACAAGCTCTACACATATGCTATATTTGTAATTTTCTTCTGTACGTCAGTAATCGATAAGGATGGATTTGTTCTTTAGGCATACTTCTGTAGTGACGAAAAGTTGTGGTACATATAACTTGGACACTTGTCCATACTAAATTTGCTATAAGGTATCCATGTTTGTTATTTTCATTCTCCTATCTGTAAGTATCAATTGAAGGTCAAAATCTGGTAAAAGGAATGATGGTATTCACTTCCATTTGATGTAATGGTTTTTCGTCAAATTAACATATTAAAAGGGGTTTGAATGTTTGCGTAATTTGGAAGATGTTGAAAATATTCCCTAGGTGTGAATTCTGATGTATATGCAGCTACAGCTGTATCACATAAGATTCATAAGACAAATGTTAGGTATATAATTCAAATTCGATGCCATGCACTTGTTTCATTTAATCTTATTTGTCCTAAATCACCAGGATAACATTGGAGTTTTTGTCGATCAAAATGGAAAGCTTCTACAAGATGGTAGGATATGTTGGTCTGAGGCTCCTGCCTCAGTTATTATTAACAAGCCATATGCTTTGGCTCGTTTACCAAGACACATTGAGGTAATTCCTAATTTATTACAGATAGATACTTTTCTGTACAAGGGTCAGTTAATAAATGTTTGTGATGTGAATTTCACTTTCTACAAGTTTTGCAGATACGATCTCTTAGAGCCCCTTATCCATTAATTCAGACAATTGCTCTTCGGGATGTTCATCTCCTCCTGCACAGCAGTAATTGTGTGATTGCTGCCAGGGGTAATTCTGTTTATGGTTTGTTGTCTGTCTCTCTCGGTGCACAGGTATAACTCTCATTGTTTTTCTGGGCAGTTATATTATGATTGTTATTCCCTTGTTTTCCATACCAGTTGTATTATGGTTCATTGGATAGGCTTTATATGCACAACAGAGATTCCTGCAATGTTGATCTGCTGTCATTAATTTAGAGAGCAAGAAGTTAAAATCTCTGACAAACACTCTATTGCTTGAAAATAAATCTGAAACTAGTCTATGTATAATGGTGAGTGGATAATTTCGATTACGCATGGCAAATAAAAGACTATTTGATCAATTGCTTCAAAACATTTCTACAAGCACTCATATTATTTCATTTCAGAACCTTGTCTGAGACATAAAGAGCAGACATTTATCCTTCCAACTTCCTATTTACAGCAACATCACTTTCTTGTGTGGCCTTTAGATTGTTCAATTGACTGCATGTGGAGAGTTTGAGGAGGCTTTGGCCTTGTGTAAGCTGCTTCCACCTGAGGATTCTACCCTTCGGGCTGCGAAGGAAGGCTCAATTCACATAAGGTATCCTGATATTTTTTGAAATGTTAACTTTTATGTGGCTGTTAGAACTGGTAGAGGAGAACGAGAAAGATAACTTGAATTTGAAGTTTATTATAGTAAGGTTGATAGAAGAATTTGGTTGTGTTAGAGGCTTGCAGTGGGTTGAAGATGTAGAACATTCAGGGAAGAGTCAGATGATGTTAAGTCAACTCATGCATTTATACACTATTAATGCAGATGTGATCTTCTTATTGCGAATTATGTAAATGGTATATACTTTCTCTTTTTGTTTGAGTCTGCATATGACTGCCTGCTTCAATCATTTGAGGAGGCCCCATTAATACTTGTAAGACACTACACGTGATTTATTAGTGATCATAGGGCTTACAGGTGCTGTTCCTTTTAATTGCATCATCAAGGTAGGGAATTGACTGGTATCCCTTGACCAGAGCAGGTGAAGGGAGAATTTGATTCTTCATTCTATTTTTTAAGGTTATGGTTCTGATGCATACAAAAGACTGGTAGTTGCAATTACATTACTGTTACTGTAATTGCAATAAGTAATTGTTATTAGAGTAACAGTACGTTTGGTCACAACTATGAGTTCAAAAGACAGGTCATAGCCCTAATTTTACTTATGTTAATTATCCCTGTTTCTCTTTAACATGTATATCAATATTTTCCAGGTATGGGCATCAATTGTTTGACAATGGGAGCTATGAGGAGGCATTAGAGCAATTTCTAGCGTCCCAAGTGGATTTGACCTATGTATTGAGCTTATATCCGTCTATCCATCTTCCGAAGGCAGCAAACATTGCTGAACCTGAGATGGACTTGCCAGATGGTTCTCAGCTTGTGAGAGTTTATTCTGATGCTTCAGATGAAATAGAATCTTCATCTTTCTCACAGCTGCAGGAACCTGATGACAAATCAATACTTGAGGCCAAGAAAATGAATCATAATGCTCTAATGGCTCTTGTAAAGTATCTGCAGAAGAAAAGGCATGGTATTATTGAAAGGGCTACTGCAGAGGTAACAGAAGAAGTTGTCTCGGATGCTGTGCAGGATAGTATCATGTCATCTGATCCATATAAGTCAAAGATCTCAAGCAAGGTGGCGAACCAATATTCTCTAATTTGCTTTAATATCTCACAACATGTTTTATTATATATGTAAATGGATATTTATTTGCATGCATTATTTGGATATATGTAAATATTCCTGCAATGGCAGTTCAATCTTTTTTGGTTTCGCAGATTATACCTTCCTTGATTTTATGATGATTAGGTATATCTCACAATATGCCTTTTTTTATTTTTTTTATTTCTGTATTTGTTGCTAGGGCTGAAATTTCCCATATGTATTTTGTAGGCCAGCACTTTTGCTTGTTGAACTTGAATTACTTATGCACCAGCTTTCAGTTTGAGTAAAATTGACCATCATCATGAAGATAGCCTGCAATAGCTAAAAGTATCTATAAATGGGAAACTTTTAGTAAAGACCTCTTTTGTATGATAATGCCAATTGAATTGATATTATATGTTTAAATGTATTTTAGTTGAAGATGCAATCATCCAAACTATAGATGCTGTGGTGAAAGTAATGCCATTATCTTTATTTATCTGATATCTAATATCTAATATCTAATTAAGTTTTAATTCCTTATACAGAGACGAGGCCATACTCATGCCTTTTCAATTGCAAGGGAGAGGGCAACTATACTGGATACTGCACTGCTACAAGCTCTTCTTCTTACTGGACAATCAGCAGCAGCGTCAGAATTACTGAAAGGTCCCAACTATTGTGATTTAAAAATAAGTGAAGAGTTTCTAAAAGAAAGAAATCAGTTCACTCTATTGTTGGAACTTTACAAGTGCAATGAAATGCACAGTGAGGCTCTCAAGCTTCTTAATCAACTAGTTGATGAATCGAAGTCTGACCATGCAAATTCTGAACTCACCCAGAAGTTTCGGCCAGAAATGATCATTGATTATCTTAAGGTATGATCATTTATCTTCAAAAGATATTTTAACAAAACCAAGCTGTTGAACAAATCCTTAACTTAATCAATGCAAGATATCTTACATCCTGTCCAATTGTTATTATACAACTTTAAGCTGATTTTTTAAAGAATTTTCATCCTATTTTATACTCTTAATGACCTATAGGTTCACTGCAGAAAAGAGTGTCAAAATCCATATTGTTGCAAATAGGTTCTTAATTAATTGATTTGTTAATAGGTTATGAATGTCTACAATATACTTGAAATACTTGATCTTGATAATTACATCTTTATCAAGCTAGGGTTTCTAGATCATGAGTAGTTTTATGTTACTTATTTGCATATAGGATGCTATGTATCATAGATTTACCCATTTTTATGTGAGCATGACAATAGTATGTGAACAGCTGAAAAGTCCCTGAGATGTATTTATTGTTGCTTGAAGTACACTGGCTAGCAACAAAATGTTAAAGCAGATGCAAATCAGTTTTAAGCATCGGTAGTATAAAAATCTATTTCTATCATCTCAATTAGATATGTATTGGCAAATTCAAGGTTACTCTAAATAACATAGTTCTTGTTTAAATTATTCTGTTTCTACTTTCTTAAATGTGTTTTTCCTGAAATTTATTCTTCAGTATGACTCACATTTATCCAATCTGACATTTTGGGGATCATAGTAATATTTAAGAACTAAAATTTCTGGAGGCAGTTCAATTCTAACCCAAGCTTTTTCTGTTTGTTGCATGATCTATCATCACTTTCGCAGCCTCTTTGTAGGACAGACCCTATGCTTGTTTTGGAATTCTCGACAAATGTTCTTGAAAGCTGTCCAACAGAAACAATCGACCTCTATCTGTCTGGCAATGTTCCAGCAGACTTGGTAAACTCATACTTGAAAAGGCATGCTCCAAAGTTGCAGTCTACATATTTAGAGCTTATGCTTTCAATGAGTGCTAACGAGATCAACTCAAATCTGCAAAATGAACTGGTAGGAGATTCTTTTCATATAATGTTTTCATTTTGACATTTTTCTGTACTGAATATGGATGTATGCATTAAGCAAACTTTTGCCGGCAGGTCCAAATATATCTTTCAGAAGTACTTGACTGGTACAAGGATCTTTCTCAACAACAACAGTGGGATGAGAAATCTTACTCTGCAACACGTAAGAAGCTATTGAGTGCCTTGGATGGCATATCAGGTTACAATGCAGAATCTCTTTTGAAGCGACTTCCAGCTGATGCTTTATATGAGGAGCGTGCAGTATTGCTTGGAAAAATGAATCAACACCAACTTGCCTTATCTCTATATGTGCACAAGGTATTTCAAACCACCCAAATTGTTGATTATTTTTTTTTTTTTGGAATTTGTGCTGGATAATGTAAAAAATCCATGTAACAGGAAACACTAAAGGTAACTTCTACGTCATTTTGCTTCTCTTTGTCTTTTACTTGGATGTAATATTGAGAATGTCAAATCCTTAGGATGTAATATCAGCTTTTGGGTTCCTATGCATGTAGTGTTGAAAATTGACTTGTTGGTAATGGTAAACTTATTTGGTTTCCTGTTGTATTATGCAGCTTCAATTACCTGAACTGGCACTTGCATACTGTGATCGTGTTTATGAGGCAGGGCTTCATCAAGTTTCTAAATCATCATCAAATATATACCTTACACTTCTGCAAATTTATCTGAATCCTCAGAAGACAACTAAAGATTTTGAGCAAAGAAATATAAATCCTATACTGCCCCAGAATGTTGCCAATCAGAAGTCTGGCTCTGCTAAAACTAAAGCCAGCCGTGTTGCTCGAAAAGTTGCCGAGATTGAGTGGGCTGATGATATACGCATTAGCCCAAGCGGTACTGATAGTGGCCGAAGTGATGGAGATGGGGATGAGATCAGTGGGGAGGGTGGTCCTATAATGTCAAATGAAGCACTTGATTTGTTGAGTCAAAGATGGGATAGGATCAATGGTGCTCAGGCCCTAAGGCTGTTGCCAAGAGACACAAAACTTCAGGTATTAATTGCTATAAATAATTCTTGTGCAACCTTTCAAGACTCCTGACCTATCTATGAATTACTGAAAAGTTGATTGCCTTATTTGCTGCTTTCTTCGAAGCAAATATTTTCAATAGAATTCCAAGAGGGTTGTACCAATACATCCTTATGATCATTTGATTTGATTTTATTTTTCCTTTGGAACGTAAAACTTTGGCATGCCAAGTCATACAGTGTCTAACAGTTTCTATTTGGATTCAAGTAGACTGGACATGGGTGTCAGTGATCTTCTTCTTCTTTTATTAGTTATTTATAATAAAATTACTTTTAAATATTTCCATTAAGTTTCTAAGTTTCTAAAGCAGACCATGTTTCTTTTCATTTTCTGCTGGTGCATATAGCATTTACACTTCACAAGTTTGATTTCCCTAAGGTAGTTTTTGTCCATGATCAAGTTGTGTAAACAGTTGCTTTCCAAAAGGGTAGCTTGTTGGCCATCAAGCTCCTGATAGTGTATATGATGAAATTAGCATTAAAGAAAGTGATCAATCCTCTATACAAACAGATCTTCTGTTAGCAATATGTTTCTTGATTGCATGCAGCTGTTCTTTCATGTTCTTACTCATTGTGTTGTTCTTTACTTTGCAGAACTTGATTCGATTTCTTGAACCATTATTAAAAAAATCCAGTGAAGGTCGTCGCAATTATTCAGTTATCAAGAGCCTGAGGTTTACTGAGAATTTGCAGGTTTGTATCAATGGATCATGCTGGTTTATCCTGTTGTGAACTTACAGCTGATTAGGTTTAAGTCTATTAATTTCATTGTTTATAGAATCCACGGTAAAAGATATTTTGGGAGATGGAAATAATTCAATTGTGTCCAAGCTCCATTTATGTGGTAATGAACATATGACAGTGTTGTCATATGGTTTATGGTTGCAACATGTTTGTTGTAGAGAGTCAATAAGGCACTTTTCTTTGGGCAAAAGAAGTAGCTTGATTGAAATTAAAATATCAATTCAGGAACTTGTTTAGGAAACTAGTGTCTGTCTAAGGACTGAAGGAGCTTTTGGTAGATTGGTGACACAAGAGACAATCAATAATCAGTTTCAACCACAGGCTGACCCTCTTCTTTTTATCTTCTTATTGATTTTGTAGTTTCTGTTGCTATACAATATCATGTGAGAAATGTAGTTAGACAGAAGATATGGTTTTGCAGTTTCCAGGACTGCTGCAAGCCTGCAACAAATTTTAGAAGTACAAGAGAGATTATGGCACTTAGCTTATGTATACATTCTTAAAATATCTTCTGAAATGGAGCGTGGTGTAAAATATATTTTTTTATTACCAAGGAAAGGGCACTTGGTTTTGTTGCCACAACGCTCAAGGGCTATGTGTTTTATATTCCATTTATCGATGCAAGTGCAATTATTTCAAGACATATGAAGGACTTGTTCTTGCATAAATTCTTTACTAGTCAATCGGGCAGATTCTCACTTATCATGATACTGATGTACTGTGAAGTGGGAACATTGGGCCTGCCTTCAAAAGTGAAATGGATTTGATGAATAACATCAATTTTCTTTTATATTTTCTTTTTATTGTGAAAGTTTTCACCACCTTATTTTGATGTGCATATATATATATATATTGATATTTTTTTTCATTGCTATTTATGCTCAAATTAGGAATGTAATGATCAATATTCTGTTATTTGAAATTATTCATGTCTTGACCAGTCTGTCCACATCAGTCATTTCCTTGACAAAATTGCTTGATATATGTTTATAACCACAGTTGGAATGCCAAACAGGTAAAAGAGGATCTCCATAAGCAAAGAAGAACAGTGGTGAAAATTGATGGGGAGAGCACTTGTTCCCGTTGCTACAAACGGATTGGAACCAGTGCTTTTGTGGTCTATCCCGAGGGCAAGACCCTTGTGCATTTTGTTTGCTTTCGGGACTCGCAGAGTATCAAGCCTGCCAGGGGCACACTACTAAAGAAGCAATTTTAGTACATTTAAGCTCCAAGTAAGATATTCCTATTTCTTTCGAATTTTTAATCATGAACAAAAAAACCCATGCGTCATGAGTCAACATCTTTGCGATCCTGCTTTCTGAAGTTATTCCTCTTTCAGTTTTCCTACTTTTATAGGGTCTTTATGTCTGCAGTGAAGTTTGAAATTTCGGTCACTTTTCATAGTTCACCTTTCAATCTCTTTTATTTTCCAAAGTTTATAGGTCATCATCAAAAGATTGGACTTTTCGTTCTTTTTTAATTTATTGTTTTTTATTTATTTGCAAGCGTCAGGCTCATTTAAGCTTTCAAGTTGTGAATGCTCTTCACATGGAGAAATGACAAATACTGCAATATAATTAGCTATTGTCAAGGGCATTTCATTCCAAGCATTGTTCTCTAAAACCTTGTTTCTGTCATCTACAGGCGATATGTACTTGTGCCGGTCTCTGCTTTATGCAGTGAGCTTGATTGTATAGCTCATTCATTTTCAGATAACAATGCTGACTCAGTTTTCATACTGTTTCATCAGTAATCAGATTCTGATAGCCGGGAATGAGATAATCACACAGCTTGTAATAATACATATGAGTTTGCTCCACTGCTTGATTAGCAGCTTTGTCTGTTGGTTAAATGACAGTCAGGTTTGGGTTTACTCCGACGATCTTTGATTTGCAGCATTCCCTCTGCGATGTCCCGTTACGGAGCGGGAGATCGCCGTCTGGTGAATATTGGTTTCTACCAGTCCAGTGACCTTTCTACAGTCCGGCAGATTGATTTGTGTTTGTTGTTTCCAAAGAGCTGCAGGGACATACTTGAGTTTCGCCTTGATTGTAAATTATTACTCTTCCAGTTTTATGTATTTCCTGTAAGCACATTGATTTGTGTTATTAGTGATTGTTTTGATAATGTTGGGGTTTGTTTTTGTGCAAGTGAAATGTTATATTTAGTTTATTATCTCAATTGCTCATGTTTGTTGTTTAATTAAGTGATAAATTTATGTCGATAAATTTTAATTTAATTAATCAGTAATCTCTTTTCTTGAATTAACTGCCACACTTGCCCATTGAGAAGCAGTCAAGAAATGTGATAAAAAAGGAGAAAACCAACAGCTAAAGCAACGGTGGTTTCTTGATTAATATTATATATAAATTATATAAAATTTATATAAATGAGTGGGTCTTGATTCTAATTTCAAGATTAAGGTCCAGTCCAACCTTGAAATTTGAATGGCGAAAAAAAAAATATATATATCTATGTGCATGATTTAGTCTTTCCATCAGATATGACTGGGTTAGGCATTCAACAAAAAATCTTTACTATTTTTTTATTTATCATGGAATCTAAATAAGGAAAGGGTGGAATTTTGGAAAGTTTAACTTTATCAATAGAGTTATCCATTTTGCTATGTACTTCTATGTGTGTTTATTTATATTCCGGAACTTTTTATTTGTATTAAATATAATTTTTCTCAAATTTAATTTATTTTATCCATAAGTGGTCGTTTTTTAATAAATTGTGATTTATTTATATTCACAAACTTTCTATTTGTATTAAATTTAATTTTTCTCCAATTATTAAATTTGCTTGTTTGTCTTGTTATCATTTTTGAATAAATAGTGGTTTATTTATTTTTATATAAAAAAAAATAATTTGTTTCCTTTTTCTTGGCTGGTGACCATACTTCTCGTGGTTCGCGGTCCCTTTTTTAGAGTTTTTTTTTAATTATTATTTAATACATTATGATTTATATAAATTTTTAAAGCAGAATTATACCAAGCTTTTCAGAGAACAAATAATAAAAAGAAAACTTGTAAATATTTTTGGATTTTTTTTTTAATGCACTCCAATTCATCCGCCTCCACTTTCTTAAATTTTGTATTTCATAACTTTATTAATTTTCACATTATTTTCTATAGTTGTATGAATCACGAGAAGTAAACTCATTCTATGGACTATTTTTCAAATAAAAACTTTACACATAAATATTTTTCATACTTGGCTATACATATATATATATATATAGCAACATCTTCATTAATGGCGGACTCTTCCAAAGGTATACTTTTTTATGGTTTTATGGTGGGAAAAGTTGGTTCTTTTTCCACTATGATGGATGGGTTTATTTAATAATATCTATAATTTACACCTTTTAATCAGTTGCCTCTTCAACTTTAATCTTTGACAAACACCCACATACAAAAACCAATGAATTTCTTTATATTATAAAATAAAACATAAGAAGACACAACATGCATAACAACTTCTCCATTGTTACACTTGAAAAAAAAAAATTGAAAAACTCCAATGAACATTCTTATGTTCTATTATTATATATACACAAATTAATCAATCAATGGCTCAAACTTCTCCAATAAGAGAATAAATAAGCTTAAACATATATGAAACACAGCATAAATAAATTAACAAGAAAAAAGAGAAAACACAACCAGAGCACTTCCTTGCATGCATGAGCTTGCACAAGCATGCAGAAGCCATGGCAGTAGCTCAAGGACATGAACCACTAGTGTTGTTAGGATCATTGGTACACCCCGAAGGCGTAGACGGCGTCACCGGGCCTTTCGGTAAGGCTTGCAATGCTAAAACTCTATCATTGAGTCTCGGCTTCCATTGGTCACCGTATAATATTCTCGCTGCCGATGAAGTTTGTGAGCTCCCTACCAACAAAACAAGCACTATGAATATTATCACATATTCTCTTCCAAACTTGGCCATGGTCTCTTGTTCTTGATGTTGAATTAAGTTCTTTTCTTTCACCTCTCAATGTGTTTATATAGGTGGATGTGTTGATGAATAAGTCTTGTTCCAAGACTAGTAATTAAGATGCATTCCAACGAATTAAAATTGTTACACCTAATAAAATTAAAAATGGTCTTTGGACTAGACCTTGGTGAAAGTTCTTTGTTGTTTCTTGTTAGAAAGTTGCTTAGGTTTATGCATGGGGTTCTAAGAGTTTGAACTCTTGTTAGTCATACATGAGGTTTGACTTTGGAGGGTTTAATAAGGAGAGGATGGTATAACTTTCTTTCTTATTAGGATATGAATTTTGGTCAAATGGGACCATTTCCTGGTCAAAGTACTTGCCCTCCTCTGCACTCTATGATAAACATGAGGGAAAGTGATAACATGATGTATGGGCTTGAATAATGGTTCAATTTCTTTTTCTTTTTCTTTTTCAATATGATTTGGTGCACATTAATTTGCAAAATGGTAATTTAGGTTGTATTATTGATATCAGTGAATTGAAAAACAAATTGTAAATAGTGTGTGGGCTTATATATATATATATATATATATGAATAAATTTATTTTTGTGAATCAAATTTTATTTAATGGAGTATAAGTTTTCATTTTAATTTAATTTATTTTTTTTAAGGTGGATAAACCACTGTAGGTTAGGCATCCGATCTTGATGTGGCAGAGTTTAGTCATTTCACTACTCATCACCCAGTCAAACATACTGGTGGCACACGCCAACCTAGTCAAGGTGGCTTGTATGCACAGGAACGGAGTTAAATCGCTTCCGTGCACGGCACATGCTTTACTTACTGAAGGTGTAGAGTTAATTTCTCATAAGCTGTCTGGAGATCAACCTCGGATTTTCTCTCACACAACTAGAGACCCTTACCGCTTGACCTAGAGGTCATTGGCGAGTATAAGTTTTTATTTTTATTTTTTTAATGTAAATCTTTTTTAAATATATATATATATATATATATGTTAGAAGAGGTAGTATCTACTTTTCTTTTTAGCAGAAATATGTGGCATACTAGTTTTTTTTATAATACCAATTCACTGATTTAATAAGATTATTTGTATTTTTTTCCTCAAAGATTTCATTAATTTGATTAGTTGCATATCAATTTTAAAAAAACATGATATAATAAAATGTCTATAGAGACCATCAAAAGTCACCTTTGAATTGCACCAATTTAATTGAATGGGCGGCTATTAGCATCCCTAGTGAGAGCCAAGCACATATGCGCTTATATTGTTGCCATATTAGACCATTTCATGGTCTAACCAACTTGCAAGTGAGTCCATGATGTTTAGCTTAGGTCTTACATTAGAAAGAAATGGAATTATTTCAATCTTAGCCACAATCAATGAGAACATTAATTGGACTAATATTTAAGTTGAAGTATTAGTTTTGGACTTAATCACCTAAACACGGAAAATTTCATCTAATACCAATTAATATTTAATAGGACTAAGATCTCTACTAGTCTTGATATTATATATTACTCAAATCTCTAAGCTTATTAAATGAACCAATTAAAAGTATTAAATAATAAAAATTAAATTTGTTGATACTTAATCCAACGCATTCAAATAAGAAAGTTTATGATTAAATTTTAGGGAAGCAAATATTAAATTTTTTATTATTTTTTCTCAATTTAAAAGATTGAATGAGACAAAGATGTGATTTATTCACTTCATTAAAAAAAAAATAGAATAAAATTGCATAACAGAAAATTTTTAGAGTGCTATCATTACTTAATAATAATAAAAAGTTAGGCCGCCATCACCACCAATTGATATCTGTTATTATCTTCCTTAGGCCAATCTAAGGAGGATATTGTATGCATTCTATTATTTTATAATAATATTAATTAGAACACAATTTTATTCGTTCACTCATTGATCATTCTCTTTGCCGAAAGGTTTAATTAATTGCTAAGTTAGAACTTTCTTATATATGATCAGGTGGCATATATAACACGCCTCCTCAAATACCATGTGACACTCGTTAACAATGTTCTCTAAACTCACTATATATATTTATATACTTAATAAATATTAGTTCAATAGTGGGGACTTTATGGTTTAATTTGACAAAGAGATTGATCTCTAGCCAATTAAATTTCTATATTAATTATAGTTTGGAATATCACTTTCATTCTCTTTTGGAATGGCAATTGGTGGCTATGGTTAGAATATCATTTTCATCATTCTCCATTCATATTGAAGTAATGAACTCCATCTCTCACAGCATCTGTATTGACCAACTTTACTAATTAGTTAGCATCATACTTCCAAGTAAAATTAATTTTTATTCACAACAAATCTTTTTAATTAATATTTGTTTAAGTAATTAATTAACATGATACGCAAGCCATCATCTCAGCATCATGGAAGGACCAAATTAATTATTAATTAGCATGATACGCAAGCCATCATCTCAGCATCATAGAATTAAGGACCAAATTATATAATTCATGTTGAATTGAAAGATCAAGATATATATATATATATATATATAAGCATTTTTATTTACAAAATCAAAATATATAAACAATCACATTGGTTAGAATTCAATGTGATTTCTGACAACCAATCTTTCAAAAGATAGATGCAGAGGAGCAAATTAAAGACAGCTCCAACTGAGAAACAAGAAGAAAATTACATTTCTATATATATACACGTCAATCACCATATATATCTACATAAATCTTTAAAAACGAAAAAAAGAAAAAGAAAAGAAAGAAGGAAAGAGAGAAAAATATGTGGTTTATCCACTTTATTTAAAAAAAAAAATATAAAAAAAAAGAGAAAATTACTAATAATAGAAAGATAATATATATTGTTTGAGTAATTAAAAAAAGGAAAAAAAGAAAACAAATGTACTCAAATGTTAAAGATCTCAAGTAAAGTTCCGTCAAGGTGGCGACGGGCAAACGCCGTCCCGGTTAGTGGGGTCGTTAGAGCAGCCTGACGGGGATGATGGTGCCACAGGACCTTTCTGATCAATCTCCTTTAAAACTCTTTTGTTGATGAACATCCATTGATGTCCTTCCAGTGGCCTTCCTAAACATGAAGTACTTTGTGAACTCCCTACTAACAAGATAACAAGTACAATCCCCATATACTTAACCATCTTTATCTCTTTAAGAATGCATATATCTATGTTTCTTATATTAATTAGTATTAACATGTGTGTATATATATATATGCATTATAAAAGGTGTAATTCATTGTGAATTTTTCCATAGTCTGGTCAAGAAAGTTATGTTTGTATATATATATATATATATATATTGGTTTGGTAAACTAGTTCATACAAGCTTGGCAATGCAGGCTTCCTTGTCTCTTCAACCTTCCACTTAGTATTACTATGTATGGTTTATAATTAAGTTCAATGCATCTTGGATTGGACTACTTTTGTACTTTGATTTTTTGAACCATCTCATTCTTGAATTCATTGTCTTTTTGGGATAAGGAGAAAGGAGTGAGATAGTGGGATTAAGTCAAAGTATGTTACAAAACCATTAAGGACCGGTCATGAATCATGATGGTAGTAAGAATGACTGGGAGAGGGTGGAGGGAGTGTTTTGCCCTCCATGCCAATAAGTCTTTCAATATTTTCAAATGTTCATGCATTTATAATTAGTAATAATTCCTTTATTGTATTTGTCAAATTTGATTAATTACCTTCTGATTAAGGGATCTGCTCTCGAAAAGAACGTTTTAAAGCACATGTTTTTTTTTCTTAACCTTTATATTAGAAAATAAACCACGAATGATTTATTTACTTTTCCCATGTCATATATGTATACACACAAGGAAAATTAAAACATACCATTATAAAAAGTAAATAAACAGACTCATGAATGAATCTCTATGACCAATACAATCAAATGGGTCAGTTCTCAATAGCTTTGTTTCTTTCACACATATTGAATGTACAATGTAAAAATTTAACTAATAATACTTCAATATATATATATATATATATCTAACCACAAATATATTCTCTCTATATATAACTGTTACTCTATCAACTGCTTCCCATGCATGCATATATGCATGTTATTACGTAATGGTTAATTTGACTTAATTTGGGGGACAATCTCCAGTTCGGTGATTGGGATCGTTGGTGCAACCTGAAGGTACTCCCGGTAGAGGTGTGGAACCTTTGGGGAGGGACTCAAATGCAAAGGCACCTTCATTCAACCACACTACTTTATGTTCTCCTTGAAATGGCCTTGTTGCAGACAGCCCTTGTGAGCTCACTAGTAACAACATCACAACCAAAAATTCCTTCATCATCTTCATTCTTCTTCACTATATATATTATCTAGTGATTATATCTTAGATCTCTTTAAATTGTGTTGATATGAAGTTTGAAGGTGAAGGCCAAGCATGCATACATTTATAGATAATTGATCATCTGACCATGGACTTGGGAAAATGTAATGAAATTGTTGTTGTACTTGTTCCTCTTCTTCTTCTTCTTCTTGTTCTTAATTCTTGTTTTTATTCTTGTTCTTCTTATTCTTCAAATAAAAGGAATGACTTGAACGACCATTTCAAGCCTGTCAAACACGGTTTGTATAATTTGGTCCGTTTTAAGAGGAGCCTGCTAGCTGGCTAGCTAGCTAGGTTGAACCAAGGATATTAATAATAAAGAATCAACTTGTTTGTTAACTAAAGTCATGTTACCACCAATTGCGTGTATGCAATGGTAGGTTAATTACTAAAACAAATGAATATTCAAAATTTTATATTAATTTTTTATATTGATTTTATCTTTTAGGTTGAATGAGAAATATATTGGTTGACATGGTATGAGAATTGACTTGTGTTAAAGCCTTTTATCCGTACAAATGTGGCCCTTGAGTGCTATATTATAAATATATAAAGGTGAATTTTCTAAAATATTAGTATTTCTTTATATTATAGTCAAAATAAATAAATATGTGGTGACTTTAATGCTATTTTTTCTCTGGAGGACAAATGGGGCAGAAATCCAAACTTAGCGGACATACGTGATGCTAACACCTTACTGTATGACCTTTGTCTTCATGAACCCTCGGCGTTTGGGAGAAGGTTTACTTGGACAAACCGGCAAGAAAACCCTTTATGGGTTAAGTTGGATAGGTTTATTGTTAATAGGGCTTGTGTTGACCGTTTTCCGAGGATGATTCAGAATTGTCTTCCGAGGCTAGGCTCGGACCATGCCCCAATCAGACTTGAGGTGGGGATGCATTGTGCCAAATCTAGATCGTTCCGCTTTGAGAATGTTTGGACTACGGTGGAAGGTTTTTCTGAGTTGGTGTCTAGGTAGTGGGTGGGATCCAATCCCAAAGGTTGCGGTGCCTTTGTCTTGGCTAAGAAACTGGCTTGGCTAAGGGATCAGCTCCGTAGATGGTCTAAGGAGAGTTTTGGCTTCATTAAACTTCAGAAGCTTTTGCTGTTACATGATTTAGAGCTGATTGATGTCATCAAAGAATCTAGGTGCCTTAGCTTTGATGAAATTATTCAGGAGCGCGGATTGACGGAGAGTTTAGTGGAAATCCGTAAACAAGAGGAAGTTTACTGGAAGCAGAGATCTCAGGTACAATGGTTAAAGGAGGGGGACGAAAACACAAAGTATTTTCATTCAGTGGCAAATGGGAGGAAAAATATCAATTTTATTCCTTCTATCAATATTGGAACTGCCTCCTTCACAGATGCTAGGGAAATTGGCAAAGTTTTTGAACAACATTTTAGGGCTCTTTTTGGTCAAAGAAGGACTTTTCGTTTCAAGGTGGAGCTATGCAATCTTTTGAAGAACAAAGCCTTTGTGGACTTATCCTCTCTTGAGCGTCCTTTTACACTGGAGGAAGTGAAAAGAGCGGTCTTTGACCTAGGAAGTGACAAAGCCTCAGGATCGGATGGTTTTCCTATGTTTTTCTTTAAAACCTACTGGGAATTTGTAAAAGGGGAGGTCATGCAACTTTGCGAGGATTTCTATACTGGAAAGGCGAACTTGGAACGAATTAATTGGGCCTGCATTGCACTTATTCCTAAGGTCTTGAGCCCGTCTACACCTTGGGAGTATAGATCCATTAGCCTAATTAATTCTTCATTAAAAATCATCAGCAAGATTCTGGCCTCAAGACTTATCACGGTGATGGACTCATTGGTGGACCACACACAATCTGCTTTTCTTAAAGGGAGGTGTATATATTGCTATGGCGGAGGAGGCAATTTTCAGCATCCATAAAAGAAGACTGAATGGTCATATCCTCAAGGTGGACTTCGCTAAAGCTTTTGATTTAGTTGATTGGGATTTCTTGTTAGAGCTCCTGAAAGTCAGGGGTTTTGGACCCAAATAGTTAGGATGGATATCCTTGCTCCTCAGCTCTTCGAAAGCCTCTATCTTAATCAACGGGTCCCCTATTGGATATGTGAGGTATCAAAGAGGATTGAGACAAGGTGATCCTCTGTCGCCGCTGCTCTTCGTGCTGGTCTCAAATGTGCTGTGCACTATGTTTGACAATGCGCTGAAGTCTAAAATCCTGATTGGGGTGCCATTGGGTGAGCATTGATGTATTTGCAACTTGCACTACGCGGATGATCTTTTGGTGATGACTGTGTGTGGGGCTGAAGATCTCAGGGTGATCAAGCTGATCTTTCTGGTCTTTGAAGGGCTTTCTGGCTTGGAAACTAATTTTTATAACTTCAAACAAATGATCTATGACAAAAGATAAAAAAAAAAATGAGTAATTAACAAGAACTTCTCCTCACCAAGTTTATGGTCATGAATCGTGGAACTTAAAGTAGGCATATAATACATACAAGCACGTTTTATATAGCGGGGAATATAATATCTGATCATGCATGATTTTTTTTCTCTATAAGATGATATATATATATATGTATATATATGAAAGAAATAAAGAGTAAACTATATTTGCATATGTGTGGCTACTTGAACATATTTGTCGGTTTATTTTTCCTAATTTACTTGGAAAGAACTGATCAAGTTGAATCTATATGTATTTATGGGAATTTTTTTCACACATTTTTAATCCTTTTACCACGCCTCATTCAATACAAAACCTTTGGACATCCTGGTTACAATCTCTTGATTCCTCTTCCAGACATATCTGGGATCTCATCTCCCGAACTATTTTGTGGAACATTTGGCTAGAACGAAATTCCCGCATATTTCAGCTAAAAGCTTTACCGTCTTACATTGTCATCTTTAGATCTGCTAACATGCTTCTCTCATGGTTATCTACAGACTCAGACAGTCATCTGCAACCCAACACCGATGCTTCACAGAAAATCAAGCGTTCACTCAACTTTCTTACCGAAACAGTTTCCCACCAGGCCGACAACTCGGCGCCTGACATTGCACATGAGTAATCCTCCTTCTTCTCTATCCTGGACGGACCTATAGCTCCAGACGGCGCCTTTCGTCGGTCCAGTGTTTATTTTCAGTATTGTTCTTTGCTGCTCCTCTGTTTAGTAATATTTGTCTTTACTCACTTCTGGTGAGGGGCTCTTTGTACTGTTTTATTCTGTACTGTTGTCCTTTAGTTTTTCAATAAATCGGTGGTTTATCCACATTTACTTCAAAAAAAAAAAAATCTATATGTATTTGGTCTTTGAGATAATGATCTTTATATGCAATATAATTGTTTTATCTTACTAAGGCTACGTACCTTTTAACTTAATTAATCCAAAACGCTCACATACATTGGAAGATATTGGAAGACTCGTTGCCTTAATACATTGGACATCACTTCTTACAACCTTCAAAAACATTACATTGATTAATTATGGTAAAATTTAGAAGATTGATCCTTGATGGTTTTGTGACACTGTGTCTTGATTCCTTTGTGTCACGTCACTCCTTCCCCTCATTCCCAAAAAATAAGATTCTAAGAATGAGTTGAATAAATGAAAGTACAAATTAAAACAGTCCAATCCAAGATGAATATGAAGCCTTAACATAAATTTAAACAAGCATTAATTGAAGCTAGCAGTTGTAGCATCACATACGTACGTTCATTAAATTTTTGAGCAGGGCCTAGTGAGAGAAATTAAAAAAGGTACTTATGCATCATGTTATGCCTATACATATTTACCGCATAATATTCATTTCCAAGCTAGAAACAAGCTCATGTTAACCAACATGAACCAGATAAGATGGTCATTTGACTCATGAGTCATGACAGTCTGGTTTTACGATTCACGGACTATATATATAAGGGTTTAAAGTTAAACTAATTACATATATATAATATTTTTAGAAGGTCCACTGCTGTTTGGGATATTTTGATGCAACTGTAAGTAAGTTAAATTATTTTTATATAGCAAAATTATTATTGACGTACTATACATCATGCAAAGACCAATGAAACAAACCGTGTTTGACATGCTTCTAATTAACAAGTTGTCTCTCCAAATTAAGTCTTCCATTTCTTGGTTCAACCACTTCATTCATGGGCAAAAGAAAGAGTAGAAAGAAACCAAGATTAAGAAGAAGCATAGCAATTACCATTCTACTGACTAGGTCCATGGTCACAAACATGAAAGCATGTATATATATACATGTATATTTACACACATCAACACACACATTTTAAAGAGAGATCTAGTGCATAGAGATCAAAACATGAGCATTTGCAGAAGAATGCAGTGTAATGGATTTGTGGTTCTCATGCTGGTGCTTGTGATCAGCTCACAAGTTGCGTCTGCAGCAAGGCCAATTCAAGGAGATCATCAAGTGTGGTTTCATGGAGGTCATGTGGCTGCATTTGATGAGATCCTTGAGAAGGGCTCAATTAATTCATCAGGACCTTCAGGGTGCACAAATGACCCTAACCACCACGGTGGATATTGTCCACCTACTCCCACAAAGAATTAGATGGACGTACGTTGCATGCATGGGGCCGGGCATGCATGGACGTGTAGAGCATGATACACCCGAGAAGATATATAGACTAGCTAGTCACTATACATAGGGAGATTAGAATAATGGGGATCAAATTAAGATGGTCATTGGTTATGTTTGTTGTTGTTCTGTAAGATTATAGATATTAATTCATATATATTTGAACGAAAGAAATAAAGCTCAAAGTCTTGCCTGCATGCAATTAAGTAATATGTATGCATGGTTGTACTGTTTCATGTATGAGCATATTTTATTTTATTTTATTTGGTTATATATTGTGAAATAAAAACTAAAGTTATGTTTTTGAGAACTAAGTGGATGATGGGTCTAACAAGCTAGGAGCTGTTAAAAAATAGTTGAACACCTAAATTAACTAGCACAACATCAAACACCGAGAGCATGGGATTGGATATCCGCAATAACTTTAGCTTTATCAAATTTTATTAATTAATATTAATAAATATTTATCTGACTTAAAATTAATAAATTATATTCAAAGTTAAGTATATATATATATATATATTACTTCAAAATCAAGCAATCAGATTTTAGACCCAAATGATAGAAAATCTGAAAATTAAAATACATATCCAAATACTGCTAACATAAGCTAGGTATGGTTTTGATGTCTGCAAATTATTTATCTTAATTTATAATATCAAGTTTTTTATCACCTAGGCGTTCATATTATTGTGGTGGGGTGAGAAGTAATAATTTATTAAGTTTCCAGTAATAAGTTTTATAAAAAAAAAATTACAACAATATGTGCTCTTTAAAAATTCCACAAACTCCACTAAAGAAATTAAGGTTTTTCAGTGGGTAATTAAGTTCTATGCTTTTGTAAATTTGTCTTGACTTTACCCGAGTAAAATAAGTCTTCAAGTACCAGTTAACAATATATGGGTTAAAACTTTTAAAGTGGGATTCATTAGAGAGAGCTTTCTTAATAAGAATTTATTTTATCTTTCATATCTTTTACCTACCAATACATTATTGAATTCTTACTTTTTATTTATTTATTTATTTATTAAACAAAAGGTGGATAAACCACATGTATTAAAATAAAAATAACAAAAGGTACAACAACCCTTCCACTAGCTGTGGAAACAAAAGGTGAGAGAATAGAAAAGGAGGAACAATGGGTCTCCTTCTGACCCAAAAAATACACAAGAGCTACTCCTCACCGCTAACCTGATCCACCTCAAGCGTGGGAATGACCTCCACCTCCTCAGAACAAGGTCCAGCAAATTCTAAGCTGCGCCTGATGGAGGAGATAGGATCAGCAAGCTTCACTCTCAAACTTTCAGGAGCTGCAGAGAACCAAGATAACATCATATGAGCAATTTTCATCATGACAGCACAAAAGCTTTAACAATTCAATCCCCAAACACCCGAACCACTGGGTGTAAGGCAGATCTCCAGTATCTCCACAAGAGAGCCATAGACAAGGGAAGTGCTGGTAACTGAAGGAACTTACTGAGGTACTACCAAACCTCCCGTGAGAACTGACAATTTAAGAAAAGATGGTCTACCGTTTCAACATTGGAATGGCATAACACACATGTGTCTGTCGGTAGCCTATTACATCGACGCCTAGCAAGGTTTTCCAGAGAGAGAATCTTGTTCTTCCAAGCTAGCCAGTTAAAGATGTTAACCTTCCTTGGGTAAGGACCTTTCCAGAATGAGTTTGCAAGGGGGCACCGTAGTCCTCCCTCATCTAAGAGGCAGTAGAAGGACTTGACAGAGAAGGACCCGTTGGCCGTCAGACCCCAAACCTTTAAATCACTATCACTCCTCGTCGCCAAGTTTAGACTAGATAGGAGCTGCTCAACCCCCAGGGTCATTCGCGAATGGCGGGCTTCCAAGTAACAAAGCCAACTCCTGAACCGTTCCGTTAGGCATAGGAGACGCAAGGAATTCTTCTGGCCAAATGTACATCGACGCAAGTCCATTGAACCATCTGTCCTTCCAGAAGAGCGACTCTGATCCATATGTGACCTGAACCGAGACACATCCTCTAAAAGCAGGGAGACAACGGGATATACCTGACCAAAAGAAAAAGACTCTCCTATTCGGGACCCTAAACAAGTCCCAAGTAGGAACATTGTAGTTGAACCGTAGAATATTCGCTCCCCCCCCCCAAGTGCGAATCAGACAGAACCTTCCATCTCCATTTTCCAAGCAAAGCCATATTGAAGGAAGATAACTCCAAGATACCCCAATCACATTGCTTCTTCGCGTGACAAATGTTCTTCCAAGCCACAAGTCGACATCCAAGATGATCGATGTCTGGTCCAGACCATAGAAAATCTCTTCTAATCTTGTCAATTTCTTTGATCACCCACTTTGGTAACCGATACAAGGACATCCAGTATGTCGGTACCGCCAATAACACCGAGTTAACAAGGGTGTGCCGACCTCCAACTGAGAGGTAAGAAGATTTTCAGGAAGACAGTCGCCCTCTGACGTTGGCAATCAAATTCTCTAAATCATGTTTACGAGGCCTTCTGTCTGAAACAGGAATACCAAGGTAGGTAACTGGGAGAAGGCCCACATCACATTTAACCGTTTTAGTCTCACTAACATGAGGAAGTTGATTCATATTAGTTAAACGAAGACAGTGGTAATTGCTATGTTTCTTCCTAGTTTTTCTTGATAATTTGCCATAAATCATGTATTAGAAGTTATAAAATTAAAAGAAGGCTTTATTTGGTCTTCTCTTTGAAAATGTGCATCTTTCAATTTTAATTATCACTCCTCCCCTTCACAATGACTTACCTCATTAACTCTTAATTGGCTTTCTCCATTTCATATTTGTTTAAGTTAATGAAATTTATTTATCTACATTTTTTATATATACATATATTCAAAATTTGAAAATTCCTCCTCCAATGAATAAATATTTATTTTCCATAGAAATACATAAACTACAACTTTGTTAAGTATCACAAACACTTTGAAAATGTATTTCTCATCATTTTTACCCCTTTGTGATGTATCTAATTTTAATAAAAATTCTTATTTAATTAATTTTTTATTTCTAAAACAGGATATGTACCTAAATATGTGTGAGCAGCTCATTAAACTATATCACAGAACAATTAATGACACGCTTATTAATGAACAGAATGTGGGGCGGTTGGGGCGGTTGAAAACTTGAAAGGAGAAGTGTAATTCTTTTTGGGAAAAAAGAAAGGAGCAATTCATTAAAGTATAGCACAGTACAATTAATGACATGAGAATTAACAGAATGTGGGACAGTTGAAAGGAGAAATGCTTGTTCTTGATCAACGCAATATTCTTCGCCATATGTTCAAACGTCCATGTGTTTGAGTGTCTTCTGATTATAATTAATTTGTAAATTTTGTTTTTATTCTGACTCTCACCAGTAATACAAATAAATTTTTTAAATTTATTTGTTAATAATGTGACATCTCATGTCATGTCCTGCAACCTCATTTGAAAAGTTATATATATATATATATATATATATATTGACTGCATCAAAATTTAATTGATTGTAACGTAAATGTATGATTTTGACTCATTTAAACATTTAAGGTTGAATATAATTAATCATTTAAAATCCCTATACATCACATATATGATATATATATATATATATATATTTAGTGGATAAACCACAAATTTATTAATAAGAAAAGGAAGGAACAAAAAGAACAAAATACAGAAGTAAGAAAAACAAAAAACAACAAAAAAACAAAAAAAACAAGCTGACAGACAATAAAATAAAAGCTGGTATCCTCACCAGGGATGAGAATAGCAGTGAACAGGACTAGGATAAAAAAAGCAATAAAATGGAAAAGGAGGAAGATAGCGAGCTGGGCTGACGAAGTCCACCATCTGGAGACGAAGGCCAGTCCAGCTACAAAAGAGAGGCAGATTACTCCCGGTCTGTGGTGTGCGCCATTTCACCAGTAGTGTCCGTGGATCTGGAGCTCAGGAAGTTAAGAGAACGCTTGATCTTCTGAGCAGCATCAGATGGTTCCTGCTGAAGAGGCACCGAGTCTGCAGTGATCCAAGAAAGAAGCATGTTAGCTGTCTTATGGAGTATAGAAGAAATTGATGAATATTTTTGGTTAAAAATACGACTGTTGCGTTCCAGCCAGATGTTCCAGAATATGGCTCTACAGCATAGATCTGAGAGAGTCCTAGAGGCAGAATTTAAGGAGGGAATCCAAGTGGTCCAGATGTTGTAAACAGAGCATGGGAGAGTAGCAACATCTAACAAACCTTGGAAGAAGGACCAAATTCTCTCCGAAAACGAACAATTAATAAAAAGATGATCTACTGTTTCTGAGTTGTTTTGACATAGAATACATGTGTCAGTAGCATTAGGATTGCAACCTTTAATAAAAAGATTATCTAGAGTAAGAATTTTGTTTTCCCAGGCAAGCCAACAAAATAGTGTTATTTTACTAGGGGTATTTGTCTTCCAGAATTTGGAATAAAGTTGACTGTGAATGCCTCCATCAATTAAGAAATTATAGAAAGATTTGACAGAGAAGGTTCCGTTATTATCAAGAGACCAGGTATAAGAGTCCTCTTGATCAATTGTACAGTCTGGAATAGAGTTCATTAATACGGTAAAGTCATCAACAGAGGTTGTCCTGAATGGATTACAATCGGAATTAATTATATGTATAAATTGTCTTAAAGTAATCCAAGGATAAGAGCAGTCCAAGAAAAGTGATGTCCAACGGTCTTTTGGGGATTGACCTTCAAGCCATTTATCAAACCAGAATAGAGTTTTGTTACCATTTCTAATTGATTTGGATATGCAGAATCGAAAAGAGGGTAGAATGGTATTAATTCCAGCCCAGAAGAAAGATTTATTTCTTGGTGGATGATGATATAGAATATCAGGAGCATCTCTTATCACATAGTTTGCAAAGACAATTTTTGTCCAACAGGAGACCGGCTTGGTGATGAGCTTCCACCACCACTTTCCTAATAAAGCATTATTGAATATCTAGAGATCAAGGATACCCCAACCGCCCATGCAACGGGGTCTACAAATTCTTTTCCAGGCAATCAACCTTATACCCTTAGACCCCAGATCTGGACCCTTCCAAAGAAAGTCTCTCCTAATTTTATCGATTTCAAGGATTACCCAAGCTGGTAATTTGAAAACAGACATCCAGTAGACTGGGAGAGAAGATAAAACAGAGTTGATGAGGATAAGACGACCCCCAAGGGAAAGATAATTTGCTTTCCATGAAGTGAGCCTAGAACGAATGGATTCGATTAACTTTGTCCAGTCTTGTCGTCTAGGTCTTCGACCTGTGAGTGGTATACCCAGGTATGTGATTGGGAGACAATCTCTGTTGCAATTAAGTATTCTAGCTGAGGAAAAATGTGGTTGGTAACCAAAGTTAGTGGAATATAGGCAGCTTTTAGAATAATTAATTGAAAGACCGGAACAACCTTCGAAGAGATAAAGTATTAATTTGATAATTTTAAGGTCTTCATGCCCTCCCGCTGAGAAAATCAGAAGATCGTCTGCATATTGTAGTTGACAGATGCTGTTTGAATGATCAAGTTGAACTCCAACTAATACTTTAGAATCGTCAGCCGCTAAAGCAAAAAGCAGAGGGGAAAGAGGGTTACCTTGTCTTAACCCTCTTTTGCATCGAATATAACCTTGAGGTGAACCATTAATTAGTATTTGAGTTTTAGCAGTTGAGAGAATGGTGTGTATCCAAGAGATCCAACGATTGCCAAAACCTCTTGCCCTTAGAATCTCAAGAAGAAAATTCCAGTCTAGAGTTTCTTTTTTTGAAGATTAAAAATCACTTCTTGGTCAGCGATTATGTTATATGCAATACATCTGCCCTTTATGAATCCAGATTGAGAATTGTCAATTAGATCCCCCATCTTATAACTCAGCCTAGTAGCAAGAATTTTGGAAATGATTTTACAAGTAGAGTTAATAAGACTGATGGGTCTAAAGTCGGAGACCTCAGTAGAAGCATTTGATTTGGCAATAAGAGCAATGCGAACCCAATTAATTCGTTCAAAATTAATGGATCCATCATAAAAATCATGACACAGGTTGATGAGGTCCTCCTGAATAAGGTTCCAGTGTTTTTGGTAAAAGAAAATTGGGAATCCATCTGGTCCTGGGGCCTTATCCGCGTTTAAATCAAATACGACATTTTTAATTTCTTCAGTTGAGAATGGAAGATCAAGAGTAGAAAGATCAACTCTATCTTTAAAATTAAAAAGATAATGGCAGTTGAACATGAAACGATGAGTTATTGGGGTGCCAAGTAGGGCTTGAAAATGTACAGTGAAGACTTTCCCAATATCATGATTTCCTTCTATCCAACTCCCGTTACTTTTAATTCGGGGAATAAAATTTTTATTCCTTCTGCCATTAGCAAGTAAGTGAAAAAATTTTGTGTTTGCATCTCCCTCTTTAAGCCATGTATTTCGGGATCGCTGCTTCCAATAGATCTCCTCTTGTTTTAGTAAAGTGTATAGTTCAGATCGGATATGGGTTAAACGATTGGAATCATCCACAGAAAGTGTCCCTCTTTCATGCAAGGAATCAAGTGAATTCAGTTCAGAGAGCAAAGATTTTTTGTGGATGTTGGAAGCTCCAAAATTTTCTTTTGCCCAACGGTGTAGATTTGATTTTAAAAAAGCGAGTTTTTTGGAAATTTTGTAAGCACCGCAACCAGCAAATTTATGATTCAACCACCAATCTTGGATTAAGTTTTCTAATTGGTCATTGGTATACCAAGATTTTTCAAGTTTGAATAAGTTAGCCCGAGTGGGATGATAACCAAATTTCAGGTAAATAGGGGAATGATCAGAACCAATTCTTGGTAAAGCACTTTGGTAGGAACTGGGGAATATCAACGGCCAGTTGTGAGAGTAGAGGAATCTATCTAGTCTAACCCATATTGGATCAGATTGTCCATTAGTCCATGTGAATTTTCGTCCATGTAAAGGAGGATCAATAAGATTGAGATCATCTAGAAGCTTTTGTGAATTAGCAATGTCCCTAGGATTAGGGTCTCCTTTATTTTTATCTTCCAAAGTGAATGAAGTGTTGAAGTCTCCACATATTACCCATGGCAAATTGTGTAAGTTTCTTATTGTGTGAATTTTGTTCCAGAAATCAGTCCTGATGGAGTTTGCATTAGGTCCATAAACGCTAGTGCAAACCCATTTAATGTTTGTGAAAAGATTTGTGAAATCAATAGTAATGGAGAAATTTCCTTTATGAATTAGATTACCATAGACCTGGGCACTATCCCAAGCAATAATGATTCCACCAGCGGAGCCTATGGCAGGGAGACACTCGAAAGAGTTCAGTCTCGAGCCACCAATAGATCTCCAGATGGAGCTATGAATATCTTGTAGTTTGGTTTCTTGTAAACATACAATATCAGCTCGGGAAGAAAATATGATGTCTTTAACTAAATGGCGTTTAGAGGGTCTGCCAAGACCACGAACATTCCAACATAAAACAATCATTAAAAACCAGTAGGGTTCTAGCAGTTGGATCTCGAAGGAGACCCAGTTGAGGAAGATAAATTTCCAGCCCTATCAGATTCAAGTTTACGAACATTGTCTAAGCATTTAAACTTATGGTTAGGAGATCCTTGGAAATTAACACCACAAGCATTGCTATAATTAAAGAATTGAGCATCAGTCCAGGACGAAAAAATAACTGCATTAATGGAATTAGACGTACCGTCTCTGGGATCATCCGGGACTTTTTTCTTTGATGATCTGAGTGGATGAGAAATAAACCCAGCATCTTCGTTCCAACAACCAGAAGGTTTCTTATTGCGATTGCTCCTTCTAATTTGTTCCTGATTCTGACGAAGTGTGGAAGACTTTGCAGGTTGAATATTAGGTAGTGAGATGTCAGGATCCACATTCGCATGATTAACTGGAGAAGATTCCTTCTCAATGAGTGAAGAGTTCCCGGGTACAATCGAATGATCCACAATTGGTTCTTCCTTGAGTATTTCAGCTTCTAACTGAGAGAGGTTCTCCTCACTTAGAAAATGATCATCCTCTGCTATCACATCTATAGGAATGTCGTCTTCATCACCCCAATCAACTAGCTCTTCATCAGAATGATCATTCAAAGGGGTGATAGGGGGGATGGATCCTGAGAGTAGAACTTATCTGAGTTGATACAAGGGATCAAAGACCAACCGCCATGAATAAAGATCCATTTGTATCCATCTGGTATAGAGATCGTCGGTGGTCGAGGTTTCAAGTGAGTAGGTAAATTGTCAGTGTTGGAAATATCAGGATCCAGCGGGATAGAAATCTCCTTTCCTTTAGATTTAGGTAGATGATCAGAAATTGAATGATCATGGATAATCTCTGTATTATGATCCGCAATTTGATTAAGCTTAATCAAATTTGGAGTTGGATTCACTGAAATTGGATGAGATGAACCGGTTTGAGAATCAAAAGGAATAGCCTTATCCCGAGGCAAACTTGATTCAACAAAAGGAATTGAAATGATCTCAGTGGGGAACATATCACGAGGCAGTGCCTTCTCATTTGAGTCCACGGTTTGAGCTAAATTTGAATGGGTTGCATCAATTTGAGAATTAATGGGCATAATCTTATCCCGAGGCAAGATCAGATCGGTAGAGGAAGATGATTTAATCACTGTAGAATTCAAATCCCGAGGATTGATCTTCTCATCCTGTGCAGTTTCATTCAACTGAGAATTCTTCTCATCCGATTTTGAATTATTGAGAGAATCAGTGGAGATACGATCTCGAGGCGAGTCCGTCACCAGCATGGTTCCAAGATGATCCGAAGAATCATGATCACGATGCACACCGATGGCTGTTACATGACTGGCCATCACGTAGCCGCTGTGCATGAGCAGTGTGTCCCCTTCCTCGTTTCTCTCGCGAGAGATCGGAGGAATCTGGGGGACCACTGTAGCACGATCGCCGGAACTCCGACTCCCCTTAGGGAAGAGCGAGTCGTCTGAGTTCTCAACAGTGGATCGGGTTTTAAACGTTGAAGCTAACGGTCTGACTGGGTTATTCTGAGGAGCAGGAGCATTTCCATGAATAATCTTCCAGCGAATGATCGGAACACCGTCGTCTTCAAGCCGGACTTTGAAGCTTCTCACACCGTCGTCTTCCATGATATATCTTGCCAAAGGTAATTAGATCTCATAGAAATAAACAATCTTTTTTTCTTTTGAAAAATAAATATACAATCTCCTCTTTGCTTTCTTAATTTATTTAGACCTAATTAATATGATAGATAGAAACGTTGTTTTTACTGATAAAACTCAACAATTAATGCATACCAATTATTATTATTATTATTATTATTATTATTATTATTATGTACTTATCTTATTGATTGTATTTTAAATATTTTTTTTTTTTTTGAGAAAGGTGACAAGCATCAGAATTCCAGGGACGTGCACGTATGGGGAGCAAGGCTCAACACCGAACCACCTGCTCTCACCTTACGTAGAACATGAGGTTCGATTCCGGATTCTTTCCGAAATGAACGCCCTACGCAAGAGACTCAATACCAATTGACCCAAAAACCGTTAGTTGTATTTTAAACATCTCAAATGGCAGGAAGCTGCATCATTTTTTTTCGTGATTGTTTTCATATTTCTTTTTGTTTTTTATCTTTTTTGTAATTTTTTTCTAGTATCATTATCATGCACATGCGTTGTACTTTTGTATGTGTGTGTGTTTTGTTTGTCATGCTATTGTTTTGTTTTTGTTATTTTTTTAATAAATTAATGATTTATATATCCATAGGATGATTATTTTTTTGTTGGAACTTTCAATAAATTTTACTTATTTGTGAAATATGCATGCCTTTTCCTTTAAGGCCACCAAAACACTTCTCAGTTCTCACTCGTTTTCTCCCTTTCAAACAAGAATATATATATATATATATATATAATATGGCATATAGTTTCCTGTTAGATGATATGTATGTGTCTGCATTTCACATAGCTGATATGGTAATTAAAACCAAGATGTACATAGATAATATAATATATAACAAATTCAGCATTTCTGTTCTTACAAAATAAATTGGGAAATAAACAAATAAATGCTCTGCATGAAACACTAGTACAGTAATTTAAAGCTTTACTTCTTACAACTAACTGTTTATGAGTCTATAATCATCATATCATATATATATTTATATATTTATATGTATATGTAGTATGATACTATATCTAATTATAATAAAAGCAAGACATGATAAATGATATCCTTGATCGGTTATGTGTATTACCCATGCAAATCTAATTAATGATGCTTAATGAGAGGAGGGCAGTGACTTCCATTGCTGGCATTAGGGTCCCTGGTGCAACTTGAACTTCCAGGTGGCACGGAAGGGCCTCTCGGCAGGGACTGAAATGCAAAAACTCCTCTACGGAACAAAGCTTCATCATCTCCTACAAATGGCCTTGTTGCATGGGTAACTTGAAAGCTCCCAAACAACAGCACCACCACCATCAGCATTAGAAAAAAAGCTCTATAATAATAATAAGACTGCATTTTTCTTTTTCTACTCTGAGTTATGTTTAAAACAAAATGCATGTGATGAGAGTATGCATATATATAGATATATATATATATAGAGAGAGAGAGAGAGGAGTGCAACGGTAATTGATATGCTTCTTCTTACCTATTGTCTCTCTTTTTCTCGCGGGAATGGAAGCTTTGAATTCAAGGAAGCGATCAAAGTTTTTCGGTAAAGAAGTCTAGTGGAATTTGAATTACCAATGTGGAGTAGTTGAATGCAAACGCATTTATATATAAATTAAATGGTAAAGAATTAATTTATGCAAAAGGGTCAATTAATTGATTAATATTGAAGGAATTATAGAGACCTTTGCAGAAGTGGAACATCTAATGCTCTGCAACAGACCGCATAAGATAATATTACTTGACGAGAATATGTCATCGGCTATATATGCCCTTTACCATTTATTTTTTATGGAAAAGTTGGTAGCTTTTGTATACATACATTCACATACATATATATATATATATATATATATATATGTATGAACATATATGATAAGAATAGCCTTTTTTTTTCTTTTACTATATAGTTAGATGCGCATATCTATTTAATAGATGTTCATATTGCATTACTCTCAATGATTTATTTGCCTCATTTAGTTTTTATCTTAACCTTGATGTTACATGCACCTCATTTTTATTAATGTAATTAATTATGTGTGTTTTATCTACATTAACTGGTTGGGTGATATTGACCAATTATGGTCTTATCACTATTACTGTAATAGGCTGGTGGGTTGTACTGGGTATTCGTGCGCGAATCAACAGTTCGAGTATCATCATGGGTGGTTGTCTCATTGCTCCCATGAATCTTCTGTAATGGATTAATTGACAGTGAAGTTAACTGCTCAAACATTCAACTCAAGGAATGAAATTTCAACAGAATTGATATGCAGTTAGTTCTGAATTACAGATCTGAGCTAACAATCACCATATATTCAAGGTGCAGCATTCAGTCAGAAATTGCAATCACAAGTACGTAATCTCACACCTCATTTTATTTAATAGTGTGTTTGTTTGGGTGTATTTAATTTTACATGTAAAACCAAATACTTTATTTTATGAAATTTATTATTTGTTTGGGTGTATCTGCAAACCCTAATGTAATTGGGATTACATTACAATAGTTTTTTTTCGTGTATTTGGTTTTGGGCGTAAAACCAAATCCTGGGAGTTGAAAACCAATGTATATATATACATACATGCATATGTATATAGAAATATACACACACATACACATACACATACACATACACATACACATACACATACATATATATTTACATATTTATATAAACATATACATGTATTTTTACATATATACATCTATATACTCATATATGTATATACATACATATATATATGTATAGATATATATATACTTATAGATATACTTGTACATATAAACATATATGTATATTATCATATACGTATATATATACACGTACTTATACTTATACATATATATATACTCATATACATATATGCATATATACACATACACATATATTTATACATATATACATATATGCATATATGCATATATACACATATATACACATGTTTTCCAATTCCAGATTTAGAAATGCTTCCAAACAAACATAAAATTTTATAATACAGTAATTTTAGTTACATCCAACCAAACATAACATTTGACTGCACTATATTTTGAAAACTAAGTATTTTCATTTACATTGTAACTGGAAATCCACTGCATTAGGAATTACATCCAATCAAACCCTACCTAAAGGAAATTCTTAATTCAAACTAAAAAGTTATACTTTCAGACATGCAACAACTCTAGATCAGATATAAGATATATATACATATATATATAGTCTCTTTCCCGTCAAAAGTATTGCATGAGTCAACCATTGGATAGCCCAATGGTATGACACCAAAATGTAAAGGGGGAGGTCATGGGTTTAAATTCCTCCCCCGGTAGTACTGCTGTTCATAGACTGTTCAACATAGTTTTTAATATTATTCTTGTAATGTACATATACTGTACCTCTGGACTCTAATACTGTTCGGTACTGTTTATACTCATTAAAAAAAGAGCTTATCGCCTATTATTTTTTTTTAAAAAAAAAAGCATTGCATGAGAACAATTAATCAAACCTCAATAACTGAGAAGTCTTACAAATCATCTAGAAATCCAAAAGATCAGCTCCTCCGATTTCCAGAGAAAACCCAAACAGCCCTGCTGTCAAGCTTGAGAGAAACCAGGGCCTTCCACTCGGTCCAAAAGCCAACTACCCCCCTTGCCAGGAATAATCCCTCTTTTCTATTCTAATTCTGGCCGGTATAATGTACGTACCCCGCAGCCGTGTGCTTATCCGTCTCTCACGCTTGCGTGTTTCCATCTCCGGACCCCTGGCCACCACATGCCCCTTCTTTAATTGCTTCTTCCTCATTTCTGTTGACCAGTTTGATTAGTAGCATAACATTTTATTTATTTATTTTTTTTGATAAAAGTGGCAACATAACATCTTCACAAACATGAAAGTTTGCAATTATATATATGGTTAATTTGAATAAAAATTATATATATGCACAGACATCTGCCTAGTGTTTTTTTGGAGGGGACATGGGGGACCAGCACCTTTTGTTGGTACATCAATAAGTGATGTATTTAATATTGTTAGCCCTCTATACCATTCAAATGCCCATTCCTCTATGATTTACTTCGTTTGCTCTCATCTTTATTTTCGGTATGTTTTATACGTCTCTTTTGATTAATGTAAATATTATATAGGTTTTATAAACATTAATTATACACACACACACACAACACACAGAGCCATAATGAGGTAAGCTCAAAATTCAGTAGCTAAACCTGATAGAGCTTTTTGGACTTAAAAATTAGTTTAGATTTTTTTTAAGCATAATTTGATTTTTTTAAAAAAAAGTCAAATCAAGCTCGAAATTAAAATTGATGTGATTTTATTTTTGAGAATTTTAATTTGATTATATTTATTTTAAAATTAAGACCTCATTTATAGTTTTACACATTAAATTTTGTTTATTATGATATATTTATTTATTTTGAGTTATCTAAACCTCAAAATAAATTTGGACGAAAGTCAAAATTTTAAACTGAGTTTGAGCTTTTATAGAGCTTAGAGAAACTGCTTACAATTAATATTAATAGTAATATTAATATTAAGTAATTAATTATAATAAAATGGGCAAACTGTGTCTTAAAGGCATGCACATCACTGTAAATTGATTGTCTATCTCGTGCACATTCACCCGATGGATACATGGATTGGGTTATAAATTCGTTTCCATAACTAATGATGGCATCATTATATTTGGTCTCTTTTGAACCCTCATCAATTAATAAAAGTCCCATATATAAAACACTTTTCATAGTAAAATCAATACCACCAAATCATATATTGTTTGGTACTACTAACAAATAGCTTCACTGAATTCCGTTACCATACAACTATAGTCATATATATATATATATATATATATATATTTCTTTGAGGAGTCGATCAGACCAAATATTTTGAAAATTCATCATGCAAGAGCATTAAAAGTCAAAATGACTAGGAGAAAAATCCTGAGCCCCAGCATCACAAAATTAGGTTGGTCAACTGGACTAGGCTTTGTCGGACAAGGGAGCAAAGAGGATGGAACATCCTTAATATTGCTAACTTCAACAATGCCCTCCTCGGCAAGTGGTGGTGGAAGCTTATCTCGGGAAGACGGTGGTGTGGTGAGGCTATTTTTCGTGAAAATTACTTTAAGAGGGCCCCTTGCTGGAACCTGTTTCAGAAACAGTGTCGTAAAAGATCCTTTCTTTGGAATGGAATCTTTCAAACATTACCTGCCTTCAGGATTAATATTGTTGTGTCTGTGGGTAATGGGGCTACCACACTTTTATGGTTAGACAATTGGGTGGAGGGCTGAGCACCCACTGACATTTGGCCTCTCCTCTTCCTCGGCACCTCCAATAAGGACGGTACAGTTAGGGACTTGGCTGGCAGAGGTGGGGGTCCTCCTCTGGGTGATTTCCCTTGTATCAGAAGTATAGTACTTGACAATTTTTACATCAACCAATCCCTAGCTTTGGATCGGAGGCATTGGAGATTAATAGCGAATGGTGTTTTCACTATTAAATCCTTCTATAACTTCTTGAATGATGTGGGACTATGTTGTCGTTGAACCCCTATCATTCTTAAGGGGTATTGTCCAAAGAAAGTTAGCCAGTTTAATTGGTTGGTCTGGGATGATAAGATCATGTCCTTAGAAAACTTTGCACTGAAACGATGTAATTTTGTGCTAACTACCACGTGCGTGATGTGCCACGCAGAGGTAGAGTCAACTAATTATCTATTAATACAATGCCCTGTGGCTTGCCACATTTGGAATTACTTTGGACAGCTATCTGATGCCTAGAATAGCCCCTGTTCCTTGCTTGATTTATGGGGGAGCTGGCGTTTTTCTCTTAAGAAACCCATGTCATTGTTTTGGGACTTACTTCTTAGAGCTATTACTTGGAACCTATGGCTTGAGAGAAATGCTCGCATTTTTTCTGCTACTTGTGCCTCAAATGCTACCATTATTATTAAAATTATTCATATGGTACTGTTGTGGTTGAATGCAGTGCCAGATTCTAAAAAGGCAAAACTAGCTGAGCCAATAAAGAAAATCAAGCGGAGTCTGGAGTTCCTCATTACTAGGGATGTGGAGCCGGCTGCCCCTCCAGAGCGTGCTTCTTCCCCGGGAGATGCCTAGTATCTGAGCAAGTGGTTCCTTAGAGAGTTTCTCTCTCTGGGTGGGGCCCTTTTGTTTTCTGTTTTGTTGTACTTGGGTCTCTTGTTGCTAGCGTCTTACGCTGGTTTTGTTCCTCTGTTGTTTGTTGTTTCATACTTTTTTCTTAATAAATATGGTTTATCCACTTTTTTTTTTTAAAAAAAAGTTAGAAAAAAATATCATTGACCAAACACTAATTAAACCAAACATGATTTAACTGTTCATATATAAAGAATAAACGCTTGTTTTGTAGTACTCCTACTTTGGTTGCCAAATAGTCTTCTTCTTCATAAAGAATACAATATATATCAAGAAAAATAAGAAGAAAAATACAACTTCTCATGAACCTTCAAAGACATGAATCTTTGTGAGCGCATCGATTATTTAAATAAATAAATAAATAAATAAATAAATAATAATAATAATAATAATAATAATAATAATAATAATAATAATAATAATATGTATGTAGATGCGTCTGAGCCTAATGTTTTAATTTGGAGTTGGACATGGGCGACCATTCTTGTTGTGAGTGTCATTAGTGCATCCTGAATGCCCTGAAGTTGGGGATGGACCTTTTGGAGGGTCTCCATTAATGCTAATTCTCCATACCACTTCTCTCTTTGCAAAGGCCTCATTGCATAAACACTTTGTGTTGAGTTCTCAACCATCATCATGAGAACTAGCATTAATCCTACAACTAGTTTTCCACTCCTGCGAAAGTTCATCTTCTTTCAATATTACCAACTCTTGCAAAACTCCCAAGACAAGTGAAACTTAATTTCTATCCTTGAGAAGATGTATTTATAGATTTTTAAGAATGAGCATTTAATTAGTTTGATGACTTGGTGGATATATATATATATATTTAAATGGTGGACCTTGAGGAAATTCTCTTCTTTCACACATAAGGTCAGCATTAGCAAAGTAATACATATTACTTTGTTGTAATGAGGAATGCTTGACTCGCACACAAGACTTTAGACTTGTGAAACATGACATATTCAATAGTCTTATTTAAAAGTCATGACTTATACTGAAAAAGAATGAGAAGGAACTGCTGAATTTTAAGGCTTTGAATTTGTCTTTAAAAGTTGGTAAAACATGTAACATTGAATAGATGCATGTTGCATGAATACCATGGCAAACCGGATGGCCGTCCCCTGGGCCACCGCCATGTGGCCCAATTAAATGCTGGCATTTAAATTAAAGTTCCCGCCATCAGTGGAGAGCCCCTTGGTAGAGTTGTGCATCGTGCGGCCCCTCCGTCCGCTAGCCTATCCTCCTGTCTCCTACCTGGCTGGATCCACGTGACTTGATGTTCCCCCTCTCCAATCACCATCCACGTGGCAACATCTGCACCCACAGTCCCGTTCTCCCAGATTGGTGACTAGTAATGGCGCCTCAACCCAAAAAACAAAACAACCGATAGCTTCCAAGAGACACTCAAGAATAGTATAAACGTCAGAATTATAAAATGTGGAACCCCATCAGAGACGTAGGTATACAAAGGCGTATACAAACATTAATATTTGTTATAGGAACCGGTACAATTACTATGGCAATAAGTATGGAACCAACTACAACTGACATAGGTATCAATATAAACAGCCAAGCCCCTACCAACCACCGAACTATTGCTGGAGTAAACGGAACACCTTCTGGAAGGTGCGAAAGCCAAAGAGAAAAACAAAATAAGTCAGCGAAGAAACAAAATGTGGGTCAAACATCATAAAGACGGGTATGATGGCCTCAACGTACATAACACTACTTTCTACTGGACCAGGAGACAATGACCTAGATAAAATCTATATACTGTTAAAGTCTTTATATTTAACAGGCTCAGTGAAAGTGCTAAATCTGCTAGAATTAGAAATGATGAGCGAAGACGTTAAACCAATGATTATTATGCAAGGAGTAATAGGACTCTTCGTTGTGTAGGATAGGAGGCCACATATAGAATCAGAGAATCTCCTTGAATTTACACCGGTTTTTCAAGGCTACTCCACATACAAAGCATATGCAATAATTAAGACCGAACTACGCTCTAGGTACGCTATGCTGATGAAGAAAAAAAATCATTATTATTGAGGTTGGAGTGACATATATAGAAGATTTGAGGAAATATGTTAAAATGTCAAGTTGCTATCCAGTTTGGAGTTCATTTCGAGATGAAGACGGTGAACACTCCGGCAAATGTTCAAATACTATAAAAAATACATTATTATTGTATATTACATGGGACAACACAATAAAGAGATGCATCCAAGTAGGATTAAACTTCCATCTTAGCTTCGTGTAATAACGAAACAAATTAATTTAATGTTAATCGCAAGTTTGTTATTAACTACAATATAGAGTCCGACGATTAGCTGTACTTAAATAATTAACAACAACTGTAATACACGCATAAACACTATAATTATATAAACTTTTATTATTTAACAATGGCCGCACAACACAATACATAATTATACATACACACAAAAATACATCATAACAGTTTGACTGAACTGGTAATGTAGGCCCACCACGTAATATTGTCATTTCTTAAGAAATGGATTTAACAATAATAACCCCAAGTTGGTCCGGATCCATGGAAATACTAGCACGCGGAGTAGAACAACTGGAGCAACCCACTTCTGAAACAGACGGCCCAATAGCAATATCCTGTGCTTCCATAACTCTGTTTTTTGACAGGGTTTCCTCCAGAACCAGTGTTGAAGCCTTGTCAAGATAAGACTCACCTGGTAATAGCAAGAAACGATTATAATTCTTAAGATTGGATGAATTTCGGCAAACAGCTCTTGAAATAGGGGCCTTTGCAACATGTTTAAAATCAACATCATTCATACAGACCATGATATATGATAGTATTGGACTTCCATGCAGCTACAAGCTTTAATAAACCCTTGAACTTCGTGAAATGTGATCCCTTCCTCACATTGGAATCAACTACATAGCAATGTTTTTAAACCCGGACCGGACCGGCCGGTCCGACCGGCAAACCCGGGAACCGGGTCGCAGTCTGGTTCGGGTTTCTATTAAATGTTGACCAAAACTTGAACCGGTCAAACCCACTCAAAACCGGTGAACCGGCCGGTTTGACCAGACTCGGTCAAAACCCGGTTCAGCTATTTTTGGTTTTTTTTTTTGTTTTTTTATCAAAAAAATAAAAGAGAGAGAGCTTGGCTGTAACTATAAGCCTCTTCTCCACCCGTCTCCGTAGCTTCCCTCTTTGGCCGAGCCTCTCCCCACCGGACCATCATCGGACCTCCGATAGCCACCGGACCACCGCCGGAGGTGAGTCAAAAAACTGAAAACCCTAGATCTAGATCTCTTTTTTCTTTTTCTTTTTTAGTTATTTCATGTTGTTGTAACGTTGTTGTTGTTTTATTGATTCATTCTTTTGTTTTTGGTTTTAGTTTGTGTTTTTTAGTTTTGAAGTTCAGGAAATGTGAGTTCTTTGTTGTTTAAAATTTTAAATGAATTGGCTTGTGATTTAGTGTTTTAGTGTGTGTGTGTGTGTGTGTGTGTGTGTGTGTGGGGGCGTTGATTTTGTTTTTTTGTTGTAGTTTGTGTTTTTAAAGTTCAGGGGAATGTGAGTTCTTTGATATTTAAAATGAATTGCCTTGTGATTTTTGGTTTTGATTATGTGTTGGTAACTTGGTATGAGTTGAAGATTGTGAGGAAAGAAAAAGGGATTTGTGATGTTAATTGATTAGAAAAATAAAGTTATTGGATGACAAAGAGAATGGAATTTTTTTGAATACTTTGAAGTTGTTGGATGTTCTTTTGCTCTTTTGTTTTCTACTCATTTTTTTGTGTTTTTTTGGATTGATTTTGATTATTGGCATGAATTAAAAGGAAATTTTTATTGATTGATTAGTGTGAGCTAATGGAAATTTTATTGTTGATTGATTGGCTAATAAAGTCATTGGATGTTGAAGAGCATGGCATTTATGTACTTTGAAGTTACTGAATGTTGAAGAGCATGAAATTTAGTGCTTTGTAGTAATTGGATGTTCTTTTTCTATCTTCAGTTGTCCAATTTATGAATTAATTGCTCAAGTTTTTCATTTTCATTGATTTTGATTATAAGCGTGAACTAAGATTGGGTGGAAAAGAAAGGAAATTTTATTGTAGATGAATTGGAGAATAAAGTTGCAGGATGTTCAAGAGCACTTCTTTGCTAAATTGTTTATTCTGTGTAGTATATTAGTGAAGTTTTTTGTTTGATTACTTGAATGAATGGCTCAAGATATATTTATTTATTTAATTTTTCTTTCTTCTAATTCTAGTCTAGGATACAACAAAATGGATACCACCGAAACGGAATCAACACCGTCAAATGAAGTGCAATCAAATACAACCGGTGCACATATTCGACATAAAAAAGATATTGCATGGAGATATATTAGTGAGGCACAAAATTCTCAAGGAAAGAAAGTTTTGATTTGCACTTTTTGTCATAAACAAAATGCGGGTGGAGGGATCAACCGAATGAAACAACATCTTGCAGGATCAAAAGGCAATGTTGATTCATGCAAATATGTACCTTCAGATGTTCGATTTTTAATGCAAGGATCATTGAAAGAGAATGCTCAAAAGGCCAAAGAAAAGAAAGGATGTTTTGGTGATGTCAATCTTTTTGGTGAATCAATTCATGAATTTGAAGGTGATGATGTTGAAGATGTTTCCGATCAAGTTAGCAAAAGAGTTCCTTGTGTGGGTGCAAATTCTAAAGGGAAAAGAAAGGCCTCTTGTAGTATTGAATCATATTTCAAGAATGGAATTGCGGATCCTACCCAACCTAGCATAAAGGCTTCCTTGCAAAGTAAGGAGAAATGGCATGATACGGATATGTCCATTGCTATGTGGTTTTATCATGCTTGTATTCCATTGAATGCCATTAATTCTCCATTTTTCCAAGTTGCAATTAGTAAGATAGCAAGTATGGGTCATGGATATATTAGTCCTAGTTATCATGCACTAAGGGTTAATTTATTAAGAGATTGCAAGCAACAAGTGAAGCTAATTATTGATACTTTTCAAAGAACTTGGGCTGAAACAGGGATGCACTATCATGGGTGATGGATGGATGAGATAATAGACAAAGATCTTTGATCAATTTCTTGGTGTACTCTCCTAAGGGGATTTCATTTATTAAGTCGGGTTGATGCTTCAAGCTTTATTACAAATGCCGAGACATTATGCAATCTTTTTTTCTCGATATTATTGAAATGGTTGGGCCTAAAAAAATGTTGTTCATATGGTGACGGATAATGGAGCAAATTATAAGGCTGCTGGAAGGAAAAAATTAGAGAGAAATATGTTGACATTTATTGGTCTCCATGTGCTGCTCATTCAATAAATTTGATAATGAAAGACATTGCCGAAATGCCAACAGTTCATAGTTTGGCAATTCTTGCTTCAAAGATAACGGTATTTGTCTATAATCATAAGTGGGTTTTGAATTGGTTGAGAACGCAACCAAAATGGACAGAAATTATCCGTCCCGGAGCTACTCGGTTTGCTACTACTTTTATTGCATTGAAGAGCTTGCATGACCACAAAGATTACTTACAATCTTTGGTCGTATCTTCTGACTTTAAAAAGTTTCTCAATGTTCCAAAAGGGAGAGAAGTTAAGCAAATTGTTTTGGATGAAAATTTTTGGAGAAATTGCTTGATAATGGTGAAGATAATGGGTCCTCTAATTCGTTTATTACGGATTTGTGATTCTGATGAAAAACCGGCAATGGGTTATGTGTATGACGGCATATATAGGGCCCGGAAAGGCATCAAGGAATTATTTAAAGGAAAAAAACACTTTTACAAGCCCTACACTTCCATTATCAAAGAACGGTGGCATAGAACTATACAAACGGGTATTCATGTCTTGGCATATTGGTTGAATCCGGCATTTCAATTTCATGAGCACAACTTGTGCCAAAAATTAGAAGTTCAATGGGGCATACTTGATGTGATTGAGCAACAAACATTGTTTAAAGCAAGTGACTTAATGGAAGAGATGAAAATATTTAGGGAAAGGCAAAAAACTTTTGCTCGACCACTTGCTTTAAGCACTAGCAAGACTACAACTCCGGTAAGAATGAAATTATTTTATTTTAACTTGAATAATTATATTTCATTTTTGAGTTTTTTTTATTGATTGTTCAACATATTAACATGTGCAATTTTTTTCTTAGATGAATGGTGGAAATTCTTTGGTTGTGATGTTCCTAATTTGCAAAAGTTGACTATTAGAATTCTTAGTCAAACGGCTTCTTCTTCCGGATGCGAACGTAATTGGAGTGTATTTGAACGTATACATACCAAGAAAAGAAATAGGTTGGAGCATCAAAGGCTTAATGACTTGGTTTATGTTCATTACAATTTACGGTTGCAACATAGGTAAGTAAGTTTATGTTATTGCTTTGATAAAAAAAAGAAAAAATTATACATGAGATTGATTTGTTTTTTTTTTTTTTCTCATTAGGTTGGCTTCAAAAAGTCTTTTATGATCCAATTGATTATGAATGCATTGATAAAAGCGGAATTTTGGGTGGTGGAAGAGGAGGTTGAAGGAGAACTTGCCTTTGATGAGTTAGAGTCTATGTTGGAGGAGCAACCAAGAATTAGTGAAGAATCAACCAACTTTTCTAAAGGTAAATTTTATTAGTTTTTTGAAATATTATCCTTTAATAACTAATGTTTTTCATACTTAATTATATATATATTTTTTGAGGTATTGAAGATGACATGGTTACCATTGAGGAGGATGATAATGCAATGATTGATGTTGGAAGAATGACTAGCAATGATTTAGATGAAGAAGATTGGCTCACATCTCCTCCAAAACATTAAATTGAAATGTTTTTGATATGTTTAGTTATGTTATATATTGTTGGATCGGTGGCTTTTTACTTTGATGTTTCTCAAAAACATTATTATGTACTTTTTGTTATGTTTTTGGTATGTGATATGATGTTGCATTGTTGTGGAGTTTTCTTATTTCTCAAAACATGACATGTATCTTTTATATGGTTTGTTATTAACTTATTATATTGTTATGAACTATGTTGTTATGAGTTATGTTGTTATTGTTGTTATGTTTTATAGAGTTGTATTTTTTATGTATTTTGTCATGAATTTTGATGTTGTTATGTCAGTATTATGCAGGAAAATAAAGTACAAAAAATATTTTTATAGTGGATGTTATTATTTATATATATATATAATATTTATGACGTCATCCGGTCCGACCAAAACGGTTCATCCGGTCGGACTGACTGACCCATGACCCAATGATGAGACCGGTTCACTTCCCGGTCCGGGTTTAAAAACATTGCTACATAGTACAAAGCCTTCCACGGTATAGGGTCATGGATAGAGAAATACGAGTGTGAAAAATAATTAAGATCAATTTGACAAGCGATAGGGAAGCAATACTCCGCTTGCAAAGTATGTCCGACTTCCACCCGATCATCATGAATTTCCACTATGACTAAACCTATGGCGTTAAACGGGACCTGGGGATTATACTCTATTCTGCAGTGATCAACCCTCAGACTGTGCCGTTGAACCTTAGCCCAAGCAATCTCTGAGAAGCTAGGGAAAACAAGATTAATTGGAGTAAGATCTGTCGTTAACTTGTATTTCGACCGTCGGGAGTTGTGATATTGACCTGTAACAGACTGTAATTGATTTTTCATGAGGAATCTGGAAGAAGAAGCAGATGTGAGTATAAACATAAACACCCTATAATTAATAAGCCTGCGTAGCTTCCAGATGAAGAATAAGGGGTGTCACCGATGGAGCTCCTCTAAGATTCGGGGGACAATCTCCAGTTGGGCTATTGGGATCATTGGTGCAACCTAAAGGTACTCCCAGTAGAGGTGTGGAACCTTTTGGGAGGGACTCAAATGCAAAGGCACCTTCATTCAACTACACTACTCTATGATCTCCTTGAAATGGCCTTGTTGCAAACAGCCCTTGTGAGCTCACTAGTAACAACATCACAACCAAAAATCCCTTCATCATCTTCATTCTTCTTCACTATATATATATATATATATATATATATATATATAATCTAGTGATTATATCTGAGATCTCTTTAAATTGTGTTGATATGAAGTTTGAAGGTGAAGGCCAAGCATGCATGCATTTATAGATCATTGATCATCTAACCCTGGACTTGGGAACAGAGGCGGATGATGAGGGTAGTGTCAAGGGGATGCTTGAGCACCCCTTTGGCCAGCTAAGTATATATATATATATATATATATATCCATCCAATTATATATCTTATATAGATATCTATAGTGGTATCAAACTGGCCATGCCGGCCCGGGCCCGGTACGGCTCGGCATGAGTTGGGCCGTGCTTAGCCCAACCACGATGCTACAATACCATGCATGGGCCAAGCACGACCCAAACCTCGGGCCGTGCTGGGCTAGAGGTTTGCAGTCCGCGGGCCGGCATGTCCCACAGGTAGGCACGTCCCGTGGCCCGCTTCGGGCCAACATGGCCCGGCACGTCAAATGTAAGTTTTTTCTTTTTCTTTTTAATTTTTTTGGTATATTTTTTGTTTTTTAGTCAATAAGGCTTTTAGTTTTATGTTTTTGAATTTTAAGATATTTTTATTTTTATTTTAGCAATTTTAGGGTATTTTTTTATATTTTCGGGATTTAAAATAAAAATAAAAAATATAATATAACTGAGCCGACTTTGGTGGTTGGCGGGTCGTGCCGGCCCGTTTGACACCACTACATATCTATATGAGAAAGGGATAGTTGGGACGCGGGAGCACCCCTCTCTCTCCTTGAGATTTTTATTTTTGTAAAAATATCAAATTTTTACACAATGATACCTATAGACTAAATAAATTATGTTTAGGAAAAAATAAAAATTTATTATTCGACCCAGTAATATTTTATAAATAGGTTTATATTGTATAATTTTTTTTTCAAAAATCTAGTTATTTGACTCCTTCATTTATTATAAATTAGTTTATATAGTATAAATATTATATTTTAAAAAAAAATATTTATAAAAAACTATTGTTTGGCCCCTTGATTTTTTACTATATCGTTCCTAAAAAAATTTGTAACTGCTTTATGGCCTCTTTTGTTTTTTGGTTTCCCAAATTGGATCGGTCAAACGATAATTAATATATCCTACAACTAATTTGAATATATATTTTTAAAGGATAATTTTTTAAACCTAGTTTTAATTTTTTGAGTTAGCACCTCTTTAATTTTTTCAAGTTCCGTCACTGCTTGGGAAGATGTAACGAAATTGTTGTACTACTTATTCCTCTTCTTGTTCTTGTTCTTGTTCTAGTTCTTCTTCAAATAAAAGGAATGACTTGAACCAAGCATTTCAAGCCTGTCAAACACGGTTTGTATAACATGGTCCGTTTTCAGAGGAGCATATATGTTAGCTGGCTAGCTAGGTTGAATCAAGAAAATTAATAATAAAGAATCAACTAGTCTGTGAACTAAAGTCATGTTGCCACCAATTGCGTGTATGCAATGGTAGGTTAATTACTAAAACAAATGAATATCCAAAATTTTATTTTAATTTTTTTATATTGATTTTATCTTTTAGGTTGAATAAAAAAGGTATAAATATCAAAATGGTCCCTCTATTTTTCATTTTCCGTCCTTTTAGTCTCTCTAATGTAAAATCCGTCTTTTTTGTCCTTGTATTTGCACATTTTCGTCCTTTAATTATAGAATCCACCCTTTTAGTCCTCTTATTTACATATTTTCATCTTTTTTGGTCCCTCTAGTTCATCAATTGGTAGGGCCAAAAAGGCAAATCTGTCAATTAGAGGGACCAAAAAGACAAAAAAGTAAAAATACGAGGACTAAAAAGACAGATTTTATATAGAGGGACTAAAAGGGCGGAAAACACAAAATATAAGGACCATTTTAATATTTTGACCAATAAAAAATATATTAGTTGACATGGTATCAGAATTGACTTGTGTTAAAACCTTTTATCCGTACAAATGTGGGCCTTGAGTGCTATATTATAAATATATAATGGTGAATTTTCTAAAATATTAGTATTTTTTTATATTATAGTCAAAGTAAATAAATAAATAAATAAAAAAGGAAGAATTCAATAATGTATTGGCAAGTAAAAGATATGAAAGACAAAATAAATTCATATTAACAAAGCTCTCTATAATGAATCCCACTTTAAAAGTTTTAACCATAAATTATTAACAGGTACTTGAAGACCTATTTTACTCGGGTAAAGTCAAGACAAATTTACAAAAACATATAATTTAATTACCCACTGAAAAACCTTAATTTTCTTAGTGGAGTTTGTAGAAATTTTAAAAAGCACAGTCGTTGCAAATTTTTTTTTTATTAAATTATTATTTCTTCTCACCCACTACAATAATATGGACGTCTGGAAAGTAAGAAACTTGATATTATAAATTAAGATAATAACTTGCAGACATCAAAACAAGACTTAACTAGTTAACTTATGTTGGAAGTTGATGAAATGTTGGAAGTATTTGGATATGTATTTTAATTTCTAGATTTTCTATTTATTTGGGTCTAAAATCTGATTGCTTGAATTTGAAGTGTATATATATATATATTATAAGTCAGACAAATATTTAGTAATATTAATTAATAAAATTTGATAAAGCTAAAGTTGTTAGGCATATCCAATCCCATGCTGGGTGTTTGATGTTGTGCTAGTTAATATAGGTGTTCAACTATTTCTTAACAGCTCCCAGCTTGTTAGACCCATCATCCACTTAGTTCTTATAAACATAACTTTGGGGTGTATTTGATACGCAGCTAAATACAGCACAAGCAGTACAAAACAGAATAAGTAGTTGTAGTGCAACACAACTATTTGTCTTATACAATGTTTGATATTTCATGAATAGCTTTTCGAGTACTGGATAAAAATATTATAAAATTACTTCTAACATCTTGTGTTGTACTTGATGAGTATGAAAAATTTTAACTATTTGTATTGTACTTTGACATCCTCTTGTGCTATACTACTCTCAATTTTTTAACAAACTAAACAAATAATAAGAGAAGTTGTGCAGTACTGTACCTCAAAATTTTACGTATCAAATGAACACTTAGTTTTTATTTCACAATATACAACCAAATAAAATAAAATAAAATATGCTCATACATGAAACAGTACAACCATGCATACATATTACCCAATTGCATGCTGGCAAGACTTTGAGCTTTATTTCTTTCGTTCAAACATATATGAATTAATATCTATAATCTTACAGAACAACAACAAACATAACCAATGACCATCTTAATTTGATCCCCATTATTCTAATCTCCCTATGTATAGTGACTAGCTAGTCTATATATCTTCTCGGGTGTATCATGCTCTACACGTCCATGCATGCCCGGCCCCATGCATGCAACGTACGTCCATCTAATTCTTTGTGGGAGTAGGTGGACAATATCCACCGTGGTGGTTAGGGTCATTTGTGCACCCTGAAGGTCCTGATGAATTAATTGAGCCCTTCTCAAGGATCTCATCAAATGCAGCCACATGACCTCCATGAAACCACAATTGATGATCTCCTTGAATTGGCCTTGCTGCAGACGCAACTTGTGAGCTGATCACAAGCACCAGCATGAGAACCACAAATCCATTACACTGCATTCTTCTGCAAATGCTCATGTTTTGATCTCTATGCACTAGATCTCTCTTTAAAATGTGTGTGTTGATGTGTGTAAATATACATGTATATATATACATGCTTTCATGTTTGTGACCATGGACCTAGTCAGTAGAATGGTAATTGCTATGCTTCTTCTTAATCTTGGTTTCTTTCTACTCTTTCTTTTGCCCATGAATGAAGTGGTTGAACCAAGAAATGGAAGACTTAATTTGGAGAGACAACTTATCAATTAGAAGCATGTCAAACACGGTTTGTTTTATTGGTCTTTGAATGACGTATAGTAAGTCAATAATAATTTTGCTATATAAAAATAATTTAACTTACTTACAGTTGCATCAAAATATCCCAAACAGCAGTGGACCTTCTAAAAATTATATATATATATATGTAATTAGTTTAACTTTAAACCCTTATATATATAGTCCGTGAATCATAAAACCAGACTGTCATGACTCATGAGTCAAATGACCATCTTATCTGGTTCATGTTCGTTAACATGAGCTTGTTTCTAGCTTGGAAATGAATATTATGGGGTAAATATATAGATTCAACTCGATCTGTTCTTTCCAAATAAAATAGGAAAAATAAACCGACAAATATGTTCACGTAGCCGCCATTAAAATAAATTCTGAATTTAATCAATTAAACGAATAATCAAATCAAACTTGAGTTCAAATCTAGTTTACTTAAAGCCCTGATGATAAAACAAAGACAGTGGTAATTGCTATGTTTCTTCCTACTCTTTTAAGGGGCGGCTGTCTTTGGTTTTTCTCCTTTTTTTTGAAATTATTTTTTTAATATTTTCCATTGATCTAATTGTGATTACGTCTACATACAAACATGCATGCATACATACATACTCTTATATATATATATATATATATATGACCAACCACTTTGAAAATGTGCATCTTTCAATTTTATTAATATAAGATATAGTATCATACTATATATATATATATATATATATGATATGATATGATATGATGATTATATACTCGTAAACAGTTGTAAGAAGAAGTAAAGCTTTAAATTACTGTACTAGTGTTTCATGCATGCAGAGCATTTAGTTGTTTATTTCACAATTAATTTTGTAAGAACAGAAATGTTGAATTTGTTATATATTATATTATATTATATATGTACATCTTGGTTTTAGTTACCATAATAGCTATGTGAAATGCAAACACATACATATCATCTGACAGGAAACTATATGCCATATTATATATATATATATATATATATATAGAGAGAGAGAGAGAGAGAGAGAGAGAGAGAGAGAGAGAGGCTGATAACCATAATTAGGGAAGCACAGACAACTTTTCAAGTAGCTAATTGAAAGACCATAACAACCTTCAAAGAGATAAAGTATTAATTTATAATTCTAAGGTCTTCATGCCCTCTAGCCAAAAAAATAATTAGGTCATTTGCATATTGTACATGACAGATGTTGTTTGATTGGTCAAGTTGGACTCCAATCAAGAATTTGGATTTAATAGCATGATTGAACATAGCACTGAGGGTATCAGTTGCTAAAGCGAAGAGGAGAGATGAAAGAGGATCACATTGTCTTAATCCTCTTTTGCTACGAATATATCCTTGTGTAGATCCATTAATGAGTATTTGTGTTTTGGCGGTTTTGAGAATGGTGTGTATCTAAGAAATCCAGCGATTGCCAAAACCTCTAACTTCTAGAATCTCGAGGAGGAAGTTCCAGTTTAGAGAGTCAAAGGCTTTAACGAAATCAACTTTAAAAGCAAAACCGAGAAGTTTCTTTTTTTGAAGGTTAAAAATCACTTCCTGGGCAGCAATAATGTTATCTGCAATGCATCTATCTTTAATGAATCCAGATTGAAAATCGTCAACTAGAGCACTAATCAGGTATAAATAAATTAGGTATAAATAAATTAAGAAAGCAAAGAGGAGATTGTATATTTATTTTTTCAAAAAAAAAGGTTGTTTATTTATATGAGATCTAATTACCTTTGGCAAGATATATAATATATGTGATGTACTGGGATTTTAAATGTTTAAATCAGTCAAAAATCATATATTTATGTTACACTCAATTAAATTTTGATGCAGAAAAAATATATATATATATATATATATATATATATAACTTTTCAAATGACATTGCAGGACATGACATGAGATGTCACATTATTAACAAACAAATTTAAAAAAAGATTACTTGTATTACTGGTGAGAGTCAGAATATAAACAAAATTTAGAAATTAAATATAATCAGAAGGCAATCAAACACATGGACGTTTGAACATATGGGGAAGAATAGCTTGTTGCGTTAATCAAGAACAAGCATTTCTCCTTTCAACTGTCCCACATTTTGTTCATTCTCATGTCATTAATAGTACTGTACTATACTTTAATGAATTGTTCCTTTCCTTTTTTTCCCAAAAAGAATTACACTCCTCCTAACAACCGCCCCACATTCTGTTCATTAGCATGTCATTAATTGTTCTGTGATATACTTTTAATGAACTGCTCCTTTCTGCCCAAAAACAATTACTCCGTTCTTAAATATATATTGTTTTAAAAAAAAAAATTATTCTAAAATAGTTATCATTTTATAATATTAAAATAATATTTATTTATTTATTTTCTAATTTTACCTATCTTTAATTTTTTAAGTTATATAAATGAAGAAAGTAATATTTATATTCCTAAGAAAAATACATGGTTTCAAAAAAGGGATAGTTTAGTAATTTGGTTATTTTTTATGTTAAAACTTAGATAATTTAATGTTATCCTTAATTTTTATGCAACATCCATAAAAAACATGTGCTCTCTTCATTCCTTTTTATCTGTCATAAACTCATGTTCTTTTTTATCTGTCATTTTTAAACATCAAGAAGCATTTATTATTTTTTTTTCAAAATTACCCTAATACTCTATTCAATTTTTTTCTTGAAATTTAATATGAGAGAGAAATGTGAAGATATAAATTATGGGTAATTTTAAAAAAATAACTAATTTTTTATTAAATTATGTGAAATAACCCACTTTTTTTGGTATGTGAGATTTGGTTATTCACGACAGATAAAAAGGAACGGAGGAGTATTTAAGAACGGAGGGAGTATTTGAAAAAATCAAGAAATCAAAGTATAAACTTAGTCAAATTTAAGAAAAAGAAACAATAAAAATGAGTCAGTGGAAACTTGTTGTAGGGTGTAATGCATGTACTTTTCATACTGCAATAAATTCATACTAATGCGGGCGCGCGCGCACATATATATATATATATATATAAAGGTACATATCCTGTTTTATAAATAAAAAATTAATCAAATAAAAAAATTTATTAAAATAAGATACATCACAAAGGGGTAAAAATGATAAGAAATACATTTTCGAAGTGTTTGTGATACTTAACAAAGTCGTAGTTTATGTATTTCTATGGAAAATAAATATTTATTCATTGGAGGAGGAATATTCAAATTTTGAATATATGTACATATAAAAAATATAGATAAATAAATTTCATTAACTTGAACATGCAAATCTAATTAATGATACTTAATGGGAGGAGGGCAGTGACTTCCATTGCTGGCATTAGGGTCCCTGGTGCAACTTGAACTTCCAGGTGGCGCGGAAGGGCCTCTCGGCAGAGACTGAAATGCAAGAACTCCTCTACGGAACAAAGCTTCATCATCTCCTACAAATGGCCTTGTTGCATAGGTAACTTGAAAGCTCCCATACAACAGCACCACCACCATCAACATTAGAAACAAAGCTCTATAATAATAAGACTGCATTTTTCTTTTTCTACTCTGAATTATGTTTAAAACAAAATGCATGTGATGAGAGTATGCATATATATAGATATATATATAAGTCATGGTGACCATTGACATATATATAGAGAGGAGTGCAACGGTAATTGATATGCTTCTTCTTACTTATTGTCTCTCTTTTTCTCGCGGGAAGGGAAGCTTTGAACGCAAGGAAGCGATCAATTAAGTTTCCGGTAAAGAAGTCTAGTGGAATTTGCATTACCAATGTGGAGTAGTTGAATTCAAATGCATTTATATATAAATTAAACGGTAAAGAATTAATTTATGAAAAATGGTCAATTAATTGATTAATATTGAATGGAATTATAGAGACCTTTGCAGAAGTGGAACATGCATGCACCTAGCTAATGCTATGCAACAGACCGCATAAGATAATATTACTTGAAGAGAATATGTTATCGGCTATGCTCTTTACCATTTAGTTTTTATGGAAAAGTTGGTTGCTTTTATATACATACATTCATATATATATATATGTATGTATGAACATATATGACAAGAATAGTCTTTTCTTTTACTATATAGTTAGATGCGCATATCTATTTAATAGATATTCACATTGCATTACTCTCAATGATTTATTTGCCTCATTTAGTTTTTATCTTAACCTTGATGTTACATGCATCTCATTTTTATTAATGTAATTAATTATGTGTGTTTTATCTACATTAACTGGCTGGGTGATATTGACAATAATATGGTCTTATTACTATTATTGTAAATAGGCGGGTGGTTGTCTCATTACTATGAATATTTTTTTTTTTAAGTTAAATATGGATAAATCACAAATTTATTGAAATAAAAACAGAAGTACAGAGTAGAGCCATTTCTCACCAGTGGTGAGGAAGTACGAAGAAACAGTAAAGGAGAAACAGAAAGTACAGAGAAATAACAGAAAATACTAAAAAAACGGAAGATGTCGTCTAACATCTCAGGCCTTCTTAGATGGATGTATATATATATAATCTCAGGCCTTCTTAGATGGATGATATATATATATATATATATATATATATATATATATATATATATATATGTATGTATACACAGGCATCTGCGTACTGTTTTTGGAGGGGGACATGGGGGACCAGCACCTTTTGTTGGTACATCAATAAGTGATGTATTCAATATTGTTAGCCCTCTATACCATTCAAATGCCCATTCCTCTATGATTTACTCCATTTGCTCTCATCTTTATTTTCGGTATGTTTTATGCATCTCTTTTGATTAATGTAAATATTATATAGGTTTCATAAACATTAATTATATACGCGCGCACACAACACACATAACCATAATGAGGTAAGCTCAAAATTGAGTAGCTAAACCTGATCGAGCCTTTTGGGTTTAAAATTAGTTTAGATTTTTTTGGAAAGCATAATTTATTTATTTATTTAAAAAAAAAGTCAAATCAAACTCGAAATTAAAATTGATGTGATTTTATTTTTGAGAATTTTAATTTGATTAGATTTATTTTAAAATTAAGACCTCATTATTTATAGTTTTATACATTAAATTTTGTTTATTATGATATATTCATATATTTTGAGTTATCTAAATCTCTAAAGTCAAAATTTTAAATTGAGTTAAATTGAGTTTGAGCTTTTATAGAGCTTAGAGTTTAAATTGCTTACAATTAATATTAATAGTAATATTAACATTAATTAATTAATTATAATAAAATGGGCAAACTGTGTCTTAAAGGCATGCACATCACTGTAAATTGATTGTCCATCTCGTGCATATTCACCCGATAGATACATGGATTGGGTTATAAATTCGTTTCCATAACTAATGATTTTTTTTTGGGCATTATTATATTTGGCCTATTTTAAACTCTGATCAATTAATAAAAGTCCCATATATAAAACATCTTCCATAGTAAAATCAATACCACTAAATCATATATTGTTTAGTACTACTAACAAATAGCTTTACTGAATTCTGTTACCATACAACTATATATATATATATATATCTTTCTCTGAGGAGTCGATCAGACCAAATATTTTGAAAATTCATTGTGCAAGAGCATTAATTAAAAGTCAAAATAACTAGGTGAAGTTAGAGAAAAATATCATTGATCAAACACTAATTAAAACAAACATGAATTGACTGTTCATATATAAAGAATAAACGCTTGTTCTGTAGAACTCCTTAATTTGGTGCCAAATAGTCTTCTTCCTCACAAAGAACACAGTACATATCAAGAAAAATAAGAAGAAAAATACAACTTCTCATGAACCTTCAAAGACATGAATCTTTGTGAGCACATCGATTATTTAAATAAATAAATAATAATAATATATGTAGATGCATCTGAGCCTAATGTTTTAATTTGGAGTTGGACATGGGCGACCATTCTTGTTGTGAGTGTCATTACTGCATCCTGAAGGCCCTGAAGTTGGTGGTGTTGGACCTTTTGGAAGAGACTCCATTAATGCTAATTCTCCATACCACTTCTCTCTTTGCAAAGGCCTCATTGCATAAACACTCGGTGTTGAGTTCTCAACCATCATCATGAGACCTAGCATTAATCCTACAACTAGTTTTCCTCTCCTGCTTAAATTCATCTTCTTTCAATATTACTAACTCTTGCAAAACTCTCAAGCAAAGTGAAACTTCCTATCCTTGAGAAGATGTATTTATATTATAGATTTTTAAGGGTGAGCACTTAGTTTGATGACTTGATGAATATATATATTTATATGGTGGACCTTGAAAAAACTCTTTTCTTTTCACACATAAGCCCAGCATTAATTAGCAAATCAATACATATTACTTTGTTGTAATAAGGAATGCTTGACTTGCACACAGGACTTTAGACTTGTGAAACATGACATATTAATTCAATAGTCTTATTCAAAAGTCATAACTCATACTGAGAAAGAATGAGAAGGTATACAGCTGAATTTTGAGGCTTTGAATTTGTCTTTAAAAGTTGGTAGAACATGTGTAACATTGAATAGATGCATGCTGCCATGGCATTGTTTATTAGTTACAGGTGTTTTTAAACATCTTGGACTTATTATTCATAGTTTCCGTCCAATTGTAGCGTGTATACATATTGAGCGATTCTTTTCAAATTACACAACGTACGGCCACTATCATTAATTATATTTTCTAAATTCAGTGATTCTCTAGCTTTTTTTTTTTTTGGTGTTTTATTAATTTTTTGTCACTTTGAGTTTTGTAATGTTTTTTTAAATGAACATGGTTTATTCCATTTTCTCAATAAAAAATATATTTGTGAATGTTTTCCAAGAATAGAAGAATAGAAAACGCTGGAATATTTTAACGACTTATTACTCTTCCGCGGTTTACAGTAATCCCACCTCCACATATTCAGCGAAACATACGACCGTTTCCCGCCCCCTCCAAACAGAATGTCTGTTTTCTTGCTTCCCAACTCGGCAACTCCTACCTACTTAAACGGTTCCTGTACACGTGTCCTTTCACCTTTGGTGGTGATAGTTACACACACCTAAATGTTTTGTTTTGTTGAAATTTTCTCCATTTCTTGGGATCCAGAGCTCTCAATTTCATTGAATTTAATGGAGGTGAGTTGAGAGATCTTTTCCTCCATTTTTATGGTTTTCTTTTGTCTAAATAAAAATTTGAGTAAATTCTTGTGAATCCTCATGATTTCTGATTTATTGATTGGGATTGACATTTAATTTGTTCTGTTCTGTGAATGAAATTCTAATTAAGATGAATGGTGATTAGAACAAAGTGGATTACAGCTTCTCTGTTTCATTTCCCATTCTGTTATTAATTTACTATTATTTTTATTGCTGAATATCTTGGTGTTTAATCTTCTTTGTTTTCTCATAAATTTATTGAATATATATATATATATATATATATAATTGATGAGCAATTGCATCTGCAGGTCTCATTGGATGATTGCAATCAGGAGAAGGGAATGGATTCCCAGATGGTGATAAATGAAACTAATTGGACGATTGATGTCTCTGATGTGAGAATTGAAAATTTTTTCACTCTCAAATTCTCATATAATGAACTTTTATATGTAATTTTGGTGATAAATCACTAGAATATCATGTAAAAATATAAACTACTCTTCAAAGAATCTCTGTTTTTAGTTATCAACCAATGCTTGATTTTTTTTAAAATTTTTTTTAAACCACTCTTTTGATCAATCAATCAATCAATCAATTGCAGATAAGAACAGTGCTAGTTAGAAACATTTCAATTGCTGTCACTGAAAGGGATGTAAGAGAATTCTTTTCGTTTTCAGGGGAAATTGATTACATTGAAATGCAAAGGTTTTCTTTTTACCTCCTTAAATTTCATTTGCAAATTTTTCCCTTAAAAGTTTGGTTTAAATTGAGACATTGCTTCACTTGTGGTAGTGAATCAGAAAAATCTCAACTAGCATTTGTGACTTTCAAAGATTCACAAGGAGCAGATACAGCAATGCTTCTCTCAGTAAGTAAAATTTCCGCGAAATTTTATCCATATTACTTGTAACATTAATTTAGTTCACGTTCAATCTCAGGGTGCAACTATAGCCGATCTTCCGGTCACTATAACACAAGTTATGGATTACCGATTACCCCCGGGCTATTACAAACAACCCATCATCGTAAGTACATTATTAATTCTATCAACTTAAGCTTTTAAGTTGAATCAAGCACATACTCATCTAATTGATGATAACTTATAACTTTGAAGGAAAGAGAACTACCACCAGCAGGGTCTGCAGTACGAAAAGCCGAAAATGTGGTGAGTAGTATGCTTGCAAAAGGTTTTAGTCTTGGCAAGGATGCATTAAAAAGGGCCAAGTCATTTGATGAGAAGCATCACTTGGTGCACAATGCCTCTGTAACAGTGGCATCCATTAATCAGAAAATTGGACTCAGTGAAAAGATTGGCATTGGGACATCAATGGTCAGTGAGAAAGTTAGAGAAGTTGATGAACATTTTCAGGTGTCAGAGATTACTAGATCAGCCTATGCTGCCGCCGAGGAGACAGTGAGCAATGCAAGTTCAGTACTAATGAGCAACCAGTATGTCTCAACTGGTGCTTCATGGGTCTCAAATGTCTTTGGTATGGTTGCGAAGGCGGCCGGAGATGTTAGCATGATGACTAAAGAGAAGGTGGACAAGGCCGAGATTGAGAAGGAGATTATTCCATACTAATATGGTATCAGAGCTTGGTTTGTAATATACTCGACACAAAAGACTTTGACTTAGTATACTCCACACAAGACTTAAAAGTCAAAGTCAATGTTAGAGGTTATATATATACATATATATGTTACTTTAACACTAGTTATTCTTGAGAGCAAAGTAGGGAAAATTAAGAAGGCAGAATTTCCAATGGTTTTGAGCAAAATTATGGAGTGGATTGAAGAGAGTTTAAGTGATAGTCCTTTGGGGAAGAGTATTTTGTATTGTATTTTGTGTTCTTCTTTATCATCTGAAGAGAATGAAGGCTTGAAAGAGGAACTTGAAAATGAAAGTGATGATCCGGCGATCGCCGGAAACCATGAGGCGCAGGAGCATTTCAGGGGACGTCTTCTTGGCCCTTGATGTTTTTGTTTCTTTTTGTGTTTGTCTTTGTGTTTGGCTAGTGTTTTTCTTCTCTTCTGAAACTAGTGATATTGTTCTTTAAGTTTTACACTTGGATGGATGTATGACTTGTTAGTGTTGTAATGAATGATTACCAGTATGATTATATGTAAATTTGGCTTCTGTTTTTGCTGTTTTGGATGATAACTACTTTGTTGTGTGAGAGTAAGAACTGGGAGAGAAAAGATCATATTATCTTGAGGATTTGCCCAAAAAAAAAAAAGGCTTTCTTTTTTTCCCTATATAATGAAGTTTGTCTGAAATTACTTTGAGTTGGGAATGAAAGATCAGAGATGCATTCGAAAATATTTGCAGATTTACCAAAAAGTTCATGTCAGTGACATTAGTCTGATATAATAAAAAATAAGTGCAGAATTTTTAAGCATCCGATTTCAAGTTTTAATAAACACAACAATAATAGTAATAGGTCCTCAATGTATATATTCAGATTTACAGTTCAAACTTTGTGTTCCCAAATGAAGGCATGTAGATTGAACTATCAATTCTCATTTCATGTCAAAATCGTGTTTGTTATATTTATAAAAAAACAAATATACAAATATATAACATCAGCAGCAACATCATCACCATTAATGAAAACAGTGAAATTTGATATGGATTTTGGAAGACATTATTATGAAAGTAGTAGCTCTTTAGCTTCATTTCCAACTAAAATATGTTACGGTTAACATAATATAAAAAAAAAAGAGTCAATTTCATCTATCGGTGATTTATCTAAATTATTAAAAAAAATAAAAATAACAATAAAATTCATGTAAACCCACCCACCCCACACGCTCTAAATATAAAGACTTTCTAAGGAAGTAATTATAATAAAAAAAAAAAAAAAATTGTTTCGGCTATCTCTTGAAAAAAATGAAAAACTAACTTTGTTTTTTAATGAAACGAAGAAAGGTGCATACATATTATGGTGAGAAATGTTGAGTAGTGCGCCAGGTTGGCATGCACTCTACCTTGTGTTTTGACTTTTGAGAGTCATTGTTTGTCCACTAACTTTAAAGTTAAATAAAAAAACATAACAGACGAGTGGTAGTAGGCCAATTGAGCTTGATCATATCATTGCAAAAGACTATGCTTATCGTGTCATATATATACTCCTATTTTATATTCTAAAATTGTGTGGTGAGTAGTAGGCAATCTGTAGATATGTTTTCTTTAATATATATTTCTCTATCACAGATTCACAAGAAGCATGGCATGGCATGGAGACTTGTGCAACTTTTTTTTTTTCCAGACTAGAGAATTTAATATATATATATATATATATATATATAAATTTCGATTTGTCAAAAACATTAGATAGATGGAGTATGAAAATTATATTAGTGCTTAAGATGACATAATGATATACCAAAAAGGAAGTCTCCCCAACTCCCAAGAACTTGCAAGGCTTCTTCATTTTATAATTAATAAATATATATGGTAAAAAAAAATTGATTGATTTAGTGATGATGATATACATAATTAAAAACTGCGCATCCGGGGAATCGAACCCCGGTCAGTACCGTGGGAGGGTACTATGATACCACTACACCAGATGCGCTTCCTTGCTTGTGCTTCCTTAAAAACTATAAGACTTTTAATATTTCTCCATAATATCTTCACTCTTACAACTACGTAGATAATAAAATCTTCATATATGCCAAAGTTTGATATCATTTGAGATAATAAAAAACTTATCACCCTGCAATCTCCCCCACTCAAAAGTCTCAAATCTTACTAATTACTTATCCATAATTCTCTCTCAAATAATAATAATATCATGATTTTTCAGTGAATATATTAATTATATTCTATTAAGTTTTGTCATTCCCACCCAGGGGTGGTAACGGGGCGGAGTGGGGGCGGGGAGGCCTCTCCCCGTCCCCCTCCCCACCAATAGCGGAGACGGGGATTCCTCATCCCCGATTCTCCGATGGGAGAAATTTGCTTCCCCATCCCTATCCCCGCAGGGATCCCCTCCCCGCGGGGATCCTCAAGGGGATTTTCTATTTGCAAACATATTATTACATTTGGAACATGAAAACTATTCTACATAGATATATATACATAAAAATATGATAACATTAAAACTACTCAACATAGTGCTCAACAAACTTATCAAACCAACATTTAAACACTTAAAAAAAATTTCTCCAAATGGTAGTCAATATAAAGCAAAACATAAAATTTAGAATTCATACAAGTAGGTAGTATGTTATTACAATCAAATAAAACGACGACTTAACATATGTACTTCGGCTTTTGAATTTATATAAAACCTCTCATAACTAATTTTAATTGTTATTAGTTTAAAATAAATATTTTATGTAATTAGTCCAATTAAATTAAAATTAGAGTTTTTTATATCATTTTTAGGCTTTTGAATTTTTGAATGTTGGAAAAAATTACACATATATATATATATATATATATATATATATATATATATATATATATATATATATATATATATTAATCTTAATTGGGTCGGGGATCCCCACAAGGCGGGGAGAGCATTCCCCGCCCCCATCCCCGTTTAGGAAATGGGGAGGGATTGGTCTGTTGGGAATTCGGATTCCCACTGAAGATCGAGAGAGAAAAATAAAGTAGAAAACAATCACAAGAAAGACAAGATTTACGTGGTTCGGCAAGATTGCCTACGTCCACGGCCGCACTAGGGTTTTTATTTCAATATCCGAAAGCACTCATACATCTTACAAGGGACTGTCTATATATAGAAGAAATCGGGGTATATCTGGATTAGATCTTTGAGGCATATCTGGATTAGAACTCTGAGGCATATCTGGAAGAGGGTAAATCATATCTGGATCCTAGCCCTATCTGGATCCTAAACTTATCCAGATCCTAAACCTATCTGGATATAAATCCTATCTGGGTACAATTTACAAGATTATCAAACTATAATCCTAACCATATACAAATTACCCTTGTATCCTACTGCGGGGCGTTCTCCCCGCACCTCCAACCTAAACTGATGCTCTCCCGCACCTCCTGGGGTGTCACACAATCAGGCTCCACATACCCAACATGGTCCCCATCCCCACCCCCACGGGGGAGAGATTCTGGGAATCTCCATCCCCATCGGATCGGATCCCCATAGGGATGGGGGATTCCTCGCCCCACTACCACCCCTATTCCCACCTCAGTGTATTTGTGTAGTAAATTCTTAACTGTTTCTTAAGACAAACCCAGACCAAAATATTTACAAGTCGGAGAATTACTTATCAATTTCATTTCAGGAACATGGCATTTGATAATTTGATGTAGTTGAAACGGTAACGGATTTTAGTTATTAATATTTTTATAAATTCTTATATTTAAAAATATATTTGAAAAAAATATAGGAGAATCGAACTCAATATTTGGTTGGATGTATTGATAAAAAAAATTCTAAGTTTTGATTTGAAGAAACTATGTTTAGTTTGGTATATTTAAAACATATGGACAGTTAGGGTGAGATTTCCCACCCATGTTGACCATTAGATTTTATTAATACAAAATAAATAATTAAAAAAATATTTCATTGTTTTTAGTACGTAATTATGTTTTTATTGTATTAAATTCACTTCATATGTCTAATATGTTTTGTTTATTTCTTTATTATTTATTTGTTTTTAGATAATATAAAATTCAGCTTTCTCAACTTTTAAAATTAGATTACCAAAAGCCAAACCAGCATAAGAAATAATAAATCCAAATTAGAAAATAAAAAATAAAGCAAACTGAACCAAATTAATTGCAAAAACTAACTATTAATATTTGAGATACTTCATGCAAATAATTAAAAAATAAAAATAAAAATAAACCACACTCCATTAAGATAAAAGAGGGTACAAAAAAGTGCAATGCATAGAACAATCAGCAAAATCTATTCATGGAGGTGACTAACTAATTTGACAAAAAATTGATTTCATCAATTGGTAATCCTTGAAAAATGAAATCCTCAAATAATTTGACAAAAATCTAATCATGGAGGTGGGGACTTCATCAAATTAAAGCCAATTGAATGCACTCTCAAATGAACTGCTTGATACGTGTAACGCCCCAAGCACAAGGCTTCAATTTACAGTAATTGGAGCCAATACGACGGACAGGCAAGAGCGCTCAATGCACAGAACAATCAGCAGATGCAGCCATTAAGAGCACAAAAGTTGACTAACTAATTTCTGTGTTTTATCAACAGCATGACTAACTAATCAGTTTCTATGTTTCTCTCGATCCAGAACTTATATTATGAACAGTGTGACTAACTAATTTAAGTGTTTTTGAGTTTTTCAGAAAAACAAAAGTTACATTCACCAGATGGAAGAAAAGTACCTTATGCTCAATTCTTCCAACTCTTTAACTGGTGAAGTCCGAGCCATGTTGTTCCTTGAATGATTTGGTTTCCTTTGCAATGTCATTGTCTATGGCTAGCTTAATTAGTTTCACTAGCAAGCACTGGAAAGCAGGAAGAAAAAAAGTAAAAACAGGATGAAGTTAGTATTTGGTGTGAAATAGTATTATTCAGTACCTGATTTGAATGTAAGAGAAGGCCACAAAAGCTAACCTCAATCAGTACCATAGGTATAAAGACCAACTTGCCAAAGAGGGTTGAGTCAGTTACTTTCGGGACAACAGAGATAGCCCCACTACCATTCAAGGCAACACCTGTGATTACTTCCATCAAGTTTGGAATCCATACAGTACCATCAGGAACAATCTGTTTTAAGAACAAATTTAGTCTCTTAACTGCATTAAGATTAGGATACAACAAAGAAAACATGGCCTGGAAAGAAAATGGGCTGCCTACCTTTTCCCCAAGACCATTCGTCTCACATCTCCAAGAATTTTCAACCAGAGCTACTGGAATCCCATGATCCTAACAAAGCAAAGGAAGAATGTTTCTTAGCTCATTCTTATCTTCACTTATTTAAACAACGAGAAACCAATTGAACATGGTCGAATCATGGAAAGTAATAACCATTAGTATGGCATGATCAAGGGAGAACAACCGCTAATTGGTTCATATAAAATAAAGTGGCTGCATCACTGTTGTGGACTTGATATCAATAGAAATGAATAAAATTCAGCAAAATTAAGAAAATTTCAATTGAAGTTCAGATGATAAAGTTGCTAAAAATGGTTATTTATCCACTTTCATCATGTATGTATATATATAACTAATAGAACTGATACAGTCAAAAGAGTTTATTGATATCTAAAATTAAGTTTAAGATAGAAAACAGATACATGCTCAAAAAATGATTTCAAAAATTTGTCAGAGATGAACTAGTTCATACCTGAAATTCTTGTTGATTTATACAAGCACCTGACCTGATGAATTTCAGTACTGCTTCAGATCGTTCAGCAAAATACTCTATATAATCCAACCCACTGGGTGGTGTGAATTGAGCATGGGTTAAGGCAACCAAACACCTCCTCCATATTTCTTTACCAAAATTGTCAGTGATGGCTTTAGCGACATCTCTATCCAAGTTACCTACTCTATATGCATCTAAACGACACACATAGATGAGAACATCGATAGTCTTGTTCAGAAGAAATCTGTCATATAAGAGCAGCCTCTTCTCATTATATAACTAATAGAAATAAAGCACACCAGTATAATGTATTGAAAGGGCTCCATCCACAAGTATTCACAAGCAGTTACAAAAACCAGACTTCCTTCTTATTTGTGATTTCCATTAACAAAGTAATAGATCAAAGGTTCACATTAAGAAGATCATAATTATAAAGTAGGAACAGGGCAATCTTAATGTGGATTTCCCTTGCCAGTTAGCATATATATATATATATATATATATTAACATCATTTTCTTTCTATTTCCTTAACATATCAGTATAAGAGCAAGAAGTAAGTTGCAAGAAATTACTGGAATAGAATACAAACCTCCTAATGCTACTGAGGGTTTGCTTATTGACTTGTCCATCTGAAACTAGCCCGGGGGTGTCAATGATGTTCAAAGTGAACCCACCTCGAGAGCGTGAGAACATCAGTGGTGTTGACCCTTCTTCCTGTATAACGTAGTTGAAAATTATAAAAAGGCCAAAAATCACACCTTCAAAAGAATTTAATATAGTGCATCACCTGAAAGGCAGTGACAGAGGACACTCTCTCCCCTAAAATGGAGTTCACTATTGATGATTTTCCCACACCACCTTTCCCCATCACCAAGATCGTCAATGTGTTCACATTCTGCAATAGAAGAAACCATCGGACATACGAGAACAAAAGTCATGCTAAATATAAGAGATATATATATATATATGAGTTAAAATCAGGACCTGTTGATTCAGATTCCCAAACAAGACATCCAGCTTGGCCTGTGTAGGTTCAGGGAATGTTTGGAAACCAGACCACTCACTAGCTGCTTTGATCTCCATATATGAAAACCTACTGCTGAAAATCATTAAAGAAAAACGTTAGGTACAGCATTGAAAAAGAAAATTCATGAGAAATAAGGTTATAACCAGCTATTATTCAAATAAATATATTACATTGATGAATAAAAGGCATTAAAAGGAAAAGAATAAGATATATATATATATATATATATATATCCCATACAAACACAATTCAGTGCAGCCCTTGCAAGGAAACAGCTCAAAAAGTATAGAAATAAAAGAACATAAATTACACAACACACACACAATGAAATGCCCAGAATTCAGATAAAATTATGAAAAAATAGAAACAAATATCATTAAGAATTATAAAATCTCCTCGAGCGAGCTTGATGGGAATTACTGATCTAACTACACTTCTTTAGAAAAAGCATAAATAGAAGGAATATATAACGAGAATCGTCAACTAGCTACGATCTCAATAATGGTGACAAATCAAAGAATTCTTCAAAGAAAAAATCAAGATTATGACGAAAAATTAGCATTCCGGTTTCTAAATAGCACAAGAACACCAATGAGAGAACAACATTACAAGAATCACCATGCAAAGCAAAAAATAGCAATTGAAATGCAAAAACAAGTGAAAACTAAACGAATCACTAGGGAATCAAGAAAACGTAAACCCTAGAACAGGACGGCAGTGGAGTTGTGAGCTTCGAAAGAGCTCACCCGATCGAAGAACCGCGAATCCCAAAAAACGCGAAATGGTTTATCGACGTTTTCAGGAAGCTGAACCGCCAATTAAGGAAATGAAATTTATTAGGAGTGGAGGACCACTAATGAGGGTGACGAAATCATGAGGGTATTGGCCTCGGGATCGTAACTTTGGGAGGTGATCTTACGGCGGATGGCAGCTCAATGTGGGGGCTGGTGGTTCTAGTGACGTATCACTCCTCAATTCACAGGAATTAGTTACTCTATTTTTTTATTTTTTTTTTAAGAAATAATGGACATTTGCCTGCAAAACCTTACAATTGCTTTTCCCACAAAAACTAGTGATTTGATTGAAAATTTGATTAAATTTTACAAAATGATATACAAATAAACCTGTATATATATCATGAGGCCATGAAAGGGAAGACAAACCAACAAACACCTGAAAAATTAGAACAAATATTTTTTAAGTAGCTAACAATAAAAGAAAAATCCAGTATAGTTACTTGCAGCGGAGAGTGTAGTTAGAAGCAGAACAGCTGTGGTTCCCATGGAGGGAAAAGAATTTTTGAAAAAATGAGGGTGTAAGAGGTAAATTCATGTTTGCCAAGGGGGTAATAAGTGAAAGTCCCTTCCAAAAATGATGAAAATCCCATGTTAGCTTTGCCTTCGATGTGGATGAGAAATGAGAAGCTGTTGTGCTATCCTATCCATCTTCTCACCTCTCCTCAAACCACCACCACCACCACCACCACCACCACCACCATGCTTCACTCTCCACTCACCATTAATAAGTTGCCGGGCTCGAGCAGCAGGAAGACAAGGAGCTGCTCAACAACTGGTGAGCCCGTGTAGAGCTCGAAGGAGAGTGAGATATGACAATGATGATGAAGATGACGACGAGGAGTATGGAAACAATGCGGAGTTCCAAATGTTGGAGGCTTACAGTGACTCAGCTCGCTCCGAGGCCCTTCTTGTTCGTGCCACAGTCGATGACCAAGAAGAGGAAGTTCTTGTCTTCAGGGTGCACACTTGGTCTTTTTAATCCCTGTCAGTCTATTTTAATAGAAACAGAAATAATTCAACAACTTATACTCACTGAACTGGATTAAATTTTCGGCACAGGGGTTCTCATCTTGCTTGAGTGGTAGAACAGCACCAGATCCATCCAAAAGTGTTCTCCCAGCCAATGCAGTGATACAGTCCATTGATGTAGTTAGGGGGCCATTTGATCCTTCTAATATTGAGTACCTGGAGAAAGGCTTGACCTGGGAGGCATTCAAGACACGGCTCCAGGCTCTGTGAATGAAGATGATATCTGCAAGTCTGCAACTGTGTATCTGAAATAGTGGAAGAAAAATTTTGTGAATGCTGAAAGATAATTTGTGTGAAAGATAAAGCAATTGCTCATTCAGAATGGAATGCGGTCTTAAATCAGTTAAAATCAATAATATGAATGATCACAAATCATTGACTATCCTTTCTCCAAGAAACATATGATTCTGAGCTTAAAGAAAACAGAAACCCAAGTTGAATAGATAGGGAGCTCATCTGAAATTACAAATCATATTCACATCCTTGGAGAAAGAAACACCAAACTGAAAATTACAAATAAAACTCCGACGAAAGGCCCACCAACCTATACAACTAAACGAACAAAATACTGAAGTAAACATGGTGCCATAGGGTTAGCCACCATTCACATCACTTCTGCTACTGTTATCGCAACGGAGAAGTTAGATGCAGACCCTCTGTTTAAATGGTTGCAGGGCCCATGGCGACGGTTCTGATATTAAAGTCAATGTGAAGTTTTGGGGGAATGTGAGAGAAGATATTAGGGAGGACTAACAGTTTCCACACAGCCTCGAATTTGAAGGAGTCATTGAAGGTTGCGCGTTAACCCAGTCCGTGGCCCATTCCTGCACAGATGATGGGAACCTCAACTTAATTGACATCAAGAAATCCATATAATAAATCAATGCAGTTCAATCATGTCTGCTGAGCATCTACCAGTTATTTAGAATGGTGAACTTAATACATGAAGGCCTTGTGGCAAAAACTGATTGCTTGCAGTAAAGAAGATATTTAAGGTAACAATGATATTTTTTTTAATGTCCGCACTAAAATTATGTAATTACAAACTAAAAACATAATCTAGTCACATAAATTAATGAGCCTCAGACCTTCAACTCATCATACTTGGAACCATATTACATCATTTTATGGCAGCAGTTTGGACATATTTGGCAAAGCATAACACATACTTCACATTTTTCATATTCAAGTACCACTGCTCATAAAACTATCAGTGCATCAAGTTTTTGACCAATATAATTGCTGAGAACTAAAACAGTAAACAAAAATTACCTTCCAGGAGCTACTTGAGAACTAATAACTGAAGCCTTGGAACTGCCAAGGCGCTTAGCCCTGTTGTCTTGTTCTTTTCCCACACGCATGGCAGCTACCTCCTTTTCCATCACAGCTACTTCCCTTCTCATTTTTTTTGCCTCTACCTCCATTGCTTTGGTCAGTGTATCTACTTTCTTTGCTAACATCTGAACTTCAACAGGTCAAAATGAGAATTCAGATGGCTTTGGAAAATAAATAGAAAGCACTTTGAGACAAGGAAATTATCTACCTCAATTGCATCATCCTTGTCCTTCAGACTTTGATCCTTTTCATGGCATGCTTTTCTCAAGGTGATCACCTCCTTTTGCAACATGTCATATAGTAATCCAGAGACAGAATCATCAGAATCAACATTACCAAAACCATTGGGCTTCTCATCTAGATTTTCTTTCCAACTCAGATGCGGCTCGCTGTCTCCAGTCCCATCAGTAGATTTGTTCAGTGAATGGCATGTTCCATTTGCTAGGAGTTTACCACGATCAAGTGACCTAGTGCCACCATCAAATGACTTTGAAGTCCCTTTTGCATGTCTCAGAATCATACTGGTGCCACTACTGACAGAAGAGCGAATCTGAAAAGAATTTCTCTTTGATAGGTAGCCATTAGGAGGTAATTTGGATATGTTTTCAGCTCCACCAAGTGATTGCCGACGTGAAGGGCCATTGCTCATGCTCCTCCCCTCTGTGACAGTGCGACTAGTACCACTCGAGGGTATTCTCAATCCCTCTTCCAACACTTTAAGTCGCAATTGATACTTCTCCTGGAAACTTAGATGGATGAGCATGCAGTTGAGGTCTTTTATTAGTGAATTTAGAAATGTAAAGTCAATCTTAAGTAACATAGAATAACCAGTTGTTGAAATACTGCTGGTAAAGATAAATACTTTTAATTGAGCCTCTGATTTTGCAGTTCTTTCCATTATAGCAAGCTTATCTCGAAGTTGCTGCATTTCCCCCTGCAGCAAAAATTTTACTTTCATTTTAAGAGATAATTTGCAGACATTACCATTTGCTGGGCCATTACAATTAAAGAACCAGAAGTATCTAGCACCAAATACTTGAAAAGAAATATAAGTGAGATGACATAACAGAAGGATATAATATATATAAGAAAAAGAACAAAGTATATCCACTTACCTGCATGAACCTTCGCTCTTCAAGCCATTGTCTGACAGGCATTACTTTGTCATTAGCATCTTTCCATTCATTTGCAACCACGACAGCAACTCTATTTGCCGTAACTTTAGCACGGGCTAGTTCCCTATCAAGTGTTTTTCTCTCTTCCTACATAATGTAAGAATATACAGAACAGTAGGAGAATCAGTGAACAGGATTAAACGCATATAAGACATCATGGATATGAGGTTCCAGACTTTATTTTTCAAAGTATAAAGCATATAAGAAAGATGAAGTACATTCATCTCCTGCACTTTCCGTTGGTAGTCCCTCACAGCATTAGCTGCTGCACCACCAGCAAGAACAGCCTCCTCAAGCTCTCTCACAGTCTGACTTAGCTTTTCTACCTCGGCTACCTTTTGACGATGCATTTTGTCCAAGATTTTGTTTTCTTCCTACAAATGCAAGATATTTGATAAGTAGAGGCTACTATTACCAAAACTGTAAAATAGCACAAGGAATCATTCAAACTGATCCACAGCCCAAGGACAATTCTAGTTACCTGGCAGATTTCAATCTGTTTCATTAACTCTTGATTCTTGTTCTGCAGATCATCCACCATTGAAGCCTTCGCTAATGCAATTTGAACAGTCCTTTCTGCTTCTAGCAGTGCTGCTTCTTTTGATTTGGTAAGCCTATCCAAAGCCTTATTATCATCTTGTAACTTTGCAATCTGACAAATAAAAGTGATTAATCAATCTTGCTTTAGACATAGATAATGCATATAGAGCCTTTCATCCTGTCCTTTCTGACAGCCATAAACCAAAAGAAAATATTGCAAGAACTGAAGGTGAGTAACATAAAACCACTTCACTTTGTGCATGCTTACCATACTGCCATCATAGCAAAAGAGAGAAATACTATGATGCTAAAACTTGACTAAGAGCTTAAGCATTAGCTAACTTTGGAGATGTGGGAACTCTATATTGAACAAGATAAGAAGCTTAAACTGATCCCACTCGGCAAGATGCATCACAAGATGTGTATGTCTACTAGAAGTAGGCATAAAGATAAGAAGCGAAAGACAATAGTTTAAGGACATATTCATCGGTGATCTATGGGATAATTTTCCTTGAATGTATTTGTGAAAGTTAATCAGAATTAATTTAAAAAAAAAAAAAAAGCAATTCTCAAACATGTCATGTTTTATTCACACAATACCAATACTCAGGAGTTCGAACTAAACATTTGAACTTTCATTAATTTAAGAAGCTATCCAGGTCTGCTGTAAAAAATACCTCCTGTCGTGCTAGTTTCAGCTCCGCCTCAAGTGGTGCAAGAATGGCTTCAATAGGAGGCATGTCATCATCCTTTTGTGCCGCATGAACTCTCCTAAGTGTTGCTTCTGCTGCAAACTGGGCAGCTAATGCTGCTTTCTTTTCATCATTTATTTTTTTGATTTCCAGATTCTGGCACAACAAATTAACTTCAAAATAGGTTGCAAAACAGAAATTCAACAGCTAGTAAATGGTAGTTATAAAAATCAAAAGCCACCTTGCATTCTAAAAGAGATTCGGTTAATTTTAGCTTCTCATCCAGTTTGGTCAGTTCTTCTGTAAGCTGCATTCATATAAAACAGAAAAAAGGTTAGCACATCTTCAATCAAGATAGATAACTAATAGCAGTTATTCAGTAAGAAATCAACAACATATTTCATGCAGAAAATTTGTTAACTACACGACACTGTTCAATCAAAAATAGAAGGAAAAAAGAAAGTTCTTAACCACAGGAAAAAAAACATAAAGAGAATTATAAGATAAAACTATGACACTATTAAATGTACTTGGCCTATCCAAACCTCTGTGCTTGCATTTATGCTAGAAAAAAGAAAAAAAAAATACACAAATGGAAAACACAGCCACATATTTCAAGTTTTCAACACTGATATACCAAGAATAAAAGACTAGATTAGCAAAAAAAACACTGAAATCCCTACTTTCATCTGAGTCAAATTCAATCTTACAATAAACCAACATCCAGAATATCAGGAGATATCCAATTTTGGACAAAAATCAAGAAAATATCATTGTAAAAAAGAACACAATCAAATTTTTAGTTGAAATTAATAAAGTAATAAAGTTTCTCACACAAGACAACCAAAACCCGATTTCAACTACTGGAAGGTCTCTCCACAAAACTTGAGATAACGCAAAACATTATCAACAATGCAGATCAAAATACGCCACTCACTAATTTTTTTTTTTTATAAAAAAATACTTTTTCACTAAATATGACACTCCAGAAACAGAAAAATCATCAATTAAAAAAAAAAATAAATCACCTCCTCACAAGCCTTTTCTCTGGCTCTCTCCGACAATCTCAGCGACTTAATCTCCGCAAGCGCCTCCCCCAACTCCCGATCTTTGTCTGAAAATCCCAAAGCATTTCAGCAACCAAAAAAAAGCCTCAAAAAACAACAAAAAACCGAGCAGATCAAAGCTGCATTCCAACCTCTAACTTCATTCTCAAGCCGATTCAGCTCAACCTTCACCGGATCCGAACCATGGAGCAGATTAATAAGCTCATCCGCCTCGAAACTCGGCTTTATCGATGGCCTCCTCCTCAGCGCCTTTATCTCCCCTTTCAACGACCCCGATGCCGTCAAAGCCGCTGCCATTCCTTCCCCAGCGCTACCGCATGGATCCGCCATCCCGGATCTGACCGTATTGCCAATCTCACATCAAAAAACGCCAACCAGATCTCCTAAGGCAGGGTTTCACAGCCTCTTAGATCCGACTTCAAGCTTCTCGATTTGGCGAAATGCTAACCCTAGTTCTCTTCTTCTCTTCGAGCTCTGCGTTCTCAGAGAAAGAGAGAAAGAGAGAGAAAAGAGCGAGCTTGTGTACTGTGATGGGAGTTGGGGAAATAGTGTCTTTTTTTTTAGTTCTATTTAGTTTTGCAAACAAACCCTTTCCTTTTTTATGAATTAGATAATTAATGTGGATCTTGACTTCTTTTCCAATCACAGCCATTCATTCACCCATAAGAAGACACTGCTCCTTAATCTCCGGATTTAATTGTCATAAACATTAATTAGTTATTAATTAGCAACGCTAATCATCAATCAAAATTATGAAAATTTCTAAATAAATAAATAAATTTCTAACCATAATAATTAAAAAAAAAAGTTTTTTTTTTTTTTTTGCTCATACATCTCTGGAGAAAAGCAATCTAATAGTATTAAAAATATATTTATTATTTTACAATATTGGGAGTGTCTCTGTTTAATATTATTAATGAAAAATAATATTTATATCTATAACAGTATTATTGATAAACTATTACAGTTAAAGTTGGTCTAATTTATATAACCATACTGTCAATAAGTACTCAAAAAATATAATATTTTGAATTTAGTTAATATATTTTTCTCTTTGTTCTTCCACCTGATGGAATATATGGATGAACCATACTTTTTAATAAGAACCATACTTTTTTTCTTTAAAAGAAAATAAAAATGATAAATCACTCAAAATGAATTAGATAGGTGGAATTAACGAGACAAATACGGTGCAAATAAATCATAATAAAAGATGCATTAGATATGAGATATAACATGGGGAGAAGATAAATATAAGAAGGGAGAAGACAAAGCTTCTTCTAGGAAATGGCTATTCTAATGGATCATTCATCTATGGCCTCTCTGTCATACAGAAGTATCAGGGGTTAAATTCTCCTAGCGGCATGAACCATATGCATTATTATTATTATTATTTTTATTTTTGATAAATATGGATAAACTATTTTTTACTGAAGAGAACAAAACCAACATAAAAAAACAAAAGTGACATAAACGAAAAACTAAACATCCACTGGAGGTAGAGACGACAAAACATAAATGATAACTGAAAACAAATAAAATAAAAATAGGCAAACTGCATCAAAAGTTGTTAACAGAAGTTGCATTAGAAAAGATCACTTGATGAGCTACTTTGATCCTTCAGATGCGGGGGTATGGGTTGTACAAAATCAAGACTTCTTTTGATTATTGGGACTCCAACAAAAGAGAAACCACATGCATTATCTTTATACACTTTTAACAAGTGTGATTTTTAATGGAATTGAAAATATATAAACAAATAAACTCTAGGAATATGATCAATCTAATGAACACATGTCCGCTGGTTTTTAATAATTTTGTGGTTCTTCCACTTTATTCAAAATCCAATGATCACAAACACTGAGTTTATAAACTTCACTGTCCATATGATAAAAAAAAAACAAGAGCAAGAGATGATCATTGTTGCACACAAAAAGGATGATTCACTTGGAGAAGGATGAAATTGAACTTTGGTTGTAGGACTCCTCCCATTTTTCGCCATCAAAATGTCTGATCTCAACATGTTTGAGTGTACCTGATGCAACACAGTTAAGTGTCACAGCAATGCCATCAGGATTTGATCTTGCCACATAAAAAGAAGTAATGCCACAGTATTTGCAGAATGTATGTTTTGCCGTGTGGGTGCCGAAGGTGTAGGTGGTAAGGGAAGTCTCGGAGTTGCCTAATAATTTGAATTTATTCGATGGCACGATGAAATGAATGTTTCCTCTCATTGAGCAATTAGAACAGTTGCATTTCCATGCAACTACACTTGTTGGTGCCTCTACTTGCCATCTTACTTGTCTGCAATGGCATCCTCCATTGTGAATCACTGTATTTGTTGCCATATTTTGAGAATTCGGCTTCTTTCTGTTGTGTGTAACCGTTATTGTTCCTACAAGATAAAGGAATTCAATGAGAAAACATTTTGATCAAACTTTTCAGCAAGTAGTACCAGTTTTGGACACCAAAAAGTTCAGGCGGTCGCAAGAAAATATGTGCGACAAGCTGAATTTGCAGATGTTAGTCTGAGAGCTCTTGTTATATTTGGTTCTTCAAATGTTTCAAATGATTATAATTAAGTACTAAGTGCATATTATCAGTGCAAGAGCTACTTTGACAACAAGATAGTAACAAAATTCTGGTATCATTGACAAATTGTGCCAGAAATTTAACTCATTCAAGATTGAGCTTCTTAGTTCGATGCTATTGTTATTTTCCCTTGAAGACAGTTGAATTCAATGAGCAAATATGATTATCGAATGTTAATAGGATAAATAGGTAATAAAAGTTATCGAGCACTATGATCATGAGCTAATAATATACTGAGAATAAAAAAAAGAGAGATGTTTACACAAGTGGATTTGCAAATGTGAGTTGATATATTGAATTCTTCAAATACCAGCAGTCCAGTTATCCTTCTAATTCGTTAAAATTCAATATCGATTGCACCCCACGCATGAAATTCACTTGTATTATAACCTGTGCAACATCTACAATTACCAGAAAGCAAACACAAGAAAAATATGCTGATCCAAGTTCTTTCTAGTCCTTGTACAACAAAGCTTATCGGTCTTGGGTACTTTCATTTCTCATTAAGTAAATGGAATCCAATGAGCAAATATCAGGATCAAATTTGATAACTACAGGACAATGCATTCTTTCAGACATCTCAGCAAATAAACAACAGTTTTGGATGTCAAAATTCCATATGACCATCCACCATTAAAATGAAGTAATATTTCAAGAGAAAAATATGATATATACACACATAAATTTGCGCTAAAATTGAACTCTTGATATATTCGATTGTTCAAATGGTAGAGGTTCAGTTAAAATCATAATATATATATCATATGCCCTTCTGTTATCACCAGCACAACATCTACAATCTCATCAAGAAAGTACCAAAATTTCTGACATCAATCAAGGCATAGAAGCAAACCTACTGCCTTCTTTCTATACCTAAGCAACAAACTTCATTCATCTTCACTCTAAGATTCACCAAAAGGCAGATATGAAGCCATGCTAATGAAAAGATAATAGTTATTAATTAATCAACAAAAGTTTAAGTTTTTTCATCAACACAAATTTTCCAGATCTAATAGCCCCAATATAATCCATGCAATTCAATATCAACAAGAAGAACAAACAGATGCAGATAGCAAATTGGAAAACACAAGAACACAATAAAGAATTAACTAAAATTGTTCATTCTGCATTAGAATCTACAGATGTTAAGTTAATTGGAAGATGAGAAAGATTGGAGTCAAAGAGTGTAACCTCTCCAGGTTTTTCTTTTTGATGAAAACCAAAGCGCCTAGCACTGAGATTAGAGTTCACTGCTTAAGATAAGGGTGTAGGTTGTAAGTATGTGAAAAGGACCCATAACTTGTGGTCAATGATGGGGACTGAAGATGTGGCATCCTTTTATTGGTTCACTCACTTCTACTTAGTAGTGGATTCAACACTATTTTATTTAAAAATATTTTTGACAAACAGTGCTTTGAAATTTCACTCCAATCAAATGATAAATCACATTACCGTAATGAACAAGCGGTAGCTGTTAACTCTTATCATGTGAAAGGTTAAAGATTTGATTTTCTTTATGGATACCGAGTGGCTTGTCTGCATTGTAAAAATATAAACATATAGCCTTCTGGGTTAAATTCCTCCTTTCATCATTAACAACATAACTGATAAAATAAACTCCACAATAAAATTAATTAATAGGAGAAAATTTTAAATTAGTATTCTCTCTCTGCCTCTGGTATGAAATCAAATTAAAGCCAAAATGTATAATAACACAACACACAGATATATCTTCAAACAGTGAGATCTTTATTATTATCACTCTACATGCAGCAGTTTACAATGCTAATTTTAATACCAACTGTCTTATTACAGAATTGGCCAACTTACAATGTCATCGATCTGAACTTTTACATAACTGAAATACCTCCATAAGCACCAAACATGGTGTTATGAAACTAGTACTACTACTCCCAACTCTTCCCATCAAAATGCCTGATTTGAACATGCTTCAATGTGCCAGAATCGACACAGCTGACAACAATGGCAACACAATCAGGATTCTCTGGATGCTCTCTCTGGATGTAGAAAGAAGTAATGCCACAAACATTGCAGAACAAGTGCTTGGCCGTATGCGTGCCAAAGGTGTAGGTGTTCAGATGCTGCTCGGACTCTCCCAAGAGCTTGAACTTTGCTTTTGGGACTACAAAGGCTGTGGATCCCCTCATGGCACAGTTTGAGCAATTGCATGTTACAGCTGTAACACTGGATGGTGCTTCAGCTTGCCATCTGACACGCCGGCAGTGACATCCTCCATTGTGAATCACCGTCTCCATGTTTTCACCTGTAAAATTTCAAGGCATGTTCTTGTTTGTATGGTTGATTTCATTAATTCATACAAGCTTGGAATTTGATCTTGAGTTTATAGGACAATTTAACATGAAAACAATGATATACTAGTTAGGTGAACTGAGAAAAACAAGGTTCAAGACTTCTCTGCTAATTCTCAATCATCTCCAAAGTATTATTGTTTTGAATTTTTCAAAGGTGTAAACTGCCAATAAAATAAGGTTCAAGACTTCTAGAATTAAAATATTTCTGCTTGAAACATGCAAGTTAGATGATTTGCATAGACTCAAGAACTTACTAGAGAAATATCTATTTGCCATTCTGAACTCATTAATTGGGAATAAGTATATATTCAGCAACTAAATATCATACATAACTATTGCATAGGCCCCCTGAAATATTTCTGAAGATAACCTCTATATTCTCATGACCTCAAAGTTGGAATGATATCCCTTTTGGTTTAAAACACAAGAAATCTCTTTGCCGATATTCTCTTAGATCATAAGAACAAAACATAACTTAGCAGTATTGATATGCAAGATAATACATGTGCAAGTAAATTCAGATTTGATCACCAAATTCTCCTCTGTCCTTCAGAATATCATCAGTTTTTGCAGATATCTACCGTTATTTATTATAATGCCTTGATACAAAACTAATCCTGCTTCTATGTTAAAACAGTGAAATACAGCAGAAACATAACTATGGTCTATGGCTCAAAGAATCATCCACAAAAAGAAACATCAACTTTCTATCCAATTTGATATAAGAATATACATGTAAAACTTGTGATCACATAAACACTACCACGGAATTCGTATTTTTCACAGCCTGAAGAACAATGGAAAAGAGTGAAATAAAAATGCCCAATGAAGCCAAGTGCACATATGCCTTTTTTAAAGAACATATCTAACTTATCATGACCACAAATATTTGCACATATGCTCATCAAACTAGTTTTCTATGATTCTATCTATCATACTAGTCCATATATAAGGTAACATCCATCCACAGAAATACACCTCAAGAAGATCATCTAACTAATGTGTGGATTGAGGGAAAATAGAGAAAAACAGAATATATATATATATATATATATATATATATATATATATATATTCTTTGAAATCAATCTCAAATTATTTCCTTCTTTTTTCTTGTCCTCTCCTTCCCACAAAAGAAATACATGACCACAATAAAGTACATAAAAAAAAAAATGGAGTTATGAAGCATACCTGATAGCCGACTGGAGGAAGACAGGCAGAAGAAGGTGGCTAGAATTGTATAATTGGGAGGCAGTGTGCTACACTTTCAATGTCCACATATTTATTGGAGAGACACCAGCCACACCAGGTTTCACCTTCCTGGAAGCTTCACTTTCAAGCTTTTATTTTATTTATTTTTATTTAAAAATAAATAAATCACAAAATATCAAGAATAAAAATATTAAAAAATAGAACTTAACAACTGGAATAGTCTAATAAATGTTGAGGCTTCAAGTCAAGCCGATTCCTAAATATGTGGTTTGCTCTTTAAGATCATTAGCTTTTTTTTTTTAATAAGGGATTTTAAAAAAATTTAATTTTTTTTATTGGCAAAATAGAATCCTCTAATTTGACTTTATAGCTAGAATTACAAACATCTCAAATAATAATAATAATGATAATAATAAGGGAAAATTACTGTTCACTCCTCGTAATTTTCAAAACTTCCCAAAAACCCTCTCCTACTTTTTACACACCGGACTGTAGCCAGTTAGTGTTTAACTTCCCTTTTACCCCCTACCATTCAGCTTGAATGGAGTACATGTTGTAAATCCCATTTTTGGCCTGAAAATGGTGGGAAAAAAGCGCCAAAATCGCATCGTATTCGACCTTTTTGAAGGGTTTTTCGCTTGGTTTCGATAGACAATGCCTAGGAGTTGCATTACATCTTGTTGTTCTCCACATTATCATACCCGAAATATATAAATCGGTTTCTCAAACAGAAAATGAAATTGATTTCCATCGGATTGGTCAAGTTCACTTCATCTTCAAATGAGTTGTAGTCGATTTTATTGTCGAGGCAGAGCATGTGCCATTGTCGTCTTCTCGTTTATGGTTGTAAAGTTGTATTACGACGAGTTCATTTCGTTGTAAAGTTCTTCTCATTTATGGTTATCTATTTGTATATTTTAAATAATGTTTAACTATTTGCTATTATCCGTTTAAATAAATTTACTAATATGTTTAATAATTGTCATATCCGTTTAATACTTGCCATCTCCGTTTAACATTATCTTTACATGTATAACTGTTCATATTAACGTGTAAATTCTCAAAGTCTCTGCGTAAAACGGAGATCTTTTTCGTTTGATCTGAATTGTTGGCAGGTGGCGCGGGCGGTGTGCAGGTTATGAGTATCCGTGCGTAAAATTAATGGCGGCGTTAATTCTTATGCGCGGGAATATACATATCCGAACACCCGTTCGTTGTCATCGATCGATGATCGGCGATTTGTGCGTTTAACTTTTTCTCGGATATGAAGAGTCGACCTTGCTGGACTTCACACCATAAATAACCGGGGAAGAACCCTCCCGTGGACAACCACTCCTCGTCGTCCTCATCCTCCTCTTCCCAGCTGGACAACCACTCTATCCGAAAAAGATGTTTCGTGAACCTTCTTCCTTATCTTGAGAATCGTTTAGCCGCAATCACGCAACAAGTTAAACTATCTTTTCGCCCTGAGCGAAATGCTCTCATAATTGCACGAATCGCGGAGGATTCTTGATGGTGGATGGCGAGGCGAGCAATTAAAGCGAGCATTTTCGACTTGGGTAAGAAAAGAAAGTTTTCACGTATTTCGTGATTGCGGAGGATCTCTAGAGAGGAAATCAGAAACATCCTTTAAAGGCAGGGGTTGATATTTATCACTTGAGACTTTCTACATTACCGTTTAAGAAAATTACGTCAGTGTACAACTATTACGTTCTGTGTTTAACTATCAGGATCTTCTCTTAAGTCCGACCATGACACATTGATTAATAGTCGTTTTTCATGAATGTGTTTGTTTAACCTTTTTTTAATGTTATGCGTTATGCGGGTTCAAATTGATGAGCATGTTATCAGACCGCTGTGAGCATTCGAATGTCTGAGACACTTGTTTCAGTTATCACGAGGGTCGAGTCGTGAGTGATCAAAGTCCAGGAGGGACGTTGTAAATGTTGTAAATGTTGTAAATCTTTTATAAATAAAAGCGAAACAAGCTTATTTGAATGTGAACTTCGAAATTTAAGCAGAGACCTAGTAAAAAACAATGTGGGAAACAAAAGAGCGTCATTGTAAACAATAGAAAAAAAGTTAAACAATGACAGCGGTGTTTAAGAAAATACGTAAAGATGTTTAAAGCAGTGACCCGAGGGAGGTACCCATCTTGATGCGATGTCGGTGAAAGCATTCGATTTAAACAATAACGGATATTTTAAAGCAGCTAAATAACTTTATTTAAAGGGTTTTACGTATTATTTACATGATATAGACTTTATTTAAACCCGTGATCGTTATGTTAAACACTATATGTATCCGTTTAAACATAAAAAAAGCTAGCGTTTAAGCAGATACTCATGTCGAGCGATGACAATATGTCTTCATCACGACAATGACATATATTTTTACTTTTTTACCCTTGGGATGGAGGGAAAAATACCGCCCAATCACATCACGTCTAGTCTAACCTCTATGCACTTTTTTGTCTTCATCGCGACAGTAATATATATATATATATGCACTTTTTTTTGTTTGCCTATCTGACTGTTGTTTGTTGTTTACATCTTCTTCTTCTTCTTCGGCTTATTTTTGTTCTTCATTTCATTTGGTTTGTACGATTTGGTTTTCGACCGATATATTATGGAGAGTTTTTGTGGTATTGCTAGATTCACGAGGGAGGGAAGAGTGCTAATGTTCACGGCTCGAGACTTCTTGGGAGTTGGTGTTAGTGAGATTTGTGAGCGATGGGGTCTCGAAGTTTCTATTATCGGGGGTTAAGTTCATCACACCGGATGGATATAAAAATGGTTTGCCCTAATAGAAAAGCAGACGTTGACTTCCAGTCGGATGTATCACGTGCGCTCCATCTTCAAATGTGTTGTAGTTGATCTTGTCGTCGGGGAGCAGAAAAATGTGTCATTGCTGAATCCTAATGAAAAGCGAGTTTTACTCGTTGTAAGTTCCTTCTCTATTAATTGTTCCGGTTATGCGGGGTCATTAGTGTTTAAATATGTCCGTCACTAGTTAACATCTTGTCCTAGTCGTTTTACGTTATTAGTTCATTTGCTTAAGTATTTAATTTAACGTTTAAATATTGTCATTATCACTTAAACATTATATTCTCCGCTTAACATATTGATCTTTTCATTTGGTGATGTGTTGGTAGGAATTGATTCTGCGAGTGCTCGATTCATCCCCATGGTGACCTCGACGGCGTGGGATATCTTCCTTCCTCGTCGGATCATTACGAAAGTCGTTTGTCGTTGGATATTGGACAACGTTTTTGACGGTGTCGAACATTTCGAGGGATGTACTTGAAATCATGCAATCAAAAGGAATTTTGACTTCAAATTCATAAAAGAGCGAAAAAAACATCGGGTGATCGTGGAATGCTGCTGGATGGTTGTCATTAGGCGCCTTCATGCATCAAAAAGAGTATAACAAAAAAATACTTTCGAGAATCAAGACAATCAACCCGTCACACACTTGCGGTGGTGTCATAGGTTCAGCGTCGCATCCGAAAGCGTCCAAAAATGGGTTAGCGCACGAGTGATTCGGAAGTCGAAGGGACCAGTCCCTTATCAAGGTCATCGACATTCGGGAAGGACATGTTGCGGGAACATGGTGTCCACATACCATACAAGCGAGGCTTGGTTGGGAAAAAGAGCATTCCCGGGTGGTCCTCGACGCAGCTGGCGTCTACGACTCGATTGTTGCTTTGGTATGTGGATAAGGTGGGCGGAGACAAATCCGGCGGCGTTGCGATCGTGGAAAGAGGCGGTGATCGTTTTAAAGCGTGCATTCTTTTCTTTCGGTAGCGTGTATTGTGGGATTCAAGAGGGCTTGCAGGCCGCTGGTGTTTCTCGATGGTACACACCTCCTGGGAAAATATCGGGGTACACTACTGGGTGCCACATGGAAAGATGGAAACAATGGTTTTTTCCACGTCGCCTTCGGTATAGTCGACAACGAGACCCGATGCCAATTGGACTTGGTTCATATCTAAGTTAAGCGATGTCTTATCACGAGGATGGAGATTATCATGAGATAATTACATTCGTGTCGGACGAGTCCGAGGGCCTTGTGAGCGCGATTGCGAGAGTCTTCCCTTCGATCGCCACATGCATACTGTCTTCGACATTTGGAGGCCAATTTTATGAAAGCCAATTCCAGACTTGGGAAGACATTGAGGGAGGAGTCTTTGAGTCTATATGCTTCCGCATTGCGTGGGCATCCACGGCTAAAGATTTTGATGATACCGTGAATGAGCTGCAGTCAGCATCACCCGAAGCTCATCATCTGGTTGATTAATAAATCGGATATGACACGTTGGTCGAATTATCCGTTTTGGAGGTGATCGTTGGGGTGAGATGTATTCAAAGCGTCGCGGAGTCGTTCGATGCTTGGATCAAGGAAGCTCGTCATTTACTGGGGTGGCGAAAAATGGTCGACTCCATAAGGTCTGCGAATGTTGGTTTACACTTAACATTTAGTGTTACCCTTTAAACATTCTCAATCTTTGTTTAATTACACTTATCGACTTTTAAATATTAATCCTTTCGTTTAAATATTTACGATAATGTTCAAACATGGTTACGAATTATTTAACCATCATCTGTCTTTGTTTAACCTTATTTGCGAGGTTCAAGTTGATGCGCATGTTATGTAACGCGTGAGCAAGCAAACAAATGGGAGACCTACTTATGCCCAGACATACATTCCAAGGTAGAGATCATTGTTGAGGACAGCCGAAATCTTCTTGTTGGTCGTTGTGTCGATGATCGTTACGAAGTGATCAACCAGGTCAGAGAACTCATGAGATCTCGCCATCGGAACTTGTTCAGTGTCGAAGGTGGCAAGTTTATGGTATCCCTTGCGAAAACACGCTTGCAGCGAATAATGCGATGCACACCAGCGTACATCGATTTATTAGCGGGTACTTCACCGTCGACAATTACAAGCTGGGCGTACAAGGAAGCTATATTCCCCATACCCGACGATGAGCGAGGCCTTCGAGGGCGAAATCGTGAGCTTCGTTCGCGACCGCTTGGGCGAGAAGCGGCACTGGGCGGCTAGAGCGAAAGAGGATCGAGTCGCAAGCTTATGCGATCCGCGAGTTACATTGCAGCCGCTGCCATAGATCCGGTCACAATCGACGATCTTGCAATGAAACTGTCGCCGACTAGCCATTGTAAATAAGCCGAGCGATGAGCGGAAACATGGTGTATTGATGGGCAACTTTCCATATTTAAACTCTTACTCTTTCTACGAATTGAATGTATTTAAGCGAGACATTGTTATTTTAAGCGGATATACTTTGTAATTTGAAATATTTCAATCGATGTTTAAACGATATATGGTATATTTAAACAATGAAAGTGAAATGTACACAATTAGAACGTAAATTAAACAATGAAATGAAAGCCGAATGGAATTTAACCTCGCTTTACTAATTCGAAAACAAACAAAAATTACATTTAGATATACAAGTCATGTTCTTCGAAAAACAAAAAAACAATGAATTGAATTTGTCCGAGTTTACATTCGAAAACAAAAATTGACATTGAGATATACTGAGGACACGTTTTTCAAAAACAAAATTTAACCCGCTTGTGACGACACCCCTTTGTCATGGACACCGGCTGCCCTCCCCTCCTTAAGTATGCGGGTAACATACCTTAATCTGTGTCTCTCGTAGGTTTTTGATAGATACCTCCCTTCGAACGCTGACCGGGTTTTCTTCTTACGAAAGACCAGCTGCGTCGCCATTGCAGTACGCAGACCAGAACGAGGGCCACATCTTGAGGTCCGAAACTCAGCGAGGGTTTCCCGATCCTCGAATTTATTGAGTGCGACCATCGTACCTTTGCAAAAGAGAATCAAGAAGGGCCGTCTCTTGGTATATAGCTTCCAGCTCGAGTGAAGCACGCAAACGGTGTCCGTCGAATAATCTCCAGATGTTGAGGGGTCGTGTTATTTTTCCAATTCGACTAAAGTCTCCACTACTGGGTGTCAAATAACATCGCCCATTAACTAGGGTTGACCGCCATAATCACCAGCCTGCGACAATAACAACACATTCACAAAAAGTTTAAGCGCAAATTTAAGGTTTTTAAACGGTAACCTCTCAGTTATTAAACATATATATCAAATGTTAAGCAGAGACCCGACTTTTATTAAAGCGAGGCGAGAATACTTAAAGCAGAGACAACAAAACTTAAAGCGTGACATCTCATTTCTTAAAGCGTCAACCTCATTTGTAAAAGCTGCAACCATATCAAATGAAAGGGGAAATGTACATTATAAATATTACACTAAATCATAACAATCGAAAAAAACTTTTTCGATAGTGTATCTGACGAAAACTGCAAAAACAAAACAAAACCCTAGCGAGAAATCTCCCTGCAGACTAACAAAACCCCAGTAGAAATCCCCCTCGAGACTTCAATATCTTCCAACAAAAAGCAGGAACACAAAACAAAACCGAAAAAAATCTTTCTTTTAGTATGTAGCAGCTTATCATAAAACCATACTCAATACCTTAGATTGCAAAACCCGATGAAATGCCAACTAGTTACGTGGGGACTTCTCCTTTGAGATACTCGGTGGAAATGAAAAAAAGTGCAAATACGGAGGCTTCACCCTGAGAGACAACTTCGGAGACGACTTCGAAATGGAAGAGTCGAAGGCGTGAGTTGAGAAAAAGCAAGTAAACGGCTCCAATAAATTCGTCTCTCGGGGTTACCCTACGGAAAACCACCCCACTTCCTCTCAAATCGCCGAATTGGCTTCAGCCACGACTCCCCATGCAAGGGCATTTTCGTCCATAAATTTTGAAACTCACTCTGTTCACATCCGTTACAGGGTTTGGGGGTTTGAAAAACATCTTGTTTAAAAGAAGGGGGTTTTTAGGGATTGCAAAACTAACGGGGTGTTTTTGACAATTTTACAAACTTAAAGGATTTTTTTGGCAATTTCCACTAATAATAATAATAATGTATAAACAATTTTACAGGTAACCACGCAAGTTGGTTAAAAATTTCATTAAATATATGTTTATTTTATTTTAGTAAAATGTTTCACAATAGAGCATTAACAATAAATCTGTTTTTTTTAATAATTATGTGGTTCATCCATTTCATTTAAAAAATATTGAATCCCAGCAATAAAACTCCCAATCTTCATTTTTGGAATTGGATCTGGGTCTCTAGAGAAAAAAAATAAATATAAATATATATTTTTAAATCTTTACACACACATATATAACTATATATTAATCTTAACTAACAGTATACATATCTCTCATGCTGCCATTTGACACCTTTTAATTAGTTTATTTTTTATTTTTTATTTAATTGAGTGGATCCCCACTCTATCATCCCCTCTCAATATATATATATATATATATATATATATATATATATATATATATATATATATATATATATATAACATTATATTATATACTTTATCTTTTTGTTTTTAAATTTTATGTTAATTATTTATTATTATTTTTCATACGTGTATATATATATATATATACATAAACATGATTTTGTATATTTTAATATTTTTTTAAATATATTGTGTTTTTATTTTAATTTTGTTTTCATTGTTTTTTAATTTTTTTTAGAAAGACGACAAACCTGGGAGCTCGAGGGACGAGCACGTGAGAGCCAGCTGCCACCATCGAGCCATGACTTTCACTGCGAGATGGGGATCGAACTCGGGAGGCCCATGCTCGACATCTCGAGACGAAACATCCCTACATGTAAAAGACTTGGTATTGTTTTTTATTTATATATATATATTATTATTATTATTTATATTTAATTAATCTAATAATATTGGTGTTTCTGTTTTTTTTTTATATATATTTTTTGTTAAGTGATTCTTCAAAAAAATAATTTGTATTATTAGATGAAAGCCGTAGCACACACAAGGGCATCCATACTAGTATATATATATATAACACTTATTTATAAACAAATTACATCTTTCCCTCCTTCCATGGTCAGTGTTCTCCAAAGATCTGGCGAACAAGAGAGACACATACATACATGAGACATGCAACAAGAAGAACAAGAGCAACATCATCATGCTTCTTCTCCACATCAACATCCCTCCCCTCCCTCCTCCATTTCGCCTCCCTCTCCAAATCCCTCTCTAACCCTAACACTATCTCCTCCGCCATCAACGCTCCCCTTCCTTCCTCTCTCCTCCTCCCCCTCCTCCACTCCCCCTCCATCCCTTTCTCCTCCAAGCTTCACCTCCTCTCACTCTCCCCTTCCTCCTCCCTCTTCTCCTCCCTCCTTCTCTCCCTTCCCCCTTCCTCCCCCACCTCCTCCCTCTTCTCCGCCTCTCCGTCCAATCCTCCCACCCTCCCCCTCCTTCCACCCTCCATTCTCTCCTCGTCTCCCTTCTCCGCGCCGGCCGCCTTGACTCCGCCCTCCAAGTTCTCTCCTTTATCCCTTCCCTCCAATCTCTCCCATCTAGCACCGTCAGCTCCTTCGTACTCGCCCTCCTTCACTCCTCCCACCTCACTTCCGCCCTCTCCATCCTCCACTCCCTCCTCTCCCAGTCACTCCTCCCCTCCCCCACCGCCGCCAACGCTACCCTCGCCGCCCTCCGCAAGGCCGGCCTCCAACAAGACTTCTGCAACCTGCTCGACAAATTGTGCCAACTGGGGTTCTCTTTCAATGCCTGGACTTACAACATTTGCATCCACGCTTTCGGCTCCTGGGGTCATTTAGCTCTCGCTCTGAAGCTTTTCAAAGAGATGAAGTCCCCTGATATTTGTTCCTTTAACTCGGTTTTGCATGGCTTGTGTTTGGCTGGGCGGGTTCAAGATGCCGTGGAGGTGTTTGATGAAATGAAAGTTTCTGGTTTTGAGCCTGATAGGTTCACATACCGGACGCTCATCTTGGGCTGTTGCAAGGCTTTCAGGATTGATGAGGCTCTCAGAGTGTTTCGTGAGATGGAGTATAACAATGTGAAGTGTGACACTCTTGTGTATAATAATATTCTTGATGGGTTGTTGAAGGCTAAGAAGCTTGATGATGCATGTCAGATGTTTGACAAGATGGTTTCAGGTGGTATTGGTGTCTCGCCTTACTCTTATAATATTTTGATTGATGGACTGTTTAAGAATGGGAGGCCAGCTGCTGCTATGATGATGTTCAATGAGTTGAAGAAGAAGGGGCAGTTTGTAGATGGAGTTACATATGGCATTGTCGTGTTGCATATGTGTAGGGAGGGAAGAGTTAAGAGAGGGCTTGAGCTGCTGAAGGAGATGGAGGAGAGGGGTATTGTTGCGGATTTAGCGACTATTACTACTGTGTTGATAGCATTGGATAAGAACAGGAAGTCTGATACCACAAGGCAGCTTAAGAAGTATGCCAGGGATAATGCTTTGTTGCCAAGTGTTTTGAGCTGGAAAGCGAAATTGAATTCTTTGCTCAGAGATCCTCAAGATAAGAGTAAGGATTTCACTCGAATTTTCCCGACTAGAGGAAACCTCAGTGACATTATGGGTTGGATCAAATCATCAGAAGGAGATAGTGATGATGATGGTGATCATGACTTGGATGGTGAAACCAAGGATGAATGGTCTTCATCTCCGTATCTGGATTGCTTAGCTAAGAAATTAGAAAAAGCCGATGATTTGCAAACCTTCACTTTGGCTAAAGGGATCAGAGTGCAAAAGGATTGTATAAGGTCATTTGACATTGACATGGTTAATACATACTTGTCAATCTTTCTTTCCAAAGGAGAGCTGAGCAAAGCTTGCAAGTTGTTTGAGATTTTCACTAAGCTGTGTGAAGATGGACCTGTGAGCTATACATATAATTCACTGTTGAGATCTTTTGTGAAAAAGGGTTACATGAATGTGGCATGGGGAGTTCTTCAAGAAATGGGAGACAAATTATGTCCTGCTGATATTGCTACATATAATCTAGTTATTCAAGGTTTGGGAAAGATGGGAGAAGCCGATCTTGCAAGCGCCGTGCTCGAACAACTACTGAAGAAGGGTGGTCATCTTGACATTGTTATGTATAACACACTGTTCAATGCTCTGGGAAAGGCTGGAAGGATAGAGCAAGTTAACAAGCTATTCAAACAAATGACAGGAAGTGGCATCAATCCTGATGTGGTTACTTTCAATACACTTATAGAAGTTCATGCCAAGGCTGGAAAGATTGAAGGTGCACATAAGTTCTTGAGAAAGATGTTAGCTGCAGGATGCTCTCCTAACCATGTCACTGATACAATTCTTGATTTTCTTGAGCAAGAGGTTGAGAAATTGAAGAAGCAGATGGTAACCCATGACAAAGATTCTGAATGACAAATTATGTAGATAGTTTGGGCTTAAGAGGTATGGTTAAAAACTTAAAATCACTTCACTGTGTCTGTTTATGCTTCTATACTTATCTAGTGAAATGAATTCACATTACTTTGAATTTCCTGGTGTGTTCTTCACTGAATCTTGAAGAAGTCATTGTTTATTTGTTTTTAGAATAATTCTGTTCAAGTATAGGGAGTTTTCTGTAAACAGTATTTAAAAGGTCTTTGATTTTCAAATAAATATTTTATGAGGGATGAATATGTAAAGTTGCTTGAAATTTTATGGGCCACTAATAAGAGCCCATGGGCGGCGCCTACCGGCCCATGACGTCATTGCTGGCGCTTAAGCGCGGTTCATTGCGTATATGATCATGATGTTCTCAAAGCTCGGCAGCCGGCTCTTCGCCATTGTTGCACTCGGTTCTCCATGGGGTGTAAAGGAATCCTTGGCTTCGATTACGGCATCGTGCAGGCGCCCCTCGGCCCTGACATCTCTGGGCCGGAACTCGTTGCCGCCGTTGCAAACGCTGGCGCGGTTGGGCTCCTCCGAGCACCTGACTGGGTATCCATTTTCTCACACTCTTATCTTTTTGAATTGATGATCTTTGCTTGATTTCATGCAAGGAAGGTGAGCTTATAGATTGTCTTTGATAGTTAAAGTTGGTTCCTTTTCATGCTTTTTATATGCAAAATGAGAGTTTTGCTTTCTTTTCTTTTGCTTTTAAGTGCTTATTTTGGTTTTATTTCTGAAGTTAATTAAATTGAAACCCCGATGCTGTTTATTTTATTGTGTCCAAAAGTTGATTCTTTTTTTTCCCCCTTTTATAGCTGGCAACAATAGCCGGAAGTTTATTTTTGTCACTGATGATTAATTACTTGTTTTACCTTCTTAAGGATAACCATGGGTATGAATCTTTATCAGGAAGCACCTGATTATCTGAGGGAATTAATAAGAAAAACAAGAACTTTGACAAGTAAACCATTTGGCGTTGGTGTTGTGCTAGCGTTTCCACACAAGGAAAATATGAAGGTTATATTGGAAGAGAAGGTTGCCATGGTGCAAGTTGCATGGGGAGAATACCCAAGGGAGCTAGTATGTGAAGCTCATGAGGCAGGGGTCAAGGTTGTTCACCAAGTAAGTGGTTTTGTTCAGTGTGGCTATTCTAGTCCTTATCTTCTTTTTCACATGGATAAATAATGCTGCAATTCTATGGCCAATATATATATATATATATATTTATATTTTTTTGGGGGAAATCTTTCTATAGGCTTTAGTTATTTGACATTAACCATAGGCTACTAATTTTTTACTCAAAACGTTCAAGTGCAGCACACATCTAACCACAGTTTTCTCTTGCAATAGCTGTTCGCAATTGTCTGTTAGTGGTATTCAAAGAATATTTTAGGTTCATGCAGTTCTGTGACCCTTTTGCAGTCTATTTTGAACTAAAATTATTCCTCTTTCTTCTTTAACTTATTTATAACTGTCAAAGTAAAGCATCTTTGGGATGTGATTAACCTGATTCATGAAGGGATCTGACCCCTATCATTTTTAAAGTAACTGCATATTTCTTAGAGTGCATGCTAAAAAGCAAATAGGATGGTTATTGAATTGAACTCAGACAACATTGTGCACCTAGAATCCAGAGAAGATACATGTCATGTTTCGGGAGATGTTGTGATCACTGATCATAACTTTTTATTGGTGTATAATAGTTAAATCTTTGTAATCACTGAATACTTATTAGGATTTGGATACAAGTAACTCTTGGTTATCAAGGTGATGTTCCATGAAGAATTTAAATTTTCTTAATAATAGAATCAAATAGCAGATGAGCCTAAAAAGTTGGTTAAATAAGACAACTAAGCGTATATGAGAATTAGTAATGTTAATTGGGTACTGATTTTTTTGGAGTTTGGACAGATTGGCCACTTTGAGGAGGCAGAGAAAGCTAAGAATGCTGGTGTTGACGCAATTATAGTTCAAGGTCATGAGGCTGGAGGGCACGTCATTGGTCTGGTATGGGTGTATCCTATTACTTTTCTGCAAAATTTTTCCTCTATTCAAAATTAGATCGAAATGTTGAAGGATTTATTCACACTTCTGCAAGTGTAGGGTTAGGATTTTGTTAGTTTTGGTGCAATTCATGATCATTTGTAAAAGTTAATTAGAGTATTCAAACCTTAGTTTCTGGACAACTCAATTTAACAAATTGCACGGTTCTATGAGAGGGCATATTACCATGGGCTCGATATTTAATTATTATATGATATTGTGCAGGATGGCTTGGTATCTCTTGTGCCTAGAGTGGTAGATTTGGTTTCCAGTTGTGGCATTCCTGTAATTGCTGCTGGAGGCATTGTAGATGCGCGAGGCTATGCTGCTGCGTTGGCGCTTGGTGCTCATGGTATCTGCATGGGAACTAGGTCTCCAAGATACTCTTTGCCTTTTATGCTAACAAATTTGTCAACTATTAGATCACTGTTTGTTCTGTTCGCTAATCATAATAGTTACAATTTACAGGTTTGTTGCTACACTGGAAAGTTTTGCTCACCCATTGTATAAACAAAGCCTGGTTGAATTAGATGAAACTAAGTACACCAATATATTTGGTCGTTCAAGGTGGCCTGTACCACATCGTGTGCTGCAAACATCGTTCTTCACTGAAAATGGGCAACTTCCTGACCATGAAAATGAGGACAACAAGCCCATTATAGGGCATGCTGTAATTAATGGCATAGTAAGTACACACATTAGTATTTGCCATTCTTGGGTGTTGTGCTTGTGGAAATAGTAGTTGTGGGAACCAGCTTAATTACATTGAAGGCCATGACTAAGATATTAACAACAAATATTAGCCTTGAATTTTGGTTTTGGTAATCATCCTTCTTGAGGTACAAGCTTAATTATGAAGTTCTTTTTCAGGAGAAAGACATAAGGCTCTTTGCGGGCACTGTTCCAAATGCTAGAACAACAGGCGACGTTGAAAGAATGGTTATGTACGCAGGTGAAGGTGTTGGCCTTATTAAGGACATTGTTCCTGCTGGTGAAGTGGTAAAGAGGCTAGTTGAAGAAACAAAACATCTGATTCAGCAACTTCTGAATGCTTGATGCAATGAAAGAATGGTGCATTTCCAGTGAGTATCATCCTAATTCATCAGCTCATGAAAATTCTGTTATTTTATGCCATGACAGGATGGCAATGCAAAACTCTCGTTATGTATCATTGTTTCTAATTAGCACTTAAAAGCTCACTCTTTACATTTTATATACTGAATTGGTAGCAGCAAAATTAATAAATTTTTTTACTATTTAGTTCCTGGCAACTAATTTTCTAATGAGATCTAATTTGTTGTCTCTTTGCTGCTAGCATCTGCCTCCTGAAATAGTCTCACAGGTGCAATTCTAGTCACTGTATCCTCCAAAGATGGCAAACGGAGAGCTTCAGGACCAGGTGTGCCATTTCCACAACATCTTCTTCGTCAATAATACCAATTTTAGCTTCTCATCTCTCTCTCTTGTTCAGTGTCTGTATAAAACTAGTCATGATCATCGATTAAATTGTACCAGAATAAAATTTGCTCATGTATCCTGTTGATCAAGCGCTGCTCATCTTTAAATGTTCATTGATTGACATTGACTGTAAAATCTCTGTGATGCAACAAGCATTATGCTCATTGTACATTGAATATTTGGGCCACTGTTGTCCATGTCTCTGATGTACATTCATTTAGAATAATGATGAATCATCTGGCTTTAATCAGCCCAGTCATTCATACCATTAAGACACTCTTCCAAGTTCCATGCAAGAAATGGACCACTTTCTTGCAGCAGTGAATACTGATTAGTCTCCATTACTTTAGAGTTAAAACATAGAAAAGTTTGTGACTGCACTCTTTTTTTCTCTTTCTCTGCATTTCTCATCTTCCTTGCCTGTACATATGATCCATCACCATTAGAGGATAAAAGTTCAGCTCATACTTCTAGTACCATAACAGGAAAGGAAAAGCTTCCTTCATTGGCTGTCAAAATCTCAGTGACATTAAAATCAACCTTCTCTCTCTAAATCTCAGTCACTGTGTCAAAGAAATAGAACAGAGACAACAACCACCCCATTTCATGATTCCCAACCAAACTTTGCAGCCTTTTTCAACCAGAGTAATTAAAACCCCACATTCATTCATTTGATCGCGGTCAAATCCATGTTCCCAAAAGGACAGTAGTGATTGTTATGCATCAATTCTTGCAACAAATCCTCAACCCGGTTCCATGATAGATGGGATTACAATGGCCCACCCATCCCATGAGTGACCATGAACTCACTTCTCTTCTTCACTCTGCTTGCCAACCTCTTCCTTGCCTCACTCGCTGCTACTCCTCAGGTACAAATTAACATCCTCTTAACCATCTCATTCTTTGTTAACAAACTCATTATATTGCTTGCTTGTCTGCTTCTTCAGGGAATGGTGATGGATGAGAAGATAAGGCTGGGTTCTACACCGCCAAGCTGCCGCAACCGGTGCAAAGAATGCAGTCCGTGTGCTGCCGTGCAGGTGCCAACACTGCCCGGAGCCGCCCCTGCCTTGCCTGCAGGCAACTATGCTTCTTACAACATGTACTCCAACTATAAACCTTTGGGTTGGAAATGCCAGTGTGGCAAACTCTTCTTCAATCCTTAAAATGACTCTTTTAAAACTCACTCAATTTGATTACTTCTTGTTGATGTTGTTGTTGATCTTGTTTGTTATTCACTTTGCTTCTCTCCTTTGTTTGTTATTCTTTTTTTTTGTTGTATACTTTGTTTTTGAGATGAATGTACACACTGTGTTTGATGGAGAATTTTGTTCTTCTTATCATCTTGGTTCCTTTGTTTGTGTCTTGAATAGCGGCTACCATGTGTTCATCTCTCTCTCTCTCTCTCTCTCTCTCTCTCTCTCTCTCTTATTTTATTATTAATTTTTGCGGAAAAAATATTCTTCTCAAAATTTCATTTCACTGTAGAAGAAAATATGACGTATGATGATAATTTTTTTTTAAAAAAAAATTTTGCACGGGCATGGCAATAATGAAGGTCTCTCCCATCCTTCAGCCATATTATAATAACTTGACCACTGACCAAGGGATTTATTGGTATCTAAATCTTTATTGAAATCTTTTACAAGTACTGTGTGATTTATTGATATCTAGGTGGATTTTTATTAAAAAATTTTATAAATAATGAAAGTACAAATCTTAAATAAATATATATTTTTGAGAGTATAAGCAAATATATATTTTTTAAGAGTGTAAATAGTAATTGTATATGAGTAGTCTACCCATGTTCATGTTGGCTTTTCCCCCAATTGTTCTATCAATGTTTGTATATGTTTCTACGTTTTTTTACGGTTTAGCAGTTATTTTAAAAATAAATAAATAAATAATAATAATAATTTGCCTCTTAAAGATAAAAAAATTTGATTATTTAATGATTGCAGAAACTTGTATATTGAAATTCAATTGATTATATGCATAAAGTGATTGTTTTAGATTTCATAAAAGAGTTTTATTTTTAAGTTTCCATTTATAGTTTCATATCTCATGTAAACTAATCATTGTTTGGATAAATTAATGATGATTTACCTGCACTTTCTTAAAAAAACCTCAAAATCAAATCACTATATTTCGTAAGAACTTATAATTATTTCATACATTAAAGTAACGAAAAAAAAAATCCAACAAATCCCACGACAAGGATAAATACCAAAATATAAATCTTCTCACGGATCTAGATGCAACTTTCACAAAATTCTATAATTTATAATAATTTTGAGGTGTGATAAGTAAAACTTACATTTAATTTAAGAAAGCTAAAGCTCTTCTACCGTTCATAACGATAAAGTGGATAATGGCTTCCACTTCTCTACTTCATCTCTCCATCTCATCCTCTCTCCCTTCTCGCCGGCGAGGAGCTTCTCCTCTCCTCCGCCCTCATCCTCCTCTCCTCCGGCGATCGCCGCTTCGATCGCGTGCTCCCATCTCTGCTGCTGCTGGGCCGGCGGAGGGGGCGTCGCCACTTCATGCGCTCATCTTTGATTGCGACGGTGTGATCCTTGAATCGGAGCACCTTCATCGCCAGGCATACAATGATGCTTTTGCGCATTTCTCTGTTCGATCCCCTGCTTCCTCATCGGAAATTCTTTTCTGGGAAACTGATTTCTATGACGAACTCCAGAACCGTATCGGCGGTGGCAAGCCTAAGATGCGATGGTTTTGCTATCAGTTCTTGAATTTTTGATTTATTTGTGTTTTTTTTTTCTTTTTTTTTGGTTTGTAATTTAGGTTTGGGATTTGTTTTGCTTAGGTACTTCAATGAGAATGGGTGGCCTTCGTCTTCGGTGTTTGAGGATCCTCCGGTTGAGAGCGCGGATAAAGAGAAGCTGATTGATATTCTTCAGGTCCAAAAATAATTTTTGTTTTTTATACCTCTTATTTTCTCTAGATTCTTGTCTTCCATCATCATAATGATGCTTATATGTAATGGAAGTTTGGGGCAGTGACTTCTTGCAAATTCAAACCTTTGCTGAAGTTCTTACCCTGAATATGATGTTTGAGTCTGTATTACAATTAGAAGCGTTGGGAATGATGTTTGGGACTTCCACTACTTGATTTTTGACTCATTGTGTTCGTTCCAGTCGGCGGAAGAGTAGGGAGTTCACATCCGTTGTCTTCCCTTTTGAATCCTGTATGTTTTTAGTTGTTACTGTATACTTTAATATAGTCAATTAAATTGGATCATTGGCTGGCTGAAAAATGCTGCACATCCGCTGGTGCAACAAAACCTGAAATCTGATTCAAGTAGCCTTTTGTTGTTTAATAGAGTTATACTTCTTCTTTAGATGTGGATAGATATTCAAGACCGTCAACATGAAGATTTGTTTGAATGTTGTCTAAACCTGAGCTTTTTTTTAGTAACCTGCATTTGCTAATATCTAAATGGGCAAGCCACAATTTCTAATTTTCTTTTAATCATTGGACATATATTCACGTCATACTAACATATGAAAGTTTCTAACTGAATGAGTTCACTTGTCTATTTCTATTGTCTATATTGACTTGATTATGTTTATCATTTTTTCAGGACTGGAAAACTGAGAGGTACAAAGAAATTATCAAATCCGGAGTTGTAAGTATGACATGTTTCTTCAATGAGTTGTGTTCTGTAGATAATAATATTGTTCTTGGATGGTAATGGCAACAGTTTGCAGTATTTACTTGTTTGATCAGGTGAAACCTAGACCAGGTGTCCTTCGATTGATGGATGATGTCAAGGGTGCGGTAATAGAGTTTGCCACTTAAACTTTTATTTGTATATATATTTTCTCTCTCAACCATACATTTCCATATTGTTTCGAATTATTTTAAATGTGTAGATGTCTTGTGTATGGATATTTTTTATATGTTGTTTGTATTGGGGGCATCATGACACTCATGGGCGTATTTGGTCACTTGTTGGTGTTGCTTTTACGACTTCAAAACATTCAATTTTGACAATCCCCTAAATGTCACAGGGTATAAAGCTTTCTGTTTGCTCAGCAGCTACTAAAAGTTCAGTCATACTATGCCTGGAGAATCTTTTAGGACTTGTAAGGCTTTTAGCATGTTTTCCTTTCATCTTTTGATTAATTGTAATTTTCAAAAGATAAGATAATACAACTTCTGTTATTCTTTCTGTAGGAGCGATTCCAAGGTCTGGATTGCTTTCTCGCAGGTATCTTACTGCTGGATTTTATTTCTTTTTTTAGTTGCACGTCTTGATAAAAGAACCTTGAGTTGTCATCTTATTGTGATTTTGGACTTGATTGTGATTATTAAGTAATGGTGTTTAATACAGCTTATTCTAAATTTGTTAACCTTATCTTACTTAGTTACATATGCATAATTTAAGTTTCAGCTGCATTGGATGCACCAAAGTTTAAATGATATTGAAAAGATAAAATAACACATAAGTCCTGACTAATATTGAGATTTACAGAGATTGATTAGGGTACATCATGCCTTTCTATTTGAACTTGAAAATGAAGTCTTAACTTGAAGCATTGGACAGCTGTTTTAACTTTATTATTAAAAAATTAGCATCATGATAGATTGTTTTTGCTTCTAAACTTGCTTGAATTAGTGCTTGCATGTTGACAGAGCAGGCATTCTTATTTCACCATTTCTTTTATTATGGAATCATATAAAATATCATAAAGGAGACTTTTCGATCAAATTCAATCCTCCTTAACTTAAATATTGGTGAGACCTGAGACCATCAGGTGATCACATCTAGCATAGGTGATGGAATATATCATTAAGTAAACAACAATTTTCCCACTTGCGTCAAAATATTGTATGTAAAATGCGGTTTGATGCTACCAAAATTCTCTTTTATTTTTTAACCCAAATCGTTTGTGTCTTGCATTCAACAGTAAAAATGTGTTGTCAAGCATATTTGTTCCTACTACTCTTGTAATGTAAATACATCACATGTTTTAAAGGTTTGATATAATCTTCTATTGTTACAGGTGATGATGTTAAAGAAAAGAAGCCTGACCCATCAATTTATTTGACGGCTTCTCAGGTAAGTGGAATATTAAAGGAGCATCTTATTTAATTTCTGTTGTTTTCTGGAAGTGACAAATTGGGAATAAAAAAATATAAATGATTTTAACCTTATTCTAAGCATTTTATTTTGCAGAAACTAGGTGTGTTGGGAAAGAACTGTCTAGTGGTGGAGGATAGTGTCATTGGATTGCAGGTTATAACTTATATCTTCCATTTAAGATCATATTACTAAACAGGAGATTGAATTAGTCATAGGTTTGAGTGAGATTTCTGGCTTCCTCAGGCCGCAACTGGAGCGGGAATGCCATGCATAATAACTTACACATCATCGACTGCAAATCAGGTGAAGTTTTGAGCCGAAGTCTTTTTATTTAGTTAACTGGACTTCACTGCAATATGATATTGTTATCATTTACTGTATATAGGACTTCAAAGATGCCATAGCCACGTATCCTGACTTAAGCAACGTGAGGTATTGTTATCGATCACCTTTTGACATGCGATGAGGTCAACATATTCTTTTTTTTTTTTGGTTTAATGACTATTACCTTTAAACCATGACATATTTGCAGGCTTGAAGACCTTGAATTGTTGCTTCAAAAAACACTTGTTGCTAGTTAAAGTCTCTTGTTTGACTGATGATAGTCAACAATTTGGTGCTGCAGCAGCATTGTGATTTTTCTATGCTGTTGATGAAGTAATCCTTGCCTCTATTGGCCAGCTTTTTCAAGTTGATTAATTTCCTGCATCTTAATGCATTTTTTATTTTATTTTATATGCTAACCAATGTGCTACAGTAAAACTATTATGTATTTATTTTGCGAGTCATGTATTTTGCCATCTTATTTTTACTTGTGAAGAAATCATTGTCTTTTTAATTGGTTCCCTTTAATTGTATTTAGCAAAGGTTGGTACAAGTATAAATTAATTTTATTGTTTGCAAATATATTTGCAGTTTTGCATTGTCTGATAGATTCCTAATAAGTAATAACTGGCTTACAGGGTTGTTCATGGACGTTTGCTGGATTAATAATTAGATGCAACTAACTTCTCTAGTTTGATATCTGCTTTTCATGATTATGCTTCTTGAATTCATAATTTTTCTAGGCTTTTTTTGAATTATCAATTAATAGGGTAGTGATTAGGTAGATTAGAATATAACGGTCAATCATTAACCATCAGATTGTATCTTAGCTGTCATTCTTGGAGTATAATTTTTCATGACAGCTAATTTTTTTTGAAATTAGCTGTCACTGTTTATTTTTTGTTGGAATTCCAATAATCTTAGCTGTCATTCTTGGAGTACAATTGTATCTACTGCAACTGCGTAAAACCCACATTTGACCATGAGATAATTAACAATTCATTTCCAGATAGTCTTAAAATTTTCTCCTTGCATCAGATAAGAATGTGGTATATAAAATTATCCTCCTATCCATATGATTATGTAATTACACTTGCTCTAAAGATGTGTTAGTGATGTCAGAGAAATAGTTTTAGAGGAAAGCAAAATCTCTTGATATCATGAACAAATTGATTTTTACTGTTGAAGATATATATTTGATCAATAATTTGCTTCATTTTCTTGACTATCTTGGGAAAGGATTTGGTTGATTTTTAACAATTATTTAGATTATTTAACATTCCGATAATAGGAACTTAATTTCCCCTTATCATTGTAGATAAAATCTAGACAAACAATTATTTTTTCATCGACAAGGACACACATTCTCACCTTGCCAACACTCCAATATAAGGTAGTGTCATCATCAAGAACTTATCTTTGCTAGAAGTACCTCACTGAGTAACCTCTTTAGATTATTGAAAGAAGATCCACCATCTCTTGCTGCATTCTCTGCTTGTTCTTTCCACTCCAATGCCTTGTTCCTCATCTCCATCCCTTTCTCACCATTCATCAACTCTTTTATCAATCCCTCCACCTCTTCTTTCTTCACACTGTTACCAATCTCCATTCCCGTTCCCCATTCAGTGCACATATACCTGCAATTAGTTTGTTGTTCAGCAAAGAATGGCCAACATAGGAGAGGCACACCACCACAGACACTCTCCAAAGTTGAATTCCATCCACACTGAGTCAAGAACCCCCCAATGGATGGATGTTTTAGCACTTCCTCTTGTGAGCACCAACTGGCTAGTAAGCCTCTCTCTCTTGTGTCTCCTTCATGAACTCTTGTGGGACAACAGCAGTGTCTCCTCTTAGAAGGTCTGGTCTAATTATCCACAAGAAGTTATGCTTACTATTTGCGAGTCCCCATGCAAACTCCATCAACTGTTCTTTGCTTATCACTGTCACACTTCCAAAGTTCACATACACTAATGATTTTGGTTTCTTCCTGTCCAACCATTCCATGCAACCTGGTTCTTCTTTCCATAAATTTGAGCCTATGGATGCAACTGGACTTTCTGGTATTTGACTGGAAAGCAAGGATAGAGGACCAATAGTGTAAACTGGAGGGAGCATTAATGCCATTGCCTCTAGATAGGGATGGTCTAACTCATTGAATGTGTTGAGGATGACAGCTGAGCCCATGGAAGCTCTCTGTGTTTCATGCAAGATAAAGTTGATTGCTGTATCATCAAGATTAGTTGTTCTAATGAAGGTCGGGATGCCTCTTAGGCGCATGTTCTTCATCCCCGGTATCCATTATTAACATCCTTCATATCTATCGATACAAAATTGAAATGAGAAAACTTGCTTGAGATTTTCGAGTTTGTGCTATTGCATGACATTCTTTTATAATAGTTTATCCTATAAATTCAGTTAAATTATTATTAGGATGACAGGGAGTACCTTTGAGTGGGACTAAGCCTTTCTGAGTGAGATGATGGTAATGCATATAGGCCATTAAACCACAAGCACTGGTTGTCCAGAATAAGACGTCAGGGATCAAGAGCTCCTTGGCAACATCCAAAGTGAAGCTCATGCCTCCATTAGAAACAACACAGGTCACCGGAGGAACTCTTGAAGACCCACCATTGAGCCTTGTCAGCAGCTGTCGAAAAGGATCCAAGCATTTAAATCATCAGACTGGAAGAGCAAGCAGATATCCTGCGTGGTGTCCTCATCGGAAGGTACGAGGCCATCAGGTATGGTCTCGAAGCGGAAGTCATAGAGACCATTCAAAGAAGATGTGCCACGAGAGCGGAGTAGGGGATGGTGGCTGTACTCAGTGTTGACAGAGGTGATATGGAAGCCATTGGAGTGCAGGAGCTTGGAGAGCTTGAGTATGTGGCCTTGAGCTGGGAATGGAACGCACACTGCATGTGGTTTTTCCCCTGCTATAGACCTTAACTCTCTGTGTGCCGGTGCTAGTGTTCGACGAAGGTGAATAGAATGGAAATGCTCCTTTTATAGCAATGTTTGATCATATGAGAACTAGATGTCAACGTAGTGAAGAAGAAGGTTGGATGGTGATGAACTTCAAAAAGAGTGAATGATCTGAAAGGTCTCAACTCTCAAGCAATGAAACTTTGATTTAATACTGTTATCTCTGATATATATATATATATATATATATATATATATATTATCCTTTGACCTTGACATGAAGGTGAAGAATGAATGGATGATTTGAGAACTTGTTTTTAGCTTGTATTTTTATTGGTGTCTTTGGTGTTGAAGGGAAGTATTGTAGCATAAACAGCCGCCAGAGTTCGTCTAATGAAATCTCTAGTATTTATTTATTTAAATAAATCTTTGATAAAATAAAATTAATAATTATTTTTTTGTAAATTACAAATATAACATAAATATATGTGATGAGTTTTTGACTAGAAGGACCAAAAAAAAGAGAGAGAAAAATAAAGGAATCAATTCAAGTATTATACCTAAAAGTTTCTTATCAGAGTTTGAAATGTGACAGCAGATTTTACGGCTTTAATATATATATATATATATATATATATAACGATGGAGCTTGCACGTTGAAAATTATTTATTTATTAAACATAAAACTCATCTTCATCCGGTGAGGTAATTCAATCTTCTTGTCCTCTTCTGTGTCACTCTTATTATCTAATTTATTAATTGTTTTTTTTAAAAAAAAATAGCTTATTTATAACCAAATGAGGTTTGAGTGAGCCAAATAATTGCAAATATAGATATTTATTTATTAAATAAAATAATAACCATCCCTTTAAAAGTGATTAGCACTGACTTTAATTATATAAAAAGCATTCTTGTAAAAATTCATATTGGAACGACAGAAAAATAAAAAGAAAAATATTTCTGGGTGAGAGTTTATATCCCTAATTAAGCTTGTCCATATTAAAAAAAAAAAAAAATGTGGTCAGGCACCGGCGCCGCCCAATATCTTCAAGCATGTCCATTTCTTAACAACCACAAATCTTATACAAACAAACCATTCAACTTAAAAATCACATTAAAATAATGAGAAAAAAAACTCCAAAACTACAAAACAAATTAAGCGTGAAACCACTGTCAACACTGCTGCCAATATTTACCAATTTCTCTTTTTTCCACTCTCATATTAAAAACATTACTCTCATTAATAAACTTCTACAACGTGTTTCTCGTGCCACTTATTTTTTTTTTTATTTTTTTTTTGCCGTCCTCTCATGTATATATATATATATATATAATCAATAGTACTGAAGGCAAAAACACACACAGCAGAAGAAGAAGAAGAAGAAGAAGAAGAAGAAGAGTTAGTAATTAAAAATGGAGATTGGAGTTGTAGACATGGATTTCATGATATACAGTGACAATAATAATGGAGCTTCACCAGTGAGGATGGAGATGGCATGGAAACCCATAGATCCATTGCTATGGAATGACGAAGAAAGGATGAAGAAGGAGTTGATAACTTGGGCTAAGTTTGTAGCTTTGATGGCTCTAAGTTCACCTCATCCCCACCAACATTCCAACAACAACAACATGAAGAAGAAGAAGAAGAAGAACTAGTGACTTTTTCTTTTTCTTCTTTGTGTTTTTGAGAAAACACCTTCAGAAGGGAGTCATTAAAAGTGTTGTTTGTAATTAAAGATTTTTTTGGGGGCTTGGCTGTTAATTAGCCTTCATCTTTTTTCTTTTTTTTTTTTCCTTCATACCAGAAGTTAATTTTGTTTTTCAGAGAGGGATTAAATGGACTGAAGTGATCATCATTCCCACGCAGTAAATTTACCCAGTTACTTAAATGCAAGCACAAGCCATGGGAACAACAAGAAATAATTAACGAAGAAAGTCAAAACATAACCGTGGCAAAAAAAAACAGTGATGTGAATACCGAGAACCAAATGATCTATTGATAGCCGTCTTGTTAGAGTCCTGCACAAATGGTGAAATTTGAATCACTAATAAGAACATATTTCTAAGAGTGTGCGTAGTAATTATATATGTAAATAGTTATAGCGCACATGTATAGACAGAACCCTAAATCTATCCTCACTTGTTAAGATACTTTTTTAGTAGTCTAACCACTCATCTTGGTAAAAAAAAATATTGTGAGATTACTTATACAATAAATTCTCAATAATTGAATATTCAATAAATTAATAATTTTAATTAAAAAAATTATATAAAATACATATTGAAGTTTTTTCATACTGTATCCATTTTTAAAGTTTACTTTTTTTAAATATATGCATCAAAAGTTTTATTTGTCTATGAACTACATTCAATCTTATCCATAATATTTTACAAAGGGCACACACTATACTTGGTATGTTTTTCATGTTATATCAAAGTCTTATTTGAAGAAATATTTAATAAAACATTATTATCATCTAAATCGTGATCATCATCTTTTGACGTATTTACCACCATGTGAATAATTTATTCATTTATAAATGATTTCATCACGATATCATTTTCATTAGAATAATTCAAAAGCTGTTGAAATTTATTCATTTATAAATGATTTCATCACGATATCATTTTCATTAAAGCTGTTCAACATGTATTCAACATGTATTGTATGTCTAGACTGTAAATTAAAAATAACTTCTTTTAACTTATGAATATCTTTTTTTTTTCACTAACTCACTCAAAAACCATTTCTTCTAATCAGAATTTTGCAATGTCTAAAATCATTTATAATAATTTCTGTTTTTACATTAAAATTCCAAACCGTCACGGAAAAATTAACTTCTACTTAATTGTATAAAATATTAAAAATCCCCTTTAAATTAATAACTATTAATTTATCAATAGATAAATAAATAATCTTTATAAAATAATAATTCTTCTCAATGTCAAGAGTATTATTTTATAAATGTTTTACTGTAATTCAGGGATTCAAATGTAATAAAACCAAATAACCAGCACAAAAATAATCAAACCAAGCTGTTCTTTCTTTCAGCCACCAACTTTGAATCAGTAAAAGGTAGAAGACACAACTCAATTAAATGATATAAAGAACAAACTCATCAAGAGAACTAATAACTTCACAAGATTGACATTCAGATGAAAACCATAACTCACCCACAATTATAATCTGGGTACTAACACAAGAAAATGATAAGACTGAAAGGAAAAAATAAAAATAAAATTAAAAATTACAGATATTCTCCGATCATTATGCAATGTTCTATCTAGCTAATTAAATACTATGATAATAATAAGGAATCAAATAATAATACCAAGCTTGCGAACGAAAGAAAGGCGGCATTTACACAAAGGTGATGATGCAGGCTTAAAACAACCATCTTTCTTGTTTGGGTATTTCTCTAATTCTATTGCCTGCTTCATGTGCAGAACAAGCTTCAATGAAAGCTTAGCATATCATAAATGGCTCCCCCAACAGAAAGGGAAGTTCTTCACTACCATCTCAGATGAATTACACAAGATCCTCACGACCTGAATCGAACGACGATGCAGGAAATGTCATCTTTACTGTCTCTATCCACAGCGACGGTGGTTAGCTGTCTCGCTGCTGTTTGGGCATCCTTGCATTTTCTTGCAATATCAACTGCCTCTTCATTGTTCACCACCTGGAAAGGAACATGATATGATGATAAACTTACAGATATGTATCCTTATGATTAGAATAGTATTGTACTGGTTTTAGCTCCGACCTTCCACAGGCCATCACTTGCAAGGATGAGTAGCTCTGCCTCTGAATCAACATCTTGTGCGCATATATCAGGATCTGACCGCAAGTGCGACTTGAGACTCTTGTCTCCGAAAGCTCTGGAAACAGCTAATTGACCATTTACTCTTGGAACATCCCCTGATGAAACAACTGTTAGTACTAGAAGTGAAACATGAGATAGAATGAGTTATGCATAAAGGAGAAAGCTAGATATGGATGATTTCCAACAGTAATTGGCCGCAAAATAAAATTCTATGCATGAGCCTGGAGGCAACAATGAAGATAGATTTACATTTTCCAATGTAAATTATTATTCTTTACTGTGCATTAGGGGAAAAAACTCATCCTCGCTATAGCTATTATTAGAAAGGCAAATCACAATTTATAGTTTCAGAAAACACTTTATTTGAAGTTACAAATGACTCCTGAGAACTTCAGGCATAGGAAAAAATGATCATGAACTCTCCATCACTAACCACAAGTTCAATTCCTATAGCAGGCCAGTGTCTTGAAAGAACAGTCATGTTAAATAACCATAATTAATAGGCAAGTGCACAAAGCTTTATTTTTCATCATTCCCTTAAGAACTGCATCAGTTGACACTAGTAAATTCTTCAAGAAATTCCTCACTGCTCATATCATTTACTTATGGTCTCAACACTATGTCAGTACATTAAATATCCAGAGTTCTATCATGTAGAATTTAACCCCCTCCCATTGACCTTCACTCACTAAATCATAGGAGATGTTTAAATTCCTTAAGAAATTCATAGCCCAAAAAATCAATGCAAAAGCTTCACATCCCCCTAGTAAGGTTGTAAACTATATGCCTAGATACACAAGTATTAAACACGGTTTAACCTACAAAGTATCACACCAAGAGATTCAATATTTATATTTCTACACTACATACACTAACACTTTTCAAGTATTCCAATTGAAAAAGGGTTAAATGACCCGTCACCTTCAAGCAACATAGTTCTCTTGATAATTTGAAATTTGCTTAATTATTATATTTGCCAAAATAATTGAGCTGTTTGCAGAGCATAGAATATTTCTGTACTAAAAATTAAAAGCTATGTTCCAACAAAAAACATGTCACTTGATTACAAGCATATTCTAGAAATAATTTCAAAGTTGTGATCCAAAATATCTTTAATAATGCAAATATTAATTGGGTAGCAGATGCATATTTATTAGAAAGAGGCATTAAATGTAACATGCTATAAATAAAAGTTTGGTTTCTGAGCCAAACTATTAAGTTTCACTATGAACAAATTAACCTGCATCTCGTAACTCTAGTCTTGAGAAATGACTTCATCAACTTGAAAGAAAACAAGTGTTTAGTCAACAAAATCTGCGACATATTACAGTTACTCTCCATGTTTTACTGTAATGTGTTCGGTTAACTTATAGAAATTTTCATGTATATGTCTAACACTAATGAATGCCATATGTGGTTTCTCATATTTCAAATTTTATGATTTTCAATCAAGGACTTTGCAACCTTCTCTAAGATATCAGTAAATAAGAGGTAACAGAAAATAACCATCCTTCCAAGTCTCTAAGATTCATGACAGGTAGCCTCAGAATGTGTTCTTTATTACTCCTGCCACATGCGCTCAAAGTGTCAGCTATAGATGTTCTCTAGATGAAATAAGTAAGACACTATCAGGTTATAGCTGCAATTGGCAACAAGAAAACAACAAAACAATGGAGATCACAGATACTAGTTATCCAGGTGTCTTAACTCATCTTTATTTATTTTCCTATAGCCGACGCTTATACCAAAGTTGAATTTATGTTCAGATTTTTACACTAAATGGATCGCAAACTCCAACTGAAAAAAAAAACCTATGTTGATTCAGTATCTTCTATTTTAGAGTAGATAAAACTAAGACTGAAAGCCTTCAGTCGACGTACACCAACTAGGCAGAGGAGCATTAAAATAATGAACTTTTATCCAAAAGGAGCAGAAAGGTAATTGGAAACTAGAAGTGCTACTAGTGTAAAAAGAAAACCTGGCATGTTTGAGACAAAGCCTCCTCTTGTCTCAATACTTCCACGTTCCGTGCTTGGTTCATGATCTACTGTCATTTGTATCACTTGTCGACCTTTTGCAAGAACAGCTCGTGAGTCACCAATGTTAGCTACCCACAACTTTGTTCCGTCAATGAGAATAGCAGTAACAGCGGTGGATCCACCTCGCCCCAAATCTGGACTGTGGGAAAGAATTGCCTTGTCAGTCTTGTCGTATGCTTTTGTAATGGCTCTGTCCGGATGAGACCAGAATTCTTCCTAAAATACGACAAGAGTCAAACTCAACCACATTCCTCTAATTGGCCAAAATATATATAATAATAATAATAAAAAAAAAACCCCACACACCTCTTTCAAAATGTTTGCAAATAGGTGCTTCTGCAAGTATGATGGTACGCTGTCGCCCAAATGGCCATCAAAAATGGCAAACAAACCAAGCTCATGTCCCTTTAGCACAGCAAACTTAGCAACATGATAATCCTCCATTGGATGACTAGCCTTCCCTTTAACAAGGCTGAATCCATAAGTGACCCTGTTGGAGCCCTGACAGCTCTTTCCTTTGCCAGCACTGGAAGAAGACTGTGCCACGAAAAATTTAAGTTCTCAGAGAAAACAATAAAAATTACTCTAGTTACTAATATCACAACATTTGACAATCAATTGAGGATAGCTAAGGTTGATTAAGTTCCAAGAAGAATCAAAATAAACATCCTCAAACCAGATCAATGCAAAAAATGCAAATGCACATCCCCAAGTTCTACGATTTACACAATAAATACGCATATTGGAATCATAAATATCCAACTATAACAATTAGTTGCATCAAAAAGAACAAGTAAATTGTTCAGAAACCAGATGACTGTCATGAACTATATATATATATAATCCTCCACACAAATCAAGTCTTAAATTGCACGCAAAATTAGTATATCACGGGAGAAAAACTCGTCTGTGTGGCCAATCCCTCTGAAAGAGGCAGAATTTGTTCTTGGTTCTGCTAAACACAATTTAGCAACTTATAATTTTCTGAAAGTAAACTAATTCTTCAGCCTAGTACACAGGAAACGAGGAAAACGTCAGATCAATCAATTCTCAAACCAAGTTTTTCCACAAATTCAAAGTTCAATCCCAAATCTCTCTCTCTCTCTCTCTCTCTCTCTCTCTCTCTCTCTCTCATGACAATCATCATCACCAAAATCACAGAACTAAAAATACGTCATACATATATGTATATATGTATATGAAATCAAGAAAAGCAGAAAACAGAGATCAATCAACCCGACAACATACCTGGGAATACCCAACCTTGAAGCAGCATAACCTCTCCATCAATCCCAAACCGCGAAGCTAAATCCCCCACATCAAAAGAAAGATGCGATTTTGATCACCGCCCACGCCCCAAAATTCCACCTTTTTCCCAAAAAAAAATATAAAATAAAAAAAATAAAAATAAAAATCCAGAAGTCCTTATAAACTCACCAAACTCCAATCAACCAACCTCTTCTCTCAATCACTTTTTCTCTATATCTCTGCAATCAAAGACTCCAACTTTCCCAATCCTATGCACTAGCACCCCTTTCTAATGAACTTTTTTGGGGTGATTTTTCCCAGAAAGAGAAGAGGGAAAGCAAAATCAGAGCGCTCTCAAAGGAGTCTTAGAAGAGCAGCGGGGAACACAAGAACATGACTCTTCTCTCAGGCCCTGTTGACTTTGTTGCACAAATGAGAGAGGGCATGACCCCATCAGCTCTGGAAGTGGGAAAGCGGTATATACAGAGATAGATGGCTACTTTCAATGACCAAAATACCCTTCTTGTCTTTTTTTTATTAGCCTCTTTGCATTGAACTTCATGGTTGACTTTTTCTGACCATGAGTTACTGTTTCATAGTTTTGGGAACTTTTATCAGTTACATTATTTATATATATATATTTATTTATTTATATGTGTCAAACAATTTATTTTTGTGGGGCCTGTTTGGTTTGGTTTGGTTTGCTATCAAGATTTAAAGAAGTCAAGATTTTTAATTTTTTTAATATGTTTATTTATTAATTTTCGGACCTTGTCTGGTGCTATTTTTTTAAAATATTACATTTTTTTAATTATATACCAAAATAAGTATCTTTTAGATTAATTAGAATCGCTATAAAAGATCATGAAACAGTATCTAGATGATACTTTTTCGCATACTTTTGCTTATATTTAAATTTTATTTTTAATTTTATAATATTTTTATATGAAATTTTACATTTACAACCTTACTAAATTCTTTTAAATTAATCATTAACTCTATTTAAATTTATACAATGGTTTTTATATAATATTTTTACGTTTTTAGTCCTTATAATTTTAAATTAAATTTATTTCTCACACTCTATTTAAAATTTACAATGGTTTTTAATATAATATTTTATGTTTAAGTCCTTATATATTTTTTAATTTAAATTATTTCTAACATATATCATTTAGAATAAAAAGTCGATATCATACTCTAAACGGATGAAAATGATAACATATATTATAAAAAGATTACGACAATCACATATTACGAATCGACCATTACTTGGGACCCAGGGTGATTTGTGACAATTTCAGTACTATGACAATCGAAAATAGAGTGCAGTGAGAAAAATTTTAATTTAAAAAATTATAAGAACTAAAACGTAAAAATATTATATAAAAACCGATCAGTAAAAATTTTAAATAGAGTTGTGAAAAATTAATTTAAAAATTTATAAAGGTTTGTAAATGTAAAATTTCATATAAAAACTATTATAAAATTATAAATATAACTCTATGCAGAAAAAGTCACTGCAAAGACACCGCAGTTGTCTATTTTCTACAAGATTTCTGAATTAATCTAAAAGATACTTATTTTAGTATATAATTAAAAAAATTGCAATATTTAAAAAAAAAAGCCGTCTGGTGGAGCTTTGAGATTTATTATTTTTTGATAATTAAAAAAAATATAGGTTGGAGTTGAATGAGCAAAAATTTGGAAAATATAACCGGTGTTTGAGGACTTTTGTTGGGTTCTCTATACCATGTTTGTGCACAAGCTCATATTATCTGTTTCAGTTCTATCACATGCTGATATGTGCCTTAAAAAAAAATTAATTATAATATAAAAAATTAAAAAGACATCAATTTATGATAAGCTAAAACGAGAGAATTGCCTCAGTATGAGCTCTTTGTGTACTGCTCCTCTCTAGAGTTATAAAATAGAGTAATTTATTTTTAAAAAATTTGTAAGTTATCCTAATTGGTTCACCTATGTCTTTATGGGCTTGTTACATTCATTAAAAAAAATAATAATAAAATAAAATTTGAAGGAGAATTTTGAGATGTTGTACTGAAGGGTATGTTTGGTATTTTACTTTCTGTCATCAATATGGATTTATTAAGGGTAATAAATGGTGTTCTCGTTTCTTAGCTGTGTGATTACCACTTGCTAGCCTCCATTGGTCAAATGCAATTTTTAATTTGACTGTTTAAAAAAAAAAAATCAAAGATTTGGTTTCTAAACCCTTAAAAAAGTTATTATTTTAAAAAAACTTATATATCATGTTGGATAAAATTTGTTGGCTGTCATAAATTATAACTAAATAATTGAATGGGCTTCAAACCTTCAACTCATTTCAAAAAATTATATTTATTGAGTCTAATTATTGAAATTAATTACAAACATACTAATAATAAATAACGTAACCAAACCAGCTAAGTTAAAGTTGCGTAGAGTTGGATGCAACATAGACCAATTTGAAGGAGAAAAAGTAATTCTGACTTGCTAAATTTATTAAAGGGAATGTGATTCCAATCCATGATATAAGGTGGAGAAAATAGATGAAGATGCATGGTATCAAATTAGAAGATGATCATGAATCTCTAAACATGTTTTATTCTTTGACTAGCCAAACATTTTATTTATTTTTTAAATAATTATCAAATGCCTCTGCGTCTTTTGACCAACAATATTAATAAAATATTAATATTGGTCTCATCATCGTCTTAATATATTATTATAAGTAATAAGACCAGCATGTCCTTGGAATATTTCAAAAGACTTAAATGCCTTTAGATTTTATTTTATTTTTTCAAATTTTTTGTTTTTATGAAATTACTCTTTCACTTTCATACAATTTTTATTTTTTAAAAAACAGATGACAAGTATTTTCATTTAAGAGAAATAAAAAACATGCATAAATATAAAATTTAATACTTTAATACATTTGTGCCTTCACCTTGGTAAGTTTTAAGATTTGATTTTAAGATTTTTTTTTTAAAGAAATACTCTACATAAATGACCTAATGTTAATAGTTAAAAGTTAATTGTCACTTTCATACAACCTCACTGTTTAATATCACTTTTTAAATTTTTTATTTTATAAAATTATTAATATACCCTTGTTTTGTTATGCTCCTCCTTGGTATGAGCTCACCAGTGCAATGGAGATAGAAAAGGAGAGGAAAGTCATAATTTTATAAAATGTTTTTAATTAAATTAAATATAAATTGGTTAAAAGGGAAAGTATAGTTATCAAAGTATTAAAGAATTAAAAGGGCTAGCGACCAAAAAGTCAATTGATACTTTGATACTCATAAAAAATTTTCACGAGTAACGAGAGTTTGATTTAAGAGTGATAGATCATTTACTAAATTTTAACCAATTGTTATGCATGGATGATCCCAACCCTAGCTTTACTCTATTAAAAACTGTGCATTCTCTTGTTTTTTTTTTAATGGCCTATCCGTTTATTTAGTATAAAATAAAAAAAAGATTGTAGAGATTTTTTGATAAGGGATTTTTTGCTATGGTAGTTATAAATGTTCTCTTCGGAGAACTTCTCTATTCAATGTTTATTTACTTTAATTAGGTCATAAAGGAGACTAAAATTCTATCAATGTATCTATTGTTTTATTTTATTTTATTAATTATTAGATCTGGACATGATTTCCCAAATTTTTTTGAGTTTTTAAAAATTAAAGTGTATATTCATATATATATATATACTGTTTTTTAAAAATAAAAATGGATTAATCTCAATTTTATTATACAATAAGAGAGGAACACAAAAAAATAAAAAATAAAAACATAATAAAATAATAACAAAAACTGAGAAAAAAAAGTTTTTAAAATTTAATTTGTGAAAGGTAATATGACTTATCCATATTATTTAAAAAAATAAATATAACTTTTTTTTTGTGTGTGCGTACTTGTTTAATCCCTGATTATGAGAGTAGACTTGCAATCTGATTAATTTTTGGTGATGTGTACCATAAATGATTTATCCATATTATTAAGAAAAAAAAACACAGAGTTGTCTTAAAAAAAAAATTTGGCTTAACATACATACAAATTTTTGAAGTGATTTTATTTGACCCGAATCCGCATGGCTCCGAAACCCGGTAGGCACTGTCGGATCTCAACCCCGCCTGTTTCTATAAATCCGTAACCTGGATCCGCATCCGAGCCGCCATTCGAATTGTTCGATCTTTCCCGCTCTTCCACTCGCTCCTCTACTCACTGCGCCGTTAAACCCAATCTTGAAGGGATCTTCCCCAAATTAGCGATCTTAAAGAATTCGCGGACGAGGGTTCTTTAGAGAAGTTCTTGAAGAAAGATCCCTCCTTTTTTTTTTCGATCTATGAACCGTAAGAAACTGTTTCTCTTGAAGAAATTATTAGGGTTTTTGTTTGATCCATGAATTTCTGCTAGATTGGATGATTTTCTTTGTTCTTGTTGTTCTTGTTGTTCTTGTTGTCATATAATCAGGTTCTGATTCAATTCTGGCTTTATTTTGATTGATGTACGAAGGGATTGGTCGGGTGATGATGATTATTGGAGATTGGGAGCTTTCAGTTTTCAAATTGGTGTATTTCGCTTGAATGGCGGATCAAGTAGGGATTTTTTCGTGCGATTCTTCTGGAAATCTTTGCGTGCCATCAGAGTTGCAGACAATGTAATTGTAAGTATATCTTTGTTTGTTTTCTCATGCGTATTTGTTTTTGTTGATAGATTTTATGATTAATAGATTTGTATTTCTTACTTGATTTATTTATTTTTATGTATATATTATCAAGAATTGCTTGTGAAAACAAGAATCCATTCGTGGTTATAATTTCAGAGATTGTTGTTTAGGGTAAACATTGAAAAACCAAAAATAAAGGAGTCAATCTGTGGTAACCCTTGTGAATGGAGTGTGCTTTTCTTTCCTTCTTTGTTTTTGGGTTAAAGGGAGCTAAGAGGTAGCTGGAAAGATAAACAAAATCCAGGGAACTAATCCTAAATCAAAGCTGGCTTTCATAGGAGTACTTTGATCAAGACCTCAGACAAATAGCGATAGGCCAGGATCTAAACTAGGATTAGCCAGTGTCGCTATCTGACTTTACTAATATGGCAAATTTAAGATCATCCGAATGATCAAGTCAGTGCCACTCCAATTAAAATCCCCCACCCAAGAGACATCAGAGAAAAGAGAAATGGTATAAGTAAAGGGGTTGAAGAAAGTGAATTTTCTGATGTGAAGGCAAGTGCTCTTGGAAGACTCTGTTGCATGTTGCAGACCCTGTTGTAAGATTCTAGCAAAATCAGGGGCCAGATTTCTGAATATAATTTTTAGAATAATTAAAGTCACATGCTTCCACCAAAACACCAACCTTTTTTCATCTTCATCTTTTTTTTCTTTTTTTGCTGTTGTATGCTATCAGATTTTTTTATGGCAAGTGCTAATTTTGCCACCTCTTCAATTATCTCTAATTGATTAGTTAATTCTTTAATTTAATCATTAGTTTTAAAAAGTAGCAACTATGCATTTAAACCTTTTAATTTTTCTCCTCTAAATTTATTTCTTCATTTATTAACAAGCGTGCCTTTTTAAAACCACCAAATTTTCCTCCCCTAAATTTATTTCATACCTTATTAGTAAATGTGCCTTTTTAGAATTCCAATAAACACTAATTGAAAGCATTAAATAAAAGGCCTATATCAAGAAAATAAGACAGACGCGCCTTTTTAATGCCTGACACCAGGCAAAAAGCGCTCGCCTCATTGAAGGCGCCTCTCCCAGAGGGTGTTGAGGCGCTAAGGTCTCATCTCACCTCACCTCACCTAAGCGCCTAGGCGAGCGCCTTTCTCGCTTTTAATAACACTGGAGCTAAGATATGTTATAACACCACGGAGCTTTCAGAAGTTGGCATCTTAAGGATTAACGCTATTGACCCACAAATTAGGATGGATGATTTAAGTTGTTTTGCAAATATATTTGTAAAACTAAGAATATTTCTCTTATCCTCGAGTTTGATGTCTATACCCCCTCATTAATTCATTATACTCTTTCTCATTAAACTATCTCCCCTAACAATTATATCATAATATAGTACTCATAATCATTTCATTCATTGTTTTAACTATTGACATTATTTTATTATAAACATATTTATTTAATGAAATATTAAATATTATTGATAAATAAATAAAATAATATATTAAAAAGTTATATTAAAAATACATATTTAAGATAATATTATTTAATTTGTGAGTGATAAAAAAATAGAAAAAAAAACTATCAAATTGAAGAAGAAATAAGGAAACAATTTGATATAAATTATGACTATTAAAAAAATATTACATAATTAAAGTCATTACCAAAAGATATAAAAACACTAATTTTCATCCTCAAAAGTTCTGAAATGGGCCCAAATATGCTCAACCAAGTCTGATCGAAGTTGATGGTGTACTTCTTGATCACATAGTTCTCTATTTCCTCTACTGCCGAGGGATGGGGTATCACTTTCATCATCATCCAAATTTATAATTGTTTTTGTAGGAATCGGAAGGCCACTTATTTCTGTATTGGGTTGTTGAGTTACCATATCCAGATTAAAAAAAAAAAAATTCCCGAAAATATTGGATAATCATAAGGAAAATTTGGTTGATTTTGGACATTTGGATAAAGCAGGGAAATTTTGTGAGTTTGAATAATTTTATGAATATTGAGGATATTGAAAATTTTGCATATCCTGTGGAAAGAAAGAATATGAAAATTTTGAAAATTTTTTAAAATTATTTAAAAAATTTGGAGTTTAGAAAGATGGAGGAGTATTTTTATCTATAATAGAGTGGAAAATTATAAAAAATTAAGAAGTGGAGAAGAATATAGGTTTTATTTGAGAATGTGAGTGTATTTACAGAGATTAAAAAAATAAAATAAAAAAAACTAACCGTCGGATTTGTTTAATTTAAAAGGATGTGGGAGTCCTTCCGATCGCTGAGCGTTCCTTGACCGCCACCATCTTCCAATGGGCTGAGAAAACTTTGAGAGCTTCTCACTTACCCATTAAAGTTGCTCTTATGAAGAATTCAAATATCAAATGAGTTATATTTTAGTTTGAACACATTGATCTAGAGTTCATCATCTGAATTAAGATTAACAGACATTTTTTTGTCATCAAAGCAATGTTTGAGATGTTAAGATTCCAGATGCTAAGACCTTCCTCATATTTGTCTAGTGTAGTAGTGCTCCTTTCAATAGTATGGAAACCACTATGATTGCTATTTTTCCTCCAAAAGCAGTTCCTGACCAAACTAGATATGGCTTTTAAGAAAAATAAGTAGAACAAGGGGACAGACCGGTGGATGTTGTTAATCAGGTAACCATATCAGCAGCAAAAATACTAGTATAGTTCCAAGAGATGATGGCATTAGCAACCCTATTGACAAAATGTTGAAGTTAGTTAATGTAAATCCTTATAGGGGTAAATTAAAACACCCAAATAAATAAAAGGGTAAGTGCCAAATCTGGCATTGAGAATAGAGCTAATAGCGTTATAAATCCTCTTTTTGTGCAAGGAACATAGATAGTAGATTTATTAAAATTAGGAATTTAACTAGTGAAATCTCTATAGATATTCAAACAAAGTTTGCAGTTTTGACTGTAGGTCTAGACACCTTAGTGATGATGATCAATCCATCAATATACATAAGATGGTTAAAACTCCTAACTTATCTACCATCAAAACCAGGACCATGCTAACTCTGAAACCACAGTTCAAGAGGGCAATCAAATTTTGAGAGATTAAGATGAAAAGATAAAGGGATATCAGGCTCTTCTGCCTAACACCTCACTAATCACTCACCTGTCTAACAACCTGCAAAGAAAATGAAAAACATTAACATGAAAATAAGGACATAACTCAAAAGTAGGAGCCATGAAAGAAAAGCCCACAAACTTGAGGATCATGATCAATTCCCCTCCAGCTTGCTTACGTGGCCTGAATTTGCCATGAGTAAATCTCTGGTAGACACATGTGCTAACAGTTCATGATTTTGATTATGCATACAACTCTATTTTCTTATGTTGGAGGAATTTATGCCTTATAGTACAAATGTGGATAAATTACTTCTTTCATTTCTCTTTTTTGTTTCTTGTTCTTTCATGTTTCTTTTCAATCCTTGCCATCATCGCTTCTTGTTTGTGTTTATATATATATTGTATGCATGCTTCTGCTACTCGTGTTCTAGGTGTGGTTGGGTAAAGATCAACTCTTGGACTCTGACTCCGAATAAAAAAAAAAGATGTTACTTTTTTAGACCTGGATGAATTTTCTTTAATTTTATTTCAAGTCCCATAATTCAAACATAATTACCTGATAAATCCTTTGCTGCTCATTTTAATCTAAGTATACTATCCTTGACAATCCTACTAAAAGTCATCTTTTGGAGTCCATTTCTTTTTCACCATAAAAAGCATGATCATTCAATTTTAGTTACATTTTGGTCTGAAAACTAGTTGGCGCTTTCAGTTGTCAGAGCTTGTAAATTTTGTTTATGTCACTTGGAGAAATTGGAATTGCATTAATTGCCCTTAGACCTGGATGCAGTCCAAGTGTTTGTTCAACTCATTGATTGATTGTTTCAATATAGATGTCTAAAATAATTTGGTCAAATCAATCTGAAAATTATAAATGACATAATCATGACTAGATTGATGGTACCTATTTTATCTCTTCTTAAATGTAAGTCTTATGGAATAGATCCTCCTTGAGGGTTGACCAAGAATGAGATGATGCATCCAATGGAAGGAGACTTTTAAAGCTGTAACTTGCAAGAGTATGATGAGAAGGGATGGAGGTAGAGCTAAATTATTCCTAAGAATATATTGATTTATAATTTGACTCAATCCAACTCTATTTATTGCTCAGTAATTTGACGAATGGCGCTTCCAAGCACTATTATCATGATTCCATTGCATGCTCTTCGTGCTTTGCTTTACTTGGTGATGTGCAAATGTGCAATGCAGTAGTATTATTAGGGTTGTCCCTTAAAACTCATAGATCAATGTCATTTTAATTCAACCATAATAACCCATCATTACATACTTAGTTGACTGCATCGTAAAGTCTATGTTTGAGGTATTAGCCTTAATCTCTTCTATGATTTCTATCGACGGTTAGGTAGGCTTGATTTTTTACTTCAGATGCATTCATTCTTCCAATTCTATACTTGGTTCTTTGCACTAAATGGAAATGAATAATTATTGACAATGCGATTTCCTTGCCATAAAAATTTCTGGTATTTGGTATTGTTTGAGTTTATTATAATATTTGAAACTAAGTGTTCATATAAAACAGGAAATTGTAGTATTAATATATGTATGACTCCAAGATACATCGCATACTTTCTCTCAAGACAATCACTGGTTATCATAGATCTGTGACATCTTTCCTGACATTTTCTGATCTAAAAAGCTCACGTTTTTTTTTGTTCAAAATAGACTAAACTCCTTGCCCTTCACTTTGTTTTATTAAATGCAAACTAAATATATTATTTGGGTTTGATTCAACCCAAAAGCTTAAGCTGATAGATAAGAAACCTAAACTGATATGTTCAAATCCATGTTTTCCAATTTCACCAATATTGGCTATTAGTTACCCTAATGTGTTTCACCCTTAGAAGGAATAAGCACACCACAATATTTGAATGGACATGTAATAAATTGTGAGTACCAACTGTTCTAATTATAAGCGTTCTCGTGGCACATGTGACATGTCACATTTTGTAATTCAGTTGATTTCTATATGCTAAAGTTAGATTTTGTTCCATGGTTCTGAAAGGAAAAAAAACCCTCAATACATACTGATATCACAGTATAATATGAAAACTGTAAATGGGCTATATATACATCTCCTAAGAGATTATAAATATTTTCCAGGAGATCATGTTTTTGGACCTATTAGCATGGACAGCATCCTTCAAATAAGGACACATCAATAATTGTGTCCACCTAAGGTTTAGTATATGCACAATGTGCAGTATTTTAGTTAGGACATCTGCAAAGAATAGTATTTTACTGAGCAAGTATAAGGGTTCAATTCTTATTAGTTGACTAAATTATGTGACAACCTCATCATATTTGGATTTTTTTTTTTTTTTGGGAGAGCTGCTTGTTGCATAACTCGGCTGCGTGGAGAATGGAGAGTAAATAATGGTGGCCTAGTACACAAGCCATCTTTTAGTATGGGGCCCAAGTAGAGTTAAATATGAGAGCCTGCTTCCATTGAGAATAAAGGCACCAAGTTGGTAATAAACAACTTCATTGTCAAGTCAAGGCTACATTGAGAGTTTCAAAAATAAATTGGAATAGTTAAGAAATTATATATAACTTTGACTGCGTGGATATTGTGTTACCATGGCTCTCTCCAGTATAAATGAAAGCTTAGTTTCAGCATCTGATGATAAATCGTGCATTTATAGATTACATTGTTTCCTTTAATTTGATATATTATTATTTTTGTTGATTTTTAAGTAGAATTCCTATCTGATCTAATCCTGTTGTTTGATCATGTTTATACATACACTTAACAGTGGTTAATTCGGAAGTAAAATTTATCTGATCCAGCCACGAAAATTAGTCTCTCTGCCACTGTGCCTCCACAGCAGCAGTGAAAACTCAGCTCAGAACAATGTAAAAGGTTAATTATATATTAAGAGTTCAAGGAATTCTCTGATAGCAGACTTGCTTGTCCTAAAATAGTTCAAAGATAAAACATAATTGAAAACTTTGCAGGGCTTCTATATTATTGCTTCTGCCTTGAAGTTCTGGCCTTGCTAGCAATCTCATTATTTATACTACCTCTTCTTCTACTTATTTTATACTGATATTGCTTGTTATGAACTCCATCTATATTTTATTTAGATCTTTCTTTTATTCAAAAATCGACAAAACAAGAAATTTAAACATGGAAAAGACATGCACAAACCCTGGTCCCCTTTATATTTTGTCAAGTTGCTGGGTCAATATTCCACAAGTTCTACTAGTTGAGCCAACAAAAGGAGAAGCAGTTGTTGACGTGCTAAAGAAAACTAAAAGTAGGTGGCTTGCACATCTTACATATCACATTTAGTATCTACTTAAAAACATATTTTTTATCATATTAACATTTGAAAAATCATCAAGGATGAGAATTCCTGTGGTGTTGGGCATAACAGTTGGGAAAAACTCGCCACTAAGGGGGTTTTAATATTCACTTATGCTGTTCCGTCTTCTTGTGATGCTTTCTTCCATTTTTATTATCACATATTTTATTGTAGGTAATCTGATTACTCCTAGTCAGGAATCTCACTAAAACTAAATTTGGTTTTTCTTTTATACCACTGGAAGGGAATATGAAGCTCTGCTTGCTTTCTCAAACTTCTTGTCTGTACTAAACCTATTGAATAATGTTTTTATGACTATTTGTGATATTTTATCTAATTGCCATGAAGCTCTACGTACTTTTTTATCAATGAATTTTTTTTATTATAGTTATATTTGGTTCATCAACTTGGTCAAAAACTTAACTGATAATGGTAAATACTGTAAGATCGGAAGATATATGAACCAGGGGACAGAAAATCAAACCTAAAGAGAAAACATTCATGTAGCTTGTGTTTTTCTCTGGCTTTCCTATCTCACTTTTATTATTCAAAATGCAACTGTTCTGATTATCTCAAGTAATATTATTATCACAAAAAGTAGTCCCATTTTAAGACAATTGAGCAAAGTGTCAACATCCTGTTAGGCTACTAATCAGGACCCAACTAGGGACGTGGACAGTGTGCAATTCAAGTCCTAACTACTTGGCTAGAAAATGTTCAACATCTCAAATAAACCAAAGCTAACTTCTTAACCTGTGGTTATTATCTTCGTAATTGCAAAGATATGATGAACTTAGCATTAGATTTCTGGGACCTACTCTGCATTTTAATACTCATTTACAGTTTTTGGACTCATTAGTTTAGGACGGGCTGCTTGATTCTCAAAGCCTCATTAATATAATTGGCTAATCATGTAATCAATTAAAACTCAATGCTAATGAGGAAAGCCGATGATTCTATAATTTTGTATTACAAAATTTCCTTTCATTCGAGTCTTATTTTACTATGTCAATGGTGATATAGATGCTACACCTTCTCCATTTGTCATAGTTCCTGCTGATGTGGCATTGTTGTCATGTCAACATGATCAATAATGCATGGAGGCGATACTGTTCCATCTGCACTATCATTAATGCATAATGTCTATACAAATTTTAGCGAGTATTGAAATTTGACCTATACATTTTCATGGAATAAATTAATGAAGTCGACCCTTGTAGCTAGTATTGAATTAACTATTATCACACATTACTACAGCTCCAGGCATTTTAATATATTTAGAGAAGAAGCAACCCACAAGAATTGAGTATAGTCGAATATGCTCCTAATTAAGATTTAGGTGTTATAAATTAGGAGTATAAGACACATATGAGATATGTCTAGTACAAGGGGACATGGTTACCTCAGAGCCAAAGCTGCAAGGGAACTAGTTGTTGATTTTGATGTTAATAAAATATATTTTATCAATAAAAGTATGACACAAGAGAAACCACAATGAATGATCTCGATCCCTGTCTACATGTGTATATATCAAGGTGGTCCAACAGACAAGGAACCTTCGTTGAGGAAGCAACTTCAAATATGTCAGCCATGGCTTCAGTGAAGATTTCAGTGATTAGGGTTTCCTCTATTGTGCAAATTATTTATCTTATTTCAATACTTGTTGCCGACACCAAATGATGCAAGTGCTTTAGAAAATGAGCCATGCAGAAAAAATTAAAAGAGGAAACTATTGGAGAAGAATTGCTCCTTTCCTCACTTGTGTGTCCTCTTGCATTGACTCTTTGTTAGTATCTTGTCCTACTTCCCTTTTAAGACTTTAAGTAATCAAGTTTAGTTGGGTGATTGTATTGTTCTTTTAATTTAGTGGGACACTATGAGGGTTTTGAGTAATATCTGTACTGGTGCTTAGGATGCATTGACCTGATCCTGCAATATAATGCATCAAATGGAGAGGGGTATCCCATGAACAATTAGATTATGCTTGAGATAGTATATTTATGAGGAGGATTTTTTGAAGATAGTATATATGGGTGAGTTTGTCTAAGGAGATAAAAAAAGTACGTCAGCAGTGAAGAATGTCTTGAAGAAGGTGGTGGTGGAGATTTTGGGTGATTGGCTGCACCAACTTCATTGCTAACTTTGCCATATCGTCAAAAGAAAGTGTCACATCTTACATTGTCACCATCTCTTTTGTATAATAACGATGATTTGAGAGATGACTAGAGCCATGGGGATTGTTTCTTGGGGGTTATTAGGTGATGCTCCTAAAAGGTGTGAAGATTTCTTTCATTGATGACATCCTCCGAAAGCCTTTGTTTCTTCTGCATCAGTAGTGCTTAATTTGATAATTGGTGTATCTTTTGATTGAGAGAAAGTAAAGGAAATGAACGAAATAAAACAAGAGATCAAAATTTTATCCGTGAATGTTCTTTTATTTGCTTGTCCATCTCATTCTTTTCACGTGGTAATATAAAAGTTTGCTTGTTTGAAATTAGCTTGATTCTAACAACGGAGTTTTACTGGACAGATCTTTTCTGCAATAAAGAATAAGAAAGATATCTATTTGCATTTTATTGATGAGATCTCTCCCAACTGAGAATATATTTGATTCAGCTTGATAATATGAAACAAGTTTATATCTAATCTTTTTATCTTTATGGCATTCGATGACAACCTACTTCTTAGTTCTAATATATATCAAGGCAACAGCAAGAGTTTCTAATCTTGCTATAGTCTTTCACAACTTCTTTGTTTAGTCTCTGTGAAGCTGGTTTATGTTTATTGAAACTGTCAAAAGAGGGGTTTCATTATTCAGATAGAAAGGGGAGTGGATAAGAATTTTTTTACTGCAAATAATAATTATTCAGGATTGCAAACTTTTTGAAGTTTTCATGTTGGAATATGAACCCGAGTCATTGTTTTTTACTCAAACCTAGTGTATTCAAACCCTTTTTTGTCTTTCTCATTCAAGTATTCAACTGCTCTCTGTGTGAAAACGTGATATGATGACTTTGATCTCTATTTTGACACTTTATCTTTGTTTATTTGCTTTCTTGCCATCCTATTCTTTGAACATATATAACCTTCTCAAAAAATTGTCTGAAGGCTTTTCTCTTCCTTCATATCATACATGCTATTTAATGATGGAAATTATGGCTGCTATTTCAACATCAAATGATGTGCTGACTATATATCAAGGCCTCGTCAGCAAGATTTCGTTAACCCTTGTTCACATGATTGTGATAATTAATTTAAGAATTCAAATGCAAGTGTACAATTTTGTTGCCTATATTAGAGAGCGGGGTGGTTAGGGTTGGAGAGCTTTCAACTCCACCATGGAGGGGTCTCATTGAATCAGGCCATCAAATGAAACTTCAGACCTCATAAATCTTAAGCTGATATATATACACCTTGATAGATCTCATATTATTATTTTTTAATTGTTATTTATGTTTTCTTTTTCGGAGGGTGCAGAGATTTTTGTAACCCTTTTGTTAGTCTTGTTAAGTTTGAATCTTGTTCTTGTCACTGGTCAGAGACTGCAAATACTAAACATATTTCAATCTTAAAAATGCGTCTGAATGGGGTGGGAATAGCAACTAATAAGGCGGATCAAAATGGTAAACCTAACCTAAAGCAAAAGTAAAAACTTTGACTTAGTATTTTAGAGCTGTGAATAGTGAGTGACTGGCCTTAGTCCAAGCGAGCCGGAAGCCAATGTAGCAGTTTCAGTTTACCCACCTTGGTCTGTTAAATTTACTAGTTTAAAAGCAATAAAAATAAAAAATAAAAAAACAAAGGTTATTTCTGTAATTACTGTGTTTGATAGTAACTCAATTGTATTGAAGTTTTTACATAAAATTCACTATACATATATTGTCTTGGACTCTTGGGTCAAAGTCTCGTTTTTCTTTTAGCGTGAATTTCAACCTTAGCAGAGGAGAGAAAATGAACGTCTGTACGTGAGTGTTTTAATTTGTTTTCATGCAGAGACTTCGACATATGGACGTCAAGAGATGTGAAGGAAGGAGGTATATATATATATATATAATTAATGATATGCTTGTATTTTGTTTTGGAGTGGAAAGTGGGAATGGTGACATAGGAGCACTTTGCTTTTGCTAAGTTGCGTGCATGGGGATGCCTCACTGACCTCACGTCCACAGGCACGTGGACTTATCACTGTTTAGCTCTTGAATTTTTAATTCTGGTCTAGTTAATCAATGGTTAAGCACTTAATTAAAGGTCTAATATGGTCGTGCTTTTACTGAAAATCTCTGATTACTGTGCATGTGCTTAATTACAAGTGTGTTACTGTTAACCCACGTGAACTGACAAGGTCTTGCATTTTTAATTCCCATCTAGTTAACATGTGGTTAAGCACCTTAGTCAAATGTCTAATATATATGGTCATGTAAGATTGAACAACTCTGGTTAGCTTGCATGTGATTTGTTTTATTAGATGAGTAATTCTTGCATGAAGGCTGTTATGGTAAATTTCAAGTGATAAGTGGCTGAGTTGTTTTAACTAGAGTTTAACTCAGAAGACTAATGTATGACCAGAATAGAAGGCCAAGAAGTGTATAAATATGGAAGCCTTGCTGTGGTTGTGGCTAGGTAAGACCTCTAGCACTTCCACTTCTCTGGTTTGAGAAACAATGGGAAGGTCTCCTTGTTGTGATGAGAATGGTCTCAAGAAGGGACCCTGGACTCCTGAAGAGGATCAAAAACTAGTTGATTATATTCAGAAGCATGGCCATGGCAGCTGGAGAGCTCTTCCTAAGCTTGCTGGTCCTCTGCTTCTCTCTCTTTCTCTCTGTGTGTGTGTGTTCATGCATTTCTAATATCTTGTTGCTAAAAGTGTTGTTTGTTTAAAATCTTCTACAGGACTCAATAGATGCGGTAAGAGTTGCAGACTAAGATGGACAAACTACTTGAGGCCGGACATCAAGAGAGGCAAATTCTCACCAGAAGAAGAACAAACCATTCTCAATCTCCATTCCATTCTTGGGAACAAGTAAGTATACAGAGTGAGTGAGTTATATCATGCACAGCTAATGTGAGCATTACTAAGCACCCCGCAATTGGTTTGTTTCTGCAATTAGATGGTCTGCAATTGCCACACACCTCCCTGGTCGCACTGACAATGAGATAAAGAACTTCTGGAACACCCATCTTAAGAAAAAGCTCATCCAGATGGGCTTTGATCCTATGACTCACCGGCCGAGGACTGACTTCTTCGCCACCCTGCCGCACCTCATAGCTCTTGCAAACCTCAAAGAACTTGTTGACAACAATCCTTGGGATGATCATTCTATGAGACTGCAAGCAGAAGCTGTCCAGAATGCTAAGCTCCAGTATCTTCAGTGCCTCATCCAGTCTGCAGCTGCCATGGCTGGTAACTCCACCACCAACAGTCCAAGCTCCATTGCTGCTGAATTGGAGCCTATGAGCTTGTTGAACTCTCAGATGATGACTATGCCTTCAATGCCTAGTGCGCCAGCTCCTGCTGCTGTTCATCTACCTGAGCTTCAGATACCTTCATCTTTTGAACAACAGCAGCCACTCAGCAATGAAACCAATCATCAGGAATCCAGCTTCATTGTGTTCAGCCAAGGAGAGAATAGCACACCAAGAACTCCATTGATCTCTCCTTTATCTCTTCCTCCTCTTACTGACATCTCTATCAGCAACCCTGGGGATGCTTGTAGCACCTCCAGCTGTGGTGATGGAGGAGCTATGCCTTTCTGGCCTGAGCTCTTGCTTGATGAACCTTTCCTCACAGAGTTTGCCTGATTTTCTTCTTTTTTTAGTTTTTGTTTTCCTTTTTGTTCTTCTAGCTCTAGTTTTCATTTTATTTTATATTATTTTTTTTCTTTTTGAGAGTGTGTTCAGTGACTGCAGGAAGGTTGCACCACCTTTTCTTATCACGCAGTCTTTGTTGTTAGTACTATTCACCATGCAGACCATCTCTTAAACAAGCTCAGACACATGTATGTAAAACAATTGTTTTCTCTATGTATATATATATTTATACTTGGTTTGCAACTTTGCATTCTGGTTTGTCTCTTTCTTATTTACATGAATGAAAACGATGTACATGAAGTTTTTCATCTGAGTTATTATAATAATCATGCATTAGAACAGTATCCTATGATCATCAAAGTGGTCCAACAAGCAAGATTATTGTGTGATATATACACACAGATATACATATACATATATCACACCCCAACAACTACTTGATTCTATGATAGATCTTCTTCCATCATCGGTTTAATTAATTTCATTGAAAATGAAATTCATTTTTTAACAAGATAAGAAGAAGTTTACTTGAATGAAGGTTAAGTTAAAAAGCATGCAGAGAAGAAAGAAACAAGAATGGAGAATAGAAGAAGAAAGAGGTGTAGACAAGAAAACATTGCATCTCAAGTAGTTAGAGAGTTGACCTTTGGCTGTCATTTCAATTAGCAATCATAGGAAAAGGGCCTAAATAGTTAACAAGAACAACAACTACAACAAAAGTTAATTATAATATTAATCATAATCACCAAGAAGCAACATGCATCACTTTCTTTTTGTAGGGGAGCAACCAAACCATGCACCAATAGTTCTCTATGGTTTCTAAAGAAGTAAACAAATAACAATGCATGCCCCATTTTCTTAGTGAGCAGGTAAAGTTTGATGCCTTTTCTTTCAAGATACTGACTATTAAACCGATCTGATTAACCCTTAATTCATCTATAATTTGACGCGTGCTACACGCTTAACTCTGGCCTTAAGTTTTTAATCTCCTTTTTATTTATTTAATTTTTTTTTTTGAGTGTCATTAGCTATGAAAAAGAGTGGTTGATTATACATGATTGTTAAGGAGTTTTTGTGAGTTCAAAAAGCAATGAGAATGAATTTCACTACCTAAACCCCCTGCCCCATATTGGATACCCTGTGAAGTCAATTATGTCATTACCATTATAATTATCTTTTTAATTATCTTCCTCAGATTATTGATTAACTTTATGATGTGGTGCCCAAATTCTTGTAGTTGGTGGAAGTGGGATTGAAATGATAGATTAGAGTAGCAACATCAGAAAGGGACTTGGACTTGCCACTGATTAGCAACACCTTAACAAATACATAAACTAAGGATAAATCTTAACTAATTGATAAAAAAAAGGCTTGATCTTTCCTTTTCTTTCTACAATATGGCGGCTTTCTACCAAATCAATGTATTCCATCAGCTACTGCATATAATACACACACATACCTCAAATCAGATAAAGTATAGAACAGAGAAGAATTATATGAATCCAACCATTGCATAGAGACAAACATAGAGTACAAAGAATTAATGCACATAAAGAATGAAAGATACATCCTTTACCCTTTATTTGGTGATCATTCTTTACAAGGCTTCTTCATCTTGTGTTGATGTGTGTGTGTGTGTGTATATATATCACAATATTGTTTACAGCAAGGAGACTCTGCTATCCTATTTGATAGGAATTCATTAGAAATAAAATCCAGAAAACAGTGAATGCTGTATTGCTTTCTGTTGCTTTTGCTGTCAAATTTGGTCATTCGTGCATCGTATTTCAGTTGTTTTGTTGCAGTTATGGCTTCTTTGATATGAGTAGCTACTTCACTAGCCATAACATACCCTGAAAATAGATAATAGCATGTAAAACTCAGTAGCCAGAGAAGCTAATAATTATGATAAAACATGCTGTTGTACTTCAAAACTTTAGCATAATTTCAGGTCTACACATATCCTACAGGTGCATTCTGATATCAGTCATATGTTGCAGGAACCATGAAAGTTTATCATTGATATGCTCAGGCATTTGATTTATCTAAAGTGATTAGTAGTCCATCTTGTATGTGGTATTAGGCTGTTCGATTGTGAGAAGAAAAAGATGCAGCACATAAAAAAGCATGCTAGTTCCATGCCTTGAGTCCTGACATGTGTTTGATATCCAAGAACATGTAGAACATAGAGCATTTGAAGCATGCACCGTATCATAAGTTCTTGGAAATGCATCACACTTGTGAATTAACAATGAATCAGTTGTGATAAATTTGATCAATCTGCATTGTAAGTAGTAAGCACACACAAAGTAAGTAAATAGTCATATTGAAGTAGTTAGATGCTCAATCTCACTGAACACCAAGGAAATCAACACATTAAGAGATTAAGGAGACTCAACCAAGTTCTGTCAATACAACTAGATGTGAGAATACAAGAAGACCAGAGGAAAAAGCAACATAGCAACATATTGAGAGCTAGAGCACTTTTATTACTTATCTTTCTTTGATCAACTGTTTCATCCTGTCATGGTGTTCCATTTCATATGATTAATCTTGTCAAAAAGCAATCCCCAAGCATTTGATATTTAAGTCCAAACGAAGTAGCCTCCAGGCCTCAGGAGTCGATGTACTTTAACTATGAAATGCTATTAACAACATTTCTATTCTTACAAAAATTTAAGAATTTTTAAATTCCTGACAACTCAAACAGTGCTTGATAATTAATAGATAATTGCTCCTGATCAAATAACAAATAAATCAATTATTCATGTAACATAAAATGCAGTATCAAAGGATGTCTATCAATATAGCAACTGCTTTGATTCAAAAGAAATAGTCAGACCACAATTTACCGAATTTAGCATAGATGAAATTTCATGTCTGTTAATCTTCACAGTAATGAAACTTCTCTTTTCAGGAGTACATTTGTATCATACCAAAACCTTAATTTCCAAACCAGATTTATCCAAAACTGTATATCAGAAAGGCACATAATTTCCATATTCTTTTCATACAAAGAAGTAAGACCTCATGATTGACGTTGATGAGGTCCACATACTCTTTGTACTGAATGGATCTCCGTTTCCATTGGTATGCACACTGCCAAACAGCTCAGATTACAATGACCTTGGCATTGCCACCTTTTACACTGCTGTAGTTTGAATTCCTGAAAGTGAAACTGAGCATTTAATGAGATATAAATGGAATAGAAAAGAGTCACAATGATACAATACAATCAATGAAGTATATTGCCAAGAAGCCCAATCATAATTGGGGAAAACACACAATTCTCCAAATTTCTGGAACAACTGAGATAAATATATATATGGATCACAAAAGACTTAAACTTTTCCCATCATAATGGAATGGAAGAGGACTTAGTAAACCATGAGATGGAATTATTAGTTACAAACTAAATTGAAAGCAGTGGAAAGAAGGATCTGTATACACTAATGTAATTGGAGAAATTGTTTGAAGACATTAACAGCCATATAAATTCCAGTTAGAAGTTCCCTTCCCAAAAAACAAAAGAGGGAGAATCACCGGATAATTTCTTACCAATTAGGTAGAAAATACCCACCTTTTCACTTCAAAGTTGAAATCAAAGGCAAAACAACACCTTTTCCAGAAGCAACTGAACTTTAATTGAAGAAGAAGGAAAGAAGGACACTTTTCAAAAGAGGAAATCGATTATTTCAGTTCCAGTTCTATAATGTAAACATTCATTGGAGTAAAACTACAGAAAATCGACACAAAAAAGAAGAAAAAAAATGGAAAAAGAAAACTAAAACTTAGAGACATGATAAGAAAGCTAAAACTTAGAGACATGATAAGAAAGCACCTCAAAAATTCTAACTTTTTCACAAGTTTCCCTCTCTCCATTACTCCCTGGCGTGCCATTGTCCCAAAGATCTCAACTTCGATTCAACCTTGAGCTTCTCTCTCTCTCTGATTTTGATCATCAGATCAGCTAGTTTTTTTTTTCACTTGTTTGGATAAACATGAAACTAAATTAGAAAATATAGAGTTTTTTTAAAAAAAAATAAAAAATTTGACCTTGCACTGTTTTATTTTTATTAAACTAATTCTATTTTTTATAATTAGACAACTTTCTATGTTGATTAAATCCTCTAAAATTGTAGTTAATTATGAATTTATCAAAATTATGAAATTATAAAAATGTCCATGCCAAACTTTGGAGGAGAAGAAATTAAAAAACACCAAAAATATCATCACAATAAATATAAGAAATCCAATTATTTAGAGTTAAAGCAAGTTATAAGTATTTGAGTCAATATAGTATTTGGAAAATCACTAATTACTCCCTTCCCATTTCAATGATTTTATATATATATTGCTTGCAACTCCCTCTTCTTCAAAATGATTTTTAGAACTATTTATTTAGTCACAAAATTAGAAATAATATAATGAAGACATTACTCATGGAGACATATATGAGTAGTATAAACACACATTGTTGGGATTAATGTAATGAGACTATGAGAGAGCTCCAAGTGAGAAGAAGAAGAAGAAGAAGAAGAAGAAGAAGAAGAAGAAGATGAGACAATAGGGTCTCTCTCTCTCTCTCTCTCTCTCTCTCTCTTGTAATCAATGAGACAAAGAATGGTTAATCTCACACTGAAATTTGGCCTATTTTTATGGGACAAAGACAAGACATTTTCATTGATTTTGATACTTCATTCATTAATTTGACCTATATCAATTTGTTTGTATTCCATCCACATGAGAATTTTTATTCACATGTATGAGTCATTGTTTTGCCTTTTGTTGCATTAATCTTCCCCTTTTTGATAAACTTGATTAGACCATTAACTAATTATAAACCAAATTAGATAAAACTAGGTATACAACCTATCTAAAAAAACCCCCTTCTTAACTAATAATAATAATCTTAAAGTTAGGATTCCATAAAAAGCATGCATAGATTAAGGAACACACTTAAATTAAACAAGGACCTTCAATAAGATAAGATGGCATATATATATATATATATATATATATATCATCATTAGGTTCTTAGATGATCAAATAAAAAAATGTTTTAGAAGCAACAGAATGATAGATAATATGTAAAGTTATGAATGAGAGTTGTACATATAATTAAACTAATAGTGAGTGAGGTTCACATTATTATTAACAGGCTGGTTTAGCTTGTCATTATTCCACTAAATTAACCTCAAAACTTTTGGTTGAGAAAGAGACTTTGCCCTAACAAAATGTCACATCCAATGTTGATCAATATTCAATGAGATAATGGAGCCTGATTAACAACTAGATTTCTTGAGCTTGTGCCAAAAGTTAGGGCTGTCAAAGTTTAAAGGATTTGGCCAAGCATGTGATCTTCATGCATTGTTGTTGATGCCTTTCATTAGCTAAATAATTATACATATTAATCATCAATGAATCCATAACAGCCATGCAAAAATATTCATGTTTGTTGAGTGTTGACAGACTATTATATATGAACAAATAAATAACTAGTAGTCAAATTTTTTCTATTAAAAATTATAATTCAGAGAGAGAGAGAATAACTAATAACGCTTTGATCATATCAATGCTTTGATATCATGCTAGTAATATGTTTAAGACTATATGAAAGATGACCAAACTTTGAATAGAATCTAACAGTTAATTAGCCTATTCCATGTATGTTGCTCTTGTACTAATTTTCAAAGTAAATATTATGCAATCATGCTGTTGCGCAGCTTGCGCTATATGATTTCATGATTTCAAGTCTGACATTAATCAATACAAGTTGCAATTATCTAATGCTTGATTAAACTTTTAAATAAACTTATAAGTGTACCTGTGTGTGTGTATATATATCAGTAGTCTATTTTATTTTTTATTTTTAATTTTTATAAATGGTGACAAATGGAGTAAGGGTGTCAAATTAAAAGACAAATATATATAGTGGTGCACCAATTACATTAGCTTAATGAACCTTTAAGGATTTATCATATGGGGTGGACGAACACGTGGGGCAATTAGGACCTGACACATACGCCCAAAATGATATATTAATGACCACAGCATCACAATGGTAAATTCCCCCTATTTTGCAACTCTGAATGGGTGAAAAATACGACTCCGTCCACAGAGACCCAAAGAACAATATCTCTACAGTGTTTTTATATAGTAATGTGACATAAGGATTTAACCTTTCACCATTTACCCATCACTTATATATGATGACTTTTACTATGCATTTATCCGGTGGTTGTCTAGTAATCTATTTTTAGTTAATTATTTATTGCACTCTTGAAATTTTTGTACAAATGTAGTTGCAGTAAATTTCAAATAAACATGCAGATTAAACACTTGTGATTATTGGATTAACTTAGGCTATTTCAAAATCACAGTAATATTGTTAAGGGAAAACACATGCTAGTTTGACAAATTAGGGTGATTAAAACTGAATATATGAGTACTGCTGGGTTTTCACATATCATTTAATTATTTTGTCTTAATTTGATTCTGTGTTAGAGATAAATAATAAACAACACTGCACATACACAACAAAGTTAGCTCCTAATCATCAATGCAAGTCAGAAGAGTTGGACATTTTCATTGTTCACAACAGATGTTTACTGTCTAATTACTGTCTACACTCACATCAAATCATAACTCAATTATAATGCGTAGGTTAGAGGGATTTTTTTTTTAGTATTATAAGTTTTTAAATTATTTACATGCGTCTAATTTTATTTACTGAATTGCGCAGTTGGTATAAAAACGGTAGTTAATATACTAATTTTAATATTATAATATAGAAAATAGTAAACTATTTACCATTTTCATTTATAAAAAACAATTTTCACAAATCCAATTATAATATTCAATACATGCATTAACACTTAAAATGTGCATGGTGTTTTAGACCGTTATAATTGTTTTAAATATTTTCAATGTTGTATGTTGATGTGTTAGGGCACTTTCTCCTCTACAAAACTAATATTTTAATTTGCTTGTCTCCTCTATAAGTCTCCAACCCTAATTTATTTCTCTCTTTTTCTTTCAAACCAAATTTCTCTATTTTTATTTTTATTTAATTTTTTCATAATTTGAGCGAGAGGTTCAGAAATAAACACGTCTTGTAAATTTTGATCAAGCTATTAAAAAAATTAAATTATGTATATAACATTGAAATGATTGAAAACAATTAAAGGGGTACTGTTATAACTTAAAACATATTTTATAACATTAAAATTGTTAAAAAACAATTAGAATGTGAGTGTGAATTAAAAACAATAAATAATTAGTGGTTTATTGTTTTCAGTGATTTGCCTTTTTCTATATTATGATATTAAAAACAATTTATTATTTACCGTTGTTATACCACTGGTGTAAGTCCATACACCACAAAACTTTGTATATACATATATATATATTTTATGAAAGCGCCCAATCAAAAGTGAATCAAAGTGAAGGACTCTACTTCAAATATTAAACAGCGTAGATTTTTTTTTTTTCTTTTTTAGCTTTCTCAACATTAACAATAGAAAAACTATACCCAACATAACTCTGTCTAAAATGCTTAACTAATTAACTTAGTTATATACAACTTAAGATCAATGATCTTCACAACAATTACAGTTAGTGACAGATCGAGAGCAAAGATGGAGGAGCATTCTACTACCATCAGGCGCAGTTTGGAGTTTCTGAGCTCGACGGGGGAGGAGCAGGTTGTAGCATCCATTCCGGATGCAGGACTATCTTCGCATACTGAATAGTCGGCTGAGTTCATAGGGGAAGGTTGAGGCGGTTGTTTGCCTCGTTTTGTGTTTTTTGTTGGTTTGTATCTGTTTTGTTCCACTTCTTGTGATTGGAATTTGTATGTTGTTTTTATTTTAATTGAAGTGGTTCATCCACCTTTTCAAAAAATTATTATTACCATGCCACCACTCTACTGATGTCACCACTAGTGGGTCTGAAATAGTTTCAGCATAAATATAAATTAATGTATATATTTTTTATTATTATCTACTTATTTTGTATTCTTTATTAATTTTTGTACTTTGTTTTACTATTATTGAAAATTTTAAAATAAACCTGTTTAATAACATAAATAAAATTAATTTAAAAAAACCAAAACAACAAATTAATTAATTAATTAATTATAAGAAAGGGCAACAAGGATTTGGAAGAGATGGTGGGATCATTTCACTAGAAAAGTTGTGCGCCTCCAAGAAAAAAAAAAGGGATAAAGACGCCAAGCTGCCCACCTACAACAACGACAATGTCAACTAAAGGCCAACTAATCTAACAACGATCAGCTGAGCCACACGGAACACAAAACACCAATATCTCTTTTCCCACTTGTTCACAAGTTATTGGTCACTCTGATGCCTCTGTGCTTGATTTCGCACAGCGGATCCATAAGTAACAGTGTCTCAGGCACATGCACGTGTGCACGTGAAGCCTCAGAAACACAGCTGGCGAGCCACACGGTGTGGTGGGCCAGGGCATCTGATTGTCATTGTCAGATGTGGTGGGCCCTATAGCTGACGTGGCAGTCATCTGAAATCCAGCTCACAGGAATTCAATGAATGGCAGGATACCACGTGGAAGCCTGTTGATTTGCAAGAGGTTGTTGTCTTAAGCCCAATCCAAAGGCTAAAAACACTGCTGCTTTTTAAAAAAAACTAAAATTAATAATATAATAATAATACACTGTTTTTTCTTAGAAAAACATACATTAGAAGATGGCTGAATTTTTATCTCACATGTCCTTTATCCTGTGCGCTACATTTTGTTTGTCATTTTTACATGGTTTGAATTATATGATTATTTTATTTTATTTTATTTTTTATATATGAACAAATCATATGTGACATGTATAATTGTAGAATTATAATTTCAATACATTTATGTCATTAATTACTCGATGTGAGCTAAAATTTGACTTTTTTTTTTCAGAAAAATATAAACACTTTATCCAAAGTACTCATTCTAATAAATTAAGAGGTTATTGGTTTTTTTTTAATATTTTTAAATCTTAAAAATTATCATCGTCAGTGTTTGGGATATTTTTCTTTTTTCTTTTTATGGTATTGTTTGTTTAGATTTATTTCTAACCCGTTGTAGAACTATGTATTTTTTTTTAAAAAAATAAAAATTATGATTTTTTTAAAATTATGTGAATCTATGATTATTTATTAATAAAGATAGTTAATTATATTTCATGAATAAAATATTAATATATTGGTTTATTATTTAGAGAAGTAGTTTTGAGAGCGACCGGATATATATCAAGCTAATAACAGTTGAATGCCTCTCAATTTTTTTTATTTTAATTTATTTTATTTTATTTTATTTTTTTTTTTTGAGCCAGCGTAATGAAGATAGAAAACATCATGCCATAATACCTAACATGGAATCTGAAAATCTTGATAAGGCTCTCTTCTCATGCGTTTAGCAATCATGTTTTCCCCAAAAACAAAATGATGTTATTGAATTGCTTGCTAACAAAAGGTGTATGAACTAATTATTTAAAAATATATTATTAATATAAAAGATTAGCATCACCAGTGAAGGAAATTAATATTGAAAAGTCTTTTTTATTGTGGTCAAAGTCACAAAGAAAGATGGACTGTTTTGAATATAGATAATGTGATATCATTAATTTATGTAAATCAGCCTCTTAAGGGTTAATTTCCTTGCTAGGTTGATTTATAAATCAAAGACAAACCAAAGAATAACTAGACAATCATGCTGACTAATCAATTCACCTTTCTTAATTTGAACTTCATTATGTTTTTCAAGAATTGCAATGATTTTTTTAATTCTATTAATAATTCATTTTTTTTTTATAAAAGGGGATAAACCACAAAATTTTATTAGAAAAGGAAAAAAAACAAAGAGAAAACAACAACGCAAAGGAAGAAAGACAAACAAGTAAAAAATGAAAATCAGGAGCAAGGAAGTCCCGATAGAAAAAAAAAAAAAGAGAACACAAAATGGATAGCAAGGAGATGATATCTGAAAGTATCAACAATCCGCTTCCATTACTTCAGCAAAGGTGTCAATCTCACATGGTGTCGGTGCTACAGACGTCTGCTCCACTTTCAGGCGCGGAAGTGGAATTCAGAAAGTATAGGGAGCGCTTGATGCTGGCAGTGAGCTTGCCTGAAAATTGCTAAGGATCCTTAGCTGTAGAAATCCAAAACAGTAAAATATGAATGATTTTACGTGCAAGTACTAGAGGATGTAACATTTGTTGTTTGAAAATTTGCCTATTTCGCTCTAGCCAAATATTCCAAAACAACACACAGGTGAGAAGGCTCCAAACGCGTCGTTGAGCTTTGGCAAAAGACGCTAACCAGTTAGTCCAAACACCATGGACAGAAACAGGGATTGAATCATTATGAAGATTACTACTAAAGAAAAACCAAAGGCGTTGAACATAAGCACAATGAATAAATAAGTGATCGATGGTTTCATCATCACCATGGCAAAGAACACAAGTAGGAGTAGAAACAAAATTACAACCACGGGAAAAAAAGATTCATAAGGGTTAATATTTTGTTATCCCAAGCCAACCAACAGAATAATGAAATTTTTGTGGGACACCCCATTTTCCAAAATTGAAGTCCTAAGGGACAACGAAGGCCACCATCAATAAGGAAATAATAGAGTGAGCGGACAGAGAAGAGCTTGCTAGGATCTAAACTCCATTCTCCATGATCGAAATCATTAAGAAGACAGGGAATGAAAGATTTTAGGAAAAGAAAATCCTCTACATTGGCTTCTCTAAATAAAGTTTTCAAGTAAGGCAGTCCAGAAGCAAATCGTTGAACTGCAATATCCGAGAAATTACAATCAGAAACAAATCAGGCCATAAAGACTTCAGAGTCTGTCCACAAAGCCAATTATCATGCCAAAACAGGGTCCGTTCACCGTTTAGAATTATGGGTTTTAGAGGAATTTGAAATGCAGGTAATATTGGAAGTAAACCAGCCCAGAAAAAATAAATTTTTTTTTTGGAGGTTGGTGATACGTAACTAGGGATGTATCCATTATATGATAATTGAACTTAATAATAGATAGCCAACACCCTTTAAATGCAGTAGTTAATTAATTTCCA